>NC_046168.1:38528153-38880653 GCF_011064425.1 Rattus rattus
TAGTTACTAAGTATAGGCATTCTTTTAGCTACATAGAATATGGAAATAAATAAGTGCTTTGTTCTTGAAAAAGTAACTTTCATTTAACATACCTAACAGTCTTGAAAACTGCTACTATTATTAACTTCAGTTCACAGAAGATAAATATACAGGATGCAAAGGTTAATTAATGTGCCTGGTGTCATGTAACAGCTTAGTTCAAAGGCAGACTATGAATCCTGGTCTGTGGAATTATGGAGCTTGAATTGTTAATTACTTTACATTTAAAAGCTCATTGATTAAAAAAATTGAATTGCCTACAAACTAGTAGCAATTTCTTTAATCTTAAAAACTTTGAAACATAAAATAGAGTTAATTATAATGGAAAGACTTAATTCTGGCTGCTTTGTTTTTGAACCCCCATATTGAGGATTTATAGCCAGGGTGACAAACACCAGAGGTCACATGAAGTAGGCAATATGTGCACAGGGCTGTGAAATCAAGAAGACCCAACATCTGTCCTCAGTGTGGCAGGCACTGAGTAGGTGTGCTGCTAAAAGATCATATGATACCTTAAAGCTTCCCTTTTAAACTTGCCTGTAAGAGAATAGAACTTATTAAAAGACCTGATATAAGCTTTAACACAGAAGCAGTATGTACAGAGCTTAGCACACTGCTGAACAGGTAACTCACACTTAAGAGATTGGCATTGAAATCTTTCTATTCTTGACTCCGTGAATAGAGGCATGAAGTAGAGCAACTCAAGAAACCTGTCTCCGGTCAAGAGGCTAAGCTATGGCTGTCTGTAGCTCTTTGTGTTTTGTAGTTCTATAAGATCCTCAGATATATAATCTTGACGAAGTAGGCTTCACAGTACATATTAATAATCAGTTGCTTCTTGAGTCATTGATAAGCACATTAATGAATCCCTCTATGTTTATAGGATAGGTATAAAAATGTATATTTAAAAATTTTATAGGGAATTTCCTTGAAAGCAAATTTAAAGCCAAATTGATTATTTCCTTCTCATTTGAAATAACACAGTCTTGAGAAAAATTCAATTGGCTGTTCAGTCTTAAACCTTGAGAGTATCATAGTTATCAAGAAGTTTTGTGTAGGCTGGAGATGGGTCAGCAGTTATAAGCATTTGCTAGAGGACTCTTGTTTGATTCCAAATATCGACATAGCAGCACATACCCTCTTGAACCACAATTCCAGGAGATCTGATACCTTCTTCTGACTTTCTTATACATGAGGCACGCAGGTGGTACACATGCGTACCCACAGGCAAACATTCATGCATACAATCAATAAACTTAAAAAATATAAAGGTTAATTTCATGAATGTAGCAGTGGTAGAGCTGTGCTTTAAAGTGGAGATGATATTTTTAAGAATACACAATAGAGGAAGGTGACCCCATAGGAAGACCAGCAGTCTCAACTAACCTAGACCCCTGAGATCTTTCAGACACTAAGCCACCAACCACACAGCATGAACAAGCTTGTCCAAAGGTGCCTAACACACATACAACAGAGGACTGCCTGGTCTGGCATCAGTGGAAAAACATGTGCCTAACCCTCGAGAGACTTGAGGCCTCAGGGAGTGGGGAGACCTGGCGGAGGTTGGGAAGACACATCCTCTTGGTGACAGGGAGGAGTAATGGAATGAGAAACTGTGGAGTGTGGACCAGGAGTAGGCAAAAACTGTAATGTAAAAAAAAAGGGGGGTAATAAAAGAAAAGAATATACAATAGAGAAGCATGACAGACAAGATTGAAGCATTCAAGAAAAAAATGGAAACCCTAGGTTGAAAAATGCTTCAAGCATTATATCAGCATGCTATGATCTAGAAGAGGACAATGCAAAGGAACCACAGAATTTCTGTGCTATATAAATAGGTCCTAAAACAGTAAGAAAAAAGTAAATATAAAACACTAGGAAAATAAAGTGGGTAAAAGTTGTGTCTTGGTTTTATATGGATATTTATTAGAAGCTGATACTAGGAAATTCATAAAAAATAAATCTATTTCATACAGTTCAGGATGCTAGGAACTCCAAAAGCAAGACACTGGCAGATTCAATTATCTTGCAAGAACAATTTGCTCTCGAATAACAGAAGGCTGAAGGGAACACTTATTTAATTGTGCATGAAGCCTCTTGTATGAGGACTTAATTCCATTAACAAGAAGAAGCCATTAGGGGCTAATCATCTCAAGTTCCCATCTTCTAGCATCATCCTGTTGATAGCTCCTGAAGTTCTCAGGAGACAATGCAAACCACTGCAGGGCATATGACAGGTATTTCACTCACAGGGAAGAATAAATTTAAAAACAATAATAATAAAAGAAAAGTCCCTAATCCAGTTGATAGTTTGAAAACTTTTTATTTACTCTCACTCAAGAACAGATCAAATAGAATCAAATTACTAGAAGTCACATGATTGCAAGGAATCTAAACAGTAGATGTCATCAAAGAACACAGTAGTAGGTAGCATAGACCATTGCAGAGAATGTCATTCGAAGCAATAATATATACTATACACCAATGTAACTCTTAGAGATCACTTTACATTGTCTAAAGCATTAGAATAAAAGTATATTTCATTTGTTAAGATTTATTTATTTTATGTATATGAGTGCTCCATCTGCACATGCATCTACATGCCAAAAAAGTGCATCAGATTCCATTACAGATTGTTTTGAGGTACCATGTGGTAGCTAGGAATTGAACTCAGGACCTGTGGAAGAGTAGCCACTGCTATTAACCACTGAGTCATCTCTCTAGCCTTAAAAGTATTTTTTTGAAAACTATTTTTTGTGTGTGTGTGTGTGTGTGTGTGTGTGTGTGTGTGTGTAGGTACCTGCAGAATCCTCTGAGGCTGAAGATATATGCAGTCGTGGTGTATTTGGAACCAAACCCAGGTCCTCTGGCAGAGCAGTAAGTGCACTTATATAACAATCCATCTCTTCATGTTTTTTTTGGGTTTTTTTTTGTTTGTTAACTCGTTTATTTAAACACAATGTCTCATGTCTAGCCTTAAAACAGAAGATGACCTTGAACACCTTATTCTCCTGCCTCTGTGTCTATAATATGGGGTTTCGGGTGTGCACTACCACATCTAGTTTTATGTAGTACTGGGAACATAAATCCAGGGTTCCAGCATGCTAAGTAAGCCGTCTACTGAGCTACATCTCTAGTCCTGAAACTGTTGTTGTTTGCTTGTTTGTTTGGTTGGTTTGGATTTTTTAGCCTGACAGTTCTGTTTCTGGAATTGAATGTGCTTTGCATTGTTTATAGAGGCAAAAATGAAAATCAGTGTGCATGCCTTCAGAATAGATTGACAACTCGATGGTATAATAGACCACCCACACAATGGTATGCTAGGTAGTGGAGTAAACAAGGCAAGAAAAGTTATCTAGTGGAGTCTGCTCACATTCAGAGGAAAAAAGGCATGAAGATATGGATGACAAATACAGCTTCTTGATTAATTGTGTTTGCCTTGCACTGCCTTTTTCTCCTTACAGTTTTAAAACATATATAAGCAGGTACTGATACTCAAAATCAAATGGTAGCAGTCTTTGATGAGAATTATAAGATTGCTAAAAGAGTAAGTGAAAGTATACAGTTTCATATAAGTTCCTAGATGGGAAACATCAAAATGGAAGTAGAAAACAAAGATATAAGAGGCACTAAAGATGAATTGCACAGGATCACAAGTATCTGTTAATCAGGCAATCTAATAAAAAGTTCTGAAACTACAAGAATACACAAATAAAGACATCATAACATTAATGTAAAATTGAAAAGTCAAAATGTTAATCTTTAAAGGGTTAGATGCTTGAATTAATTGAAATTCATGCCATCTAAATTTTGTAATTTTGGAATTCCAATCAGAATAAAGGGCTTAAAATATTGCCAAGAAATAGGAGGGGTAAATGGCTACTTACGAAGAAACCAAAGTTCAAAGCTGAGGCTTAATAATGTTATCTGTCATTCTGCTCTCTTGATATTAATTGTAAAGTATCAAAGATCTGGGGAGAAAATTAATTACTTACAGCTCATATGCAGCCAAAGCATCAGTCGATGTGAGAGTGAAGAAGGAACGTGGAGAGCATCAGATACAACTGGGCTCAGGAATGTTATCTGCTATGCATCCTTCGTTAAAGTGTGCTGAAAGATGTACACTGTGAGAAGACATTAAAATGCATTATTAGCGGCAAATGAAACAGGACAAACATGAGCTGGAGAGATGGCTCAGTCATTAAGAGCACCTGCTCTTCTCAGGTCCTCAGTTCAATTCCTAGCAACCACATGGTGGCTAACAACCATCTGTAATGGAATCTGATGACCTCTTCTGGTGTATCTGAAGAGAGCAACAGTGTACTCATAAATAAAATAAATTAATTTTTTAAAAAGAAAGAAACAGGACAAACTCAAGTCTAACACTAGAAGCCAGTAAAGGTTTAAATAATGTCTTGGATAATGGCTACTGGCTACAGAGTGACCAAAGGGAAGTCACCAAAAACATCCAGTCACAGATTTCCAAGAGATATTTCTTTTATCTTTTTGTTGTTTTTGTTTTGATTTTATTAACTACTTTAGGACAACTAAAGCTACCCTGAAACAACAAAAGATACCACCTGCCCCACATCGTTTTCTTTTACTAACTTTATTTTTGTTTTTTTGAAGCAGGGTCTCATGTGGCACAACCTGGCAGGTTGGGCTCACAATGTAGGTCTTACTTCTCCTGCCTCTACCTCCCAGGGACTAGGATGATGGGTAAAAGTCACCACAGCCTGTCTCTTTTCTTCATGTTCTAACCACCAAAGTTAGGACTCTGAAGTTATACTTTCCCCAGGGTATGAGAAATTGTGGCTATTGGTCCCATATTAGCAATGAAAATGGAGTGTCACCTGTGTGGACAGTGTGTAGTGGGATAGGACAGGGTTGTGAGCAGTACTGGGGCCCTGTGAACCCATTTTGGGAGGGTACCACTGCTCTGTTGGCCAAAGCCAGGCAGGTTCCAGCCATCTGCAGGACCACAGGACTGGACTGTCAGCAACAGACCTTTCTGTCTGCCTCAGACGATGGTATGATGGCTGTTGACAGATTAGGTGTAAACCCAGTATGTAAAGACTATTCTTACAGATGTTCTTATTAAAATTCTTTTTTAAACAGGTCATTATTTCATGTGAAGGGATATTTTGGCTACATATTTGTCTTTACTACATGTATGTCTGGTGACCATGGAAGTCAAAACCCATCAGATCTTCTGGAACTGGAGTTACAGATAGTTGTAGGGCCATGTGGGTGCTGGGACTTGAACCTGGGTCCTCTGGAAGAGCAACCAGCATGCTTAACCACTGAGCAATCTCTCCAACCTTCTTATTAAATTCTTAAATGCTCAGTGTAGGTTGATGTCAAGGCGATACATGATTGGACAGTAGAGAGTGGGGCAGGGATAAAGTTTTTGTAAGGCGGGAGAGAGGAGGAAAGAGGGGGATCAAGATGGAGTCTATGGAGAAGGTTGGTTCAGATTTAGGTGAACTCGATCGATTTAATTTTGTCTAGGTGGGTGGTTTATATCTATATCAATTGGCAGTGAATTTATTGTGGGTATGAATTGTGGATTGAGAATTTAACATGTAAATCTAACTGCTAAGTTACAAGTTTCTGGAACTTTGATTTTAACAGGCTAAAGGGTAGAGTGTGTGAAAGAAATGGCTGAGAGGCAGTTGGGCGTCGGATCTGGTTCTGTTGTCCCCTCGGAGTGAGAATGAACAGGGCCCACAGAATGAGATGTGTGTGTGTGTGTGTGTGTGTGTGTGTGTGTGTGTGTGTGTGTGTGTGTCTGTCTGTCTGTCTGTCTGTCTGTCTGTCTTTGCCAGGCATGGAACTACCACCTAGGGGACCACATGGATAAAAGGCAGCCACCCGGAGTAGCAGCCGGAGCTAGCAGATATGGCTCACAGGAACTGATAATAAGGGTTCCATTTTAATTTTTACCACAACAGCTCAGAGCCATGAAAGATTGAAAAATCCTTATTTTAAAACAAACAAACAAACAAACAAAACCAAAGATCCAACCAACAAAATGGAGAGCAGAAGTTGTCAGAACCATGACAGCTCTTGTAGTCGCCTACTTCTCTCTATTTTTCCATGTTCATCTTAGAGTTCAGAAGAATTAAAGATACGATGCAAAGGCATTAGACTTGTATAGAAACTTCTGGCAGTAGCTTTTGGTGATATTGATCATCAGTTCCTGTGTACGCTCTGGGAGCTTTCCTGAGAAACGTCCTGGGCAGCTGGAGAGGACAGGGAACGTAGGGAATCACGGTCTCTGGAGGGAATAATCTGTCAAGAATGTTGCAGCAGTCTTTCAAGACACACCAGCGCCCAATCACACGGCCCTTCCCAACACAAACATAAGAGCAGTGGGTAGCATTGACCCCACAATCTTCCTCAATAAAGGCATGATCCCCAATATGCAGAGAAAAGAATGCAACACCGTTGCTGAATTTTTTGAACGATGGCCTTATGACACTATGGTTTTTTACAACACAGTGACATCCAACTCTTACATTTACCAGGTCTCCTTGTATACACACTCATTCATTATAATGGTCATGCCATTGAGAACAACGTCCTGGCTTCTACACAAAACAGACTAGCGACTAACATTGTACAGCAGTTCACCCAACTCCATGGCTGCCTCCTTTTCTCTGAACTTCAGGATTCTGTCAGTCACTCAAACCTTCCTTTAATAAGAACAAATGAACTGTCAGATTGAACAGATGATATAAAACATTGAAATAATTTACTGATACCAGGGTGGTTCCAACTTACCTATTCCTCTGAGCTGCGGAGTACTAACCCTCAAGGTGATTCCCTTTCTTTGCCAGCTCTACTTGCTAATTCTAACACCACACGGTGTACACTTCAGTCTTGTAACACTTCTGCAAATTAGCTTATTTCATACTGCTGGTAGAATATTACATTTACTCAATTTCATCAACATCTTGCTTTCTCCAATTATAGGATTAGGTCTTTTGAATGGGAATCTTTTGCTTTCACTCATCACTCCACGCACATTGGGCCCAAACACTAAGATCACTAAGTTCTGGTAGGAATTGCAGAGGACAAAAAAGAGTGCCAAATTAAAAAGCAAGGTCTTGAAAACCTTGTTAATTCAATAAAAATGGCTCCAATTCCCTATTAGTTAGAAAGTACTCAGAATTGCGTTTTGGAAGTAACATAACATAACACACTGGGTAAGATTAGCTTCAACTACAAAAGGAAACATAGAGATTAAAAGAGGAGAGTAAATGGGATGCAGTTGCAGCCAGCCTCAGTAACACACAAGGATGGATAAAAAACTCATTTTGTCACCAATTTCAAGACTTCAACTTGAGTGAATATTTTTGCAAAAAAATGGGGAGCGGGTTCAGTTTGTATAATTATCTGATTACATCATACTGCTGTACATAATTTCAGATATAAGGAAAAGTTTAAATTATTTTCTCTGGCCCTACTTACTTGGTTCCAGCATCCTTCTTTCCCTTCATCACCAAAGACTTACATATAGTATTAAATGCAATTTTGAAGCAAATTTAAATAGAAATTGATTCCCAATATCACATAAGATATATGCAGTATTATACATTAGCTGTGAACAATAATTGAGTATTCCATAAACTCATAGGCAGCCATGTAAATTAAGCCAAATATAAAACTCTGAGGCTAAAAAGAAATCTAACTAATTTTTGAGGCTGCTGTCACAGACAGCTGTTATAGCAGAACATGTTCTGGAAGAAATTATGTTAAACTCTAACATTGCATAAATATGCCTAGGTACTCTGTAAGACTGTAGATAGGTAAACATGGAATATAAGTAAATTATAGGGTTTTGTGAGGCTGATGTCTAGTCATCTGTTTTATTATCAAATCTGCTAGAATATTTGCAGGTGATTAGAAGAATAAAAAGGGTAAGAACAGATAAATACTTCTAAACTATGATTCATCTCAAAATTTAAAAAATAATTCTATAATAATACATAGAGAGTTGGTGGTGCTCAGTCAACCAAGCATATAAATGTATGAAATTAGAGTATCAAGTGAAAACCATAACTCCTTTCTCACTAACGCCCCACAGAGAAGAACTATTGCATGGGGTTAGTAAAAATGGAAGACCATCTTTGGGATGAATTAGAGGATAGTATTGTGCAGAAAAGGGGGGATCTCTACAGGCAAATCATCCTTCTATCTCTTTATTTCCTGACATGGCTCTTGAAGGCGGAAGATGGGGCAGGAGACTGCTCAGCCCTTTGAATCCATGAACAGTGTACTGTGTAGCCTAGCCCTTCAAGCTCACCCTGCCTTCTCAAATCTAAGACTGTTTTGGTATAAGGCACACTGAGCTTGTAGCCTATTTGTCAACATGAGTAGTCCAATGCATGAGAATTCAACACTAGCTCTTCTACCCAGAGCAAAATCAACTCCTTTTTATCTGATGAAGTCTAGCCGGCACTCATTGTACAGCTCTGAGACCTGCTATGGATGTCAAAGATGGATGGCACTGTAATGTGGATGTGCATCTAAACAAATTGGTTTCCTCTGGGTTCCTGTCAAGCTATCAAAACTGCACCAAGGGTTGGACCAAGATGTTAACAAGTGGCAAGAATTTCCTTTATCCTTTGTTCTTACACTGTACTTAAGAACAGGAGAATGGGAAAGAAGATAAAAGAGAAAGAATAAGACCACATCTCATCTCCTCCTTCATAGCTCTGCTCCATAATCAAATAAGGAATTTTAAGTGAAGTAAACATTTTAGGTTTTACTTTCTTATCGACCACTAATATAACAAATTTTAAAATAATTTAAATATCACTTATTTGGTATCACATTTGTTTTAAGATTAGAAGCAAAAATATCTCCACATATTTATAAAATGACAGGGTTGACAATGTATGTTAAGAGACAAATAAATGATTATGAATGTAGACATAAAATATTGGCAATGTTTGACTTCTGAATGACATTTAGATATGACAACTGAGTACGACAGGAAGGAAAACTACTTCAAAGTCTTCTAACATACGTCATGATGAGCAAATGTACATCATTTGATACATTCAAAGTCTTCCATCTTTGACCCGGCCAGTCTTAACGGAAGTCTGTAGTACCAATTATACCACAAGCACATCCCTGACTCATTAGTGGGAAGAGCCAACTGAAATGTAATTTTGAGACACAAGACCATTTCTGTTTTAAAAGACAAACTGATAGAAACATATGACTATTAGTGACTCTTTTCATGGCCTTAACCAAATCCCTAACAAAAACATATCTAAAGGAAGAAGGGTTGGTTCTGGTTCATGGCCCCAGGGAGCCCCATCCATTATGATGAAGAAAGCATGGCAGTAGTCAGGGGAGACCAAGTCTTCCCATTTCAATTAACCTTATCTTGGAAAGACTTCTCAGATAACCCAGAGGCTAACCTAATCTACATTATCCTTCATAGGTGCTCAGAGGCTTGCTTCATGAAGAACCAAGATCTTGTCAAGCTGGCAGTATGACCACGGAGTTCATCTCCATTGACCTGACACCCAAACATAAAATTTAAGCCATAGATTTACTTCCCTTGGTCACCCAAAACAATATCACAATTAGAAGTGCATTCAACCCAATTTCAAAGTCCCCATAGTCTTTAAAAGTTCCAATAGTTCTCAAAAAGCAACATCTCTTCTTCAAATCAAGATACCCATTTAACTGTGAGTCCTTGTAAAATTTACCACTAAGTTACACATATTTAACATGCTGCAGCTCAAGGTAAGCATTCCTATTCCAGAATAGAAGAATTGTGCTGTAGTAAGGATGATAAAGCAATACTGAAGTCCAGCAGGGCAAACACCAAATCCTACAGCTCTGTGTTCATCTGGGAGTCATACCAGAATCATTCAGACTCTGGAGGAATTGGAAAAGGCCCACTCCCTAGCTTTCTCAACTTTATTGTACATGGTCACTTTCTTGAACTAATTCTACTCTATCCTTGAAGAATAATAGTTCACTGGCTATTCTATTATCCTGATATCACCAATATCCTGCAGTTCCCACTACAACCTGGGCTTCACCTTGATACCTTTACAAAGCAACCTCTCAGAATCCCCTTGAAGGATTATCAAACCTGCGACCCATTACAGTCTCAGCCAGTTTCTCTAAATGCATGGAACAACACTCCACAACCCTATAATTTTGAGATTTTCACACTTCCTAAATTATTGCCACTTGGATGTTACTATCAAGGACTAGCTATTCCTTACATTCCTTATATTCCTTGAATCACAGCTTTCTTGAGCATTTGTCTTAAAGAAGCATATACATCCATCTATACTCCTATTACACTCTCTCCTTTCAAACAAATTGGCTTTTTCTCATGTCAGAGCCTTAGAAGTGTGGATTATCCTGTCAGTGTACCTTTGTTAAGACAGAACAACATTCTTTCTTTGACAGTGAAAGACTCTTTTTCATCACTGGTCTTGGTTAAATATTAAACATATGCACAGTCTTCCTCTCCAAGCTTCATAGTTTTATATTTTCTTTCAACTCTTTTTTTTTCACAGCAGACCTGAAAAAGAGAGGTAAGAAGCAACCATGCCACAGTCTGAATGCTAATCTGTCTTGAAATTTCCTACCACCCAAATAAATTAGATCATACTGTTAAATCCTTGTTCAGGTTCTTAGAATATGGGTAGAATGCCATTCAGAGCCTGCTCCACATGTGGCCCATACATATACAGCCACCAAACTAGATAAGATGGATGAAGCAAAGAAGTGCAGGCTGACAGGAACCGGATGTAGATCTCTCCTGAGAGACACACCCAGAATATAGCAAATACATAGGCGAATGCCAGCAGCAAACCATTGAACTGGGAACAGGACCCCCATTGAAGGAATCAGAGAAAGAACTGGAAGAGCTTGAAGGGGCTCTAGACCTCATATGAACAACAATGCCAACCAACCAGAGCTTCTAGGGACTAAGGCACTACCCAAAGACTATACATGGACTGACCCTGGGCTCCAACCTCATAGGTAGCAATGAATAGCCTAGTAAGAGCACCAGTGGAAGGGGAAGCCCTTGGTCCTGCCAAGGCTGGACCCCCAATGAACATGATTGTTGTTGGGAGGATGGTAATGGGGGTAGGATAGGGAAGGGAACACCCATAGAGAAGGGGACGGGGAGGGGCTAGGGGGATGTTGGCCCCAGAAACCTGGAAAGGGAATAACAATCCAAATGTAAATAAGAAGTACTCAAGTTAATAAAGATGGAGAAAAAAAGAAAAAGAAAAAAAAAAGAATATGGGTAGAATGCAACCACGCCTTGACAGAACATCACATGAATGGTAGAGCCTTCCTCTCTGAAATCCATTAGCCAAGCCACCGGTGTATTCAACACCCTCAACAATTTTTTGTAAGCCCCTACCAAAGTGATCCATTGAGCTCTGCTTTTGGGAGAGATTCCAGGTGGTGATGGCCACTAGCATCCTTTGGTGGTGGTGGTGGTGGTGTGAGTCTGGTGGGGGTTTGGAGGAGTACTTTGGTCACTCCAAGAACTCTGAAAGACTCACAGGAGACACTGAAGCTGAGTATAAACCTGCAGAGCCTTTAAGTATCTCGGGAAAAACAACAGCAAGAAGTCAGATTTGATGGGAAGATGCTGTTAGTAAGTGTTTTCACGGAATCAGGAAAAAAGATGGCAGAACAAAGTGGTATATGGCAGAAAGAAATGGAACTAGGGACGTGGCAGGTATAGGAGTATGACCATGGCAGATAATGCTAAGTAGGCCTGATTCTCAGGCCACCTGGATACTAAGGCTACCACAGGGTCTGCATGTTACTACCTGCTAGGCCAGTGCCAGTACTAGACCTGCTAGCGGGAGGAAAATTTGGGGGTCAGAGCACAGCCCAATAACTGCAATCATGAAAGCAGAAAGGTGTGCAGTGGCCTGGAACACCAGCCTGGAGTGACATTGTGTGAGTCCAACCACATGATTATACCCTGACTGTGAGCAACACATCTGAGATAAAGAACAGTTCATTTTCTGAATTAAGCTTTCCCCAAAAACTTCTATGGTCCGTGGGTCTGTTTTGTCACCAAAAGCTGAAGGCCCTGTTGGTGTTCATAGTCCAGGCTGCTACTGGAGGCCATGCTGATGTCTATAAAGCCTTGTGGCATGTTGATGTCCACAATCAGTGCTACTACCAAAAACTATGTGGAGTCCACGATTCATGCTGCTGCCAGTTGCCACAGATAACAATGCTCATTTTGCAGTAATATTGATAATTGCTGAGTCATACCTGAGAATTAGAGACATCAAAGGAATCTATGACACTCGCCCATACTGCACGAAAAGAAAGAGTCCAACCTGAAGCTATCAACAAGAGTCCTTAAGACATGTGATAAAGATGCTGAAGTATAGCTCTTCATGGTTGATGGCTTCTGATGGAGCTAGGGGATAGAGAGCAGGGAAGGATTCTATTTTCTTTAAGGGGCTGGCTATTGAAAGTCTGACCATGCTCTAATGAATATATGGGCAACAGAAATTGGACTTAGTGAGATTTTTTATTATTATTGTGGGAGCAGGGAGCAGGAACCATAGGCCTGGAAGAAATGGGAAGTGAGTGTGACCAGGGTGCACCATATGAAATTTCCAAATGATGAATAGAAATATTATGTTGGGAGATTAAAAAAGCTCTCTGGGGCTTTTTATCTAACAGCTGCAGGCCCTTCCACAATCTTTACACAAATACTTTCAGTCTCCACCTCCTAGCAGTCAGATTTCTTGCAGCAACAGTCATACATTTTCAGTACCAAGTTTCCTTATTAATTCGGTCATGGTGAGCAATTACCTGACAAGAAGTGATTTAAGGGGTTGTGAAAGATTTCTACTTTAGCTTAGAGTCTGAGGAGATCATCCTGTCAGAGTAAAAGAGGCCCAGTGGAAGGAGTGGAAGACCAGGTTGTCAAATTGTGTCTTCAGTCAGGAAACATGGCAATGAATGCTTGTGCTCTGGTAGTTTTCTCTTTTTGTAACTGAGGACCAAGCCCATGGTGTGGTAACACCAATATTTAGGATAGGGTCTTCCCATTTCAAGAAGTTTCTTCACAGCCATGCTCATAGACTAGTCTAATCTAGTTAGGTAATCCCTTATTGGTGAGGGCAGAGATTTATCTAATGGGTAATTTGTGTTCTCATGAATTGAGCTGCCAATATGAACCATCACAATGTGGAATTTATGGCTTGTTAAAATCCATCACCATCTTTAGCAATAATACTATTTTACTTTGAATCATTTCAAATTGTTTCTTTATTCATCTAGTTATCTTTGTGAGATGAGCTTTACGTGTGTTCAAAATGCATGTAGGTTCAGATTCCAAGCTGTGTTAACCTGCTTTCCATCACCATACAAAACAATACCTCTGAAAAATCAACTTGAAGAAGAAAGAGTACTCATCTCTGTCTACTTCCTGACTGTGGAGGTGATGTGCCAGCAGCTTCACTACTCTTCTGCCTTTCCCACCAACAAATTCTAGCCAAAATAAACCCTGATTTCCTTGAGTTAAAATAAAACAAACAACAAAAGCCACAATTATTTAGCTTCACAGTATTGAGGCTTCAGTGTATCACCAACAGGGCCCATTGCAAGGCAGAATCTCATGCTCAGAAATGACAATCTGAGAATCCTCTGAGAATAGCATCCTTCAAAAAGCTAACCATCTCCACCTAGGTCAGATTTCCCTAAGGTTCCAGGACTTTGTAACAACTCCATGCTAGAGACCAATGCATGATCTTGAGGGACATTAAAGATGAAAACTATACTATCTGATATGAACTTTATTTTTAGCTTGTAAAATAATATATCCATGCAGTTGTAAATAGCATTATAATTTCATAGAAGGCATTGCTCCAAGAACTATATCTAAGAGTTAGGGGTTTGAATTCCCTTCTGTGTCTTACCTTGTCACAATATCTCATTTCTCTTCCTTTTTTCTTTTTAAATTCTTTTTTATTGAGTATTTTATGTATTTTCATTTCAAATGTTATCTTTCTCCTTTCCCATCTCTCTTCCTTTTTTGAGAATGTGAAAGTACACAGAGAATGCTAGTCAATTTCCAAACCCCACGGATTGCCATAATTCTTAAAAATTCAAAAAAACTCCATGAACAGTACAGTGTGCTATGTTCAAGCAACTGGAAATGGTGAACCACAAAATCATCTTTTGTGTTTAAGAACTAGCAACTTTGCTCTATCTTAATTTTCAAACATCACTGAGAATGAGACCCATGTTGGCATCTAGAGAGAGAAAGTAACCCTGGGAAGAAGTGAAATTTCTCTAATACATGTATCTTTCATTTTCCTGTTGATTATTGTACAAATTCCTTTCCTTTCTATTGCTTTGTAATCTGACAAAACCTCTTGTTGTGGAGGAACGAGTGCTCCACAGAGAACATGTATTATGGAAGAGAACTGCCATCCTGTCACCCCATTCCCATCTGCACCTGCTCATAGGACACACAGCCTCAGCTTACAAAGTATTTTATTTCACTACACTTAAAGAAATAGGCAGTCAAAATGCACACCTGCAAATCCTGCCCAGATTCACTTAAAGTACGACTGTTCATTAATACTGAGAAACATTTTTAAATGTATTACTATGCAGTAACTTCTTTTATCCAAAAAATAAATGATGAAGGAAAGGAAAAATAAATTACCAAGAGATGAAAAGTGTTGATTTTTTAAAGTCATTATTAGATTTAAAGACATATGTATTTCTATTTTAACTCCGCTAAAGTAAAAATTTCTACTAGAACAGAAGAAACATAAAAATATGAAAAACTAAATACTAACAGTTCCTGGTTAAAGGCCTTCCTCCATTCCTCAAAAGAACTCATTAAAGTCTGTCTTCTTTTTAAAATATTTTGGCTCCCTGTTGAGTTTCAGCCTCTATAGATGCACATCAAGTCCATGATAACAAAGTCCATGCAGCTTAATTCATGAGCCCAGAGCTAAAATCAACTGAAACATCTGCCAGTTCATGCATGTGTGATGAAAATGTACCATACATATGCAGTTGATAGTTATGGCAGGTTAAAGGAATACTGTATCCTCAGTGGATAAAAATCCAAAGAGTTTGTTTATTGAGTGCTGTTTGATCAAACCTTCCATCTTACTTGTACTTTAACTCCAAACTAGAGATAAGCAATAGGCAGGGGCCAGCATTAACAAAAGAAAAAAATATGGGAGGAACCAACTGCCTTCTGAATGAACTTGAGGCCTGCTTCATTGGAGGGAACCCAGGCCTGGAACTGTAACCCAGGTTAAAAACTCACAACTGGTGTGGTTGTGGGTCCAAGGAGAGAATTCACTAATGTTATTAACTAACTAGACACAGCATCCAACTGCATTCTAAATATCTAAATATGTTATATTCATAGAACAAAAAACATCACCATCTTTAGTCAGGGAACCTTCTCTATTCAGTGAAGAGCAGTTACTACAGAGGCTCATGATGAAATGGTGGCAAGAATAAGTGATGGCTGAGGGTGCAGCCCTAAATACCATATTTACATCACCCCATCTAAGGCTCAGCGAACACTGTGGAAATGGGAACAGGAAGCATTTGAAAGTCAAAGAGTGAATCCTCATATGTCATCCTCCAAACCAGTGATTCTCAACTTTCCTAATGCTGCAACCCTTTAAATACAGTTCTTCGGGTTGTCTTTATCCCATACATAAAATCATCTTATTGCTACATCATAACTGCAATTTTGGTAATGTTATGAAATCTAATACAAATATCTGATATGCAGGATATCAGGTATGAAACTCCTGAAAAACTCCTGAGGTTGAAACCCACAGTTTAAGAAGAACTGCTTTAGACTCAGGACAAATGACATTGAAATCATGAACTCACAACATATACTACAGTTACCTGCAGTAGGCCAGCACTCAAGACTAGATTGACACTGTCTACAATCATAGGTAGGCAAGAATACTCATAAGATACTACTGGTTACTTCTGTATTTTTAGCTACTGTTAGATTCCAGGAAATGGAGAGTTATTGTCTTCAGTTACATGCTTAATGCTAAGTACCCTAGCCTAGCCTCTGGATAGTTCCAAACTCATAGTAACACAGACAATCTGGATTGAACTCACTAGGTCATAAAAAGAAAAAAGAAAGAAAAAGAAAAAGATGAGGAATAGGAGAAAGAGATTTGAAGGGAAGGGTGATGGGTAAACCATAGAAGTAGGAAAATGAAAGAGGAAGGACGAGAGTAGTCAGTGTGCATTATGTATGTATGCAAAACTATCGACAAAAATAAAGTTATTCTTAATGATAATCAGTTGTACTCATAGTGCAATGCAATCAGCCATCATCAGAGAAGTTTCCACTTTCAGTAGATGGGAACAAATATAGAGGTCCACAGCGAAACATCCCTCCCATAAGAGATCAGATAACACCCTGCAAGAAGAGGCAGAAAAAGTGTAAAAACCATAGGGGATGGAGGACATCAGGAGAACAGGGCTTTCTAAAAAGTCAGCCTAGCAAAGCTCATATGAACTCACAGAACTGAAGCAGCAAGCACCAGGACTTCACAGGTCTTCCTCATGTCCTCAACATATATGTTACAGCTTTCCATTTAGTATTTTTATGATACTCCATTGTATACGAATGAGTGGATCTCTGATTCTTGTGCCTTCTCTTAGGGTTCCTTTCCTTCTGTTAGTTTATCTTATCCAATTTCAGTGTGATTTTTGTTTTATTATAATTAATTTTGTCATGTTTGATTATCATTCCTTAGATGTCTGTTCTTTTCAAAAGAAAGATAAAAATGGAGTGGATCTGTATGGAAGGGGAGGTAGAGAGGTGGGGAGGAACTTGGAGGAGTAGAAGGAGGGGAAGCTGTACTCAGAATATAATATATGGAGAAAGAATCTATTTTCAATAAGAGGAAAACCATAAAAAAAGAGAGAGAGACTAAATTTAATTACTATTTTTTCCTGAAGAGTCAGAAAGGAAATTTGCCTGTTGAAATAGCTTGTGTCATAATTGGGGTAAATACAGAATTCTGTACATCTTTTAGAAATATTTAATCTGCATAATTTATTAATTTGTGTAATACTATATTTCAATTATTTTAAACTTTCAGTGTTCCAACAAGGACACAATAGCTTAAATCAAATGAGATAGCATTCAAAAGATAAATAATTAAAAATAAGCACACTTCAGTTTCTTAGATTTTTAATTTGTATCAAAGGTCAAATAAACATGTTAAAATGTCAGCACTATTGTCAAACTATCCAAAAGAGGATGATTCTAGTGTTTAAGCACAGCGATTTTTTAAAAGTAAACCTACAAGATAATATGTTAGGTGCTAGAAAAAAAATAACGTCATCAGTGCTCCTAGAAGTCTTGAAAGAGGAGCAGCAGAAGATGGCTGTAGAGAGTGGACATGTGCAGATGATGAATGCAGAGCCCAAGGACCATGTCAAGTTCATCTTTCAAGAATGGTTCTGTTTAAAATGTGGTAGATGATATCTATTAATTGAATCTATCAAACTCTATTCCAAATGTTCTGTGTAGGCTATTGTGTATTATACCTATTACCATATCCATTTTTTAGCACTGATAACTGAGTTTATAAAATATGCTCAAGTTCACAGCTAGGACAAAATAGTAGAGCACAGCCAGGGATTTCTAGCTTTGGAGCACACTCACTTGCTCACTCTGCCGTACAGTTTCTCTCTGCTTTTTATAATTTATCTTCAATTTAAGATTAAAACAGGATCACAGGGTCTACCCTTTGACTTGGAAAAGTAAATTCCTCTGCTGTATGGAGAGTCCATTATAGAGGAACTGGAATGTATGTAGGGAGAATGGTCAGAAAAACTTTGGGAGTGTCAATGCTGGCTTCACAGATAGGTGGTCTGTCTAACTGCACAGGAATCTATACTTGAATTTTGATTTAATTTTATGCTAGGTATCCTGAAAGCTTAAGTGTGTTCTGAGCCAGAAGTCCGGTATTTGCATTTTGTACTGAACCTCTAAATTATGTAGCTGGACTAGGCAGTATTTCATACAAGACATTCTAATAACTTAGGTATCTAGACTCACTCCTCTCCAATGGCTTGAGATGTGTATTACCGAAAGGAAACTACAATTCTTCCTTGTGGACTGAACTGAATCACCGTCACCACTCAACATGAACATAGGCAATATTCTAGAACTTTATAAAGATAATTCAACTAATAAATACACAGATCTACCTTATAGGAAATTGTAGTCTCAGCATTCTGTTAGGCGAGAAACATCGGCTCAAAAAGGTATGAAACATAGTAAGACTGATTCTGCTGATTCCAAGCCCTTTTGCTTTATTTTAAGTCTAGCATGCTTATATTGGTGGTTCAGTGATAGAATTCTCACGTACCATTTTTCTAAGTCTAAATCAAGTCTTGGTCCAATTTCTTGTCTATACCACCCACTCTAGCCCACTCTTGGGGAATGCCTTATTTTTGCCATTGGTTGGACCAGTTCTTGCAGAGTACCCTTCCACATGAAATCCACTGTGAACATCGCCCAATTATGAAGGATTAAAATGTCCTGTTTTCCATTCCCCAGAATATGTAAATGAACAGACATGAATTTTAAAGTAGATAAAATAAAGTACGGTGAAAAAAATCATGACAAATTTGAACTATATTTTTCAAACTCTGGAGAAATATACATCCACTAACTTCTTAACATAAGGTCCCCGACATTTTTAATTTCACACAGCATTTTTATTTGTGTGTTGTCTCATTGGTAAAATTTGTGACCATTTCAGCTGGCGTTATCCAATCAGCCTGTCCAAACTTCAGAGACTGCCATGTGTAGCCAGGAACAATAGAAGCTTAATTTCCATTCAAATACCCTTTAATACCTGACATAAGCTTACACATTTCAGTAGTTCTGCCACAGGTGGAAGGACAGCAAGGACAAAAACAAAACAAACAAAACCCAAAAACCAAAGTCAGCCACTGAACGCAATGCATTATATAGCATGGGCATTTTTCCAAAGCATGGAGGTGAAATGTGTCTTTGATGGGCCTGCATCTGACAATTCTGCCTCCTAATAAAAACAATGCCCAAAATATTCCAACAAAATTCTATTGTAATTATGGTTTTATACCAATTTCCATTATAGTAATATACCTAACATATCTGTAGTTTTCCCAAGAGAAATTTTAGTAAGGTATTCAAAACCAAAATGAACACAGTAGCTTTAATTATATTGAAGAAAAGTCAGTATGCATTCAAATTGCTAATGAGAATTTGCTTTCCCAATTCTAGCCCATTGCATGCCTTGAAGGAAAAAATAGGGTCTGCGGCACTATGCTAATGCTGCATAAGAACAAGTAAGAGGAACTTGTATCTTTTGCTAAGAGAAATTTGGATAACATGTCTTTTCCCATGTTCTGAGTATTTATGGGTGAGGCAAAATATCCACTGACATCTATGGTTTCCTCGCATTTCCCAGTCACAGTCTCATTATGACATCCTAGTGGCCTGTTCACAAGTAGCAAAATGAGTAGCGTTAAGGACACAGCACTGAGTGTCACTCACACTACATGCTAACCCTTTGCATAGCTCAGAATGGAATTCAACCTGACACTTCTCATGTACATGAAGCTGACAGTCTCTGCTAGTTGAAACATTCTTTGGAATTTCTTGTTTCAATACGGATATAAGTGCACCTGGATGATATCCTAATTACATTTTTCATTTTAAAAAAGCCTGTGTTTCATACCCTTCTTTCTGGCTTAATTAGGTACAGCACACATTTCTGGTGGACTTGTGGCCTTTATTGGTCATCCAGTTTGTTTTGGTATTGTATCTTCTAAAACCACTTCCTGAGTGAACTGCTCAGTCATGAAGAGGCTCACATCCTGAAGACAGCCTATGAAGTAAGTTAGTGTGAGAACCAAGGGACATGTCCTTATCACTGAGAAAAATAGAAAATAATGCATTTCAAAATGAGGTTATTAGAAAGTGTGGACATTTGAAGTAAGTAGGGAGGGAGAATGTACTCGGTAAGATGGAAAATTTACTCAAATTATTAGAGAAAATAAAGCATTGTTTCCTCTAAACTTTTCATGTCCCTAATGATGATGTTCAAGGACATTAACCAAAACTCGATTGTTTTGTTTGTTTGATTGTTTGGCTGGATGGATGATGTTTTGTTTGTTTTATTTTTCATGTACCAGTGAAGAAATGCTATTGCAAAGCCTACTAGTGCTTACAAATAAGGTGGTCACACGATTTACAATAAAGAAACATTTAGTGGTAAAAATGATTAGTAGTTATAGAGGCAGGTGGAAGTAAACAAAATGGACAGCCTTCTCAAAAGCAAATCTAGAACCAACATCTTAAAAATCACTTCCTTTTCTGTTGAAAATTATTTTCATACATTTTGATCATGATTTTCTCTCTCCTGTTCCTCTCCACCTCCCTCCCTATCCAGATTTATGTTATTTCTCTCTGTCTTAAAAAACATAAACATTTTAATAAATCAAGAAGCACACATACACATGCACAAAATACAAAAATCACAAAACAAAAATTAAAATGAACAATCAAAAGACCAATAAGACAAAAAAGCCAAAACTAAACAAAATGAAATAAAAATATGGTTGAGTTCATTTTGTGTTGGCCAACTACTCCAGGAAATGGGATTTCTGCTATAGTGTATCCAATATTGATATACCCAATGAGGGTTCAATGGAGAAAACTGACTTCCCCTTTGCCATTGAGTTTCAATTGCAAATAGTTTCCTAGATAGGAATGAGACCTCATGTCCACATCCCCTTCTCTGTGCTTGCTCTCCTGTCTGGGCTTGAACCTGTGCTGGTCTTGCGTGTTGACACACACTCTATGGGCTCATATGTACATCAGTTCTATTATTTTTGGAAGATACTGTTATCCTTGGAGTCATCTATCACCTCTGACTCTTACAGTATTTCTTATTCCTCTTCTGTCTAACTTTCTGATCCTTGAAGGGAAGGGCTTGAAGAAATCATTCCATCGAGAACTGAGTGTTCCAAACTCTAAAGATCTCCTGTTCATTGCCATCTGTTCAGGCAGGATTTAAGGAACACCACGCAACAACTAATCAAAAGGCTGTGTAAATCAGAGTGTTTAAACTACAAAACTATTCTAAGTACCCATTTTTAGCTAAAATAAAAAGAAGGAAGAAAGTGCTACAGAAGAGGGTCTAGGAAGCACAGCATGAAAAAGCATTTGAACACATGAGGAGCCCAGGCAGGAAAAAACTATTAGCAGAGGGTCAAAGGAAACCACTGGTAAATCTTAAAAGACTCAAAGAAGACAAGTGCCTTTGAGATCAGGCATGGGAATCTCCTCTTTATTTTATTCAATGACTACTAAGCAGAGACTGAGATTTCTAGCCAAACTCTTGAGTGTTACAAACACTACTGTTCTATAAACCATATGCATTTTTTAAAAATTGAAGAGGAAAATACATCAGGCAGCACAATTTGGATCACTGTGAACATTAGAGAAGGATTCCCAGTAAGAAAACAAGGTTCACATGAGTGAATGAGTTCTCCATAAAGAGAAGTATAGAAGTCAAACCAGGACAAGCATTTATACCCTTCATAAAATATGCAGTTGAGGTTTGCTCCTTTGCTATGTGTGGTGATGCTAAACATTGGCCCCAAAGGTTGCCCACAGGTATGAGGGAATCTGCATCTTCCAATGTGAACTTGCTCTTTAATTTAAAACTATTGGTTAGGTAAAGATGCCTACAACATATACCCAGGCAGAGCATAAGTGGGGTTTGTGGTTCCCAAGGTTAGGGTCTGAAGAGGAGGAAGAGAGGAGAAGGTAGAGAGATGAGAAAATGCCATGGGGTAAAGATTGTCAAAACATGGCCATGGGCTGGCCAATTGTCATTAAGAGCAGCCCAGATGGACCATAACAAGTTATAACTCAGTGTTATTGGCAGGCAAATAGACATAATAGCTTAGAGGGTAGATATCTGCCCAGCTTGCCTCCTGATTTAGGCTTATACATAGAAAGATTGTGAGCTTTATTTTTTTAAGTCTGGGAACAGCATGATTAAAAAGTGAGGTAGAAACCTTGGTTTGAGATAGAATATAAACTAACACAGTGCATGTCATTCGTAGAGTTCAAGAGTGTTTGGTTTGAACCGTAGAAGTACTATTTTCATTTAAATAATTAACAGGAAAAATTAAATTCAAAGTCTCAAGAGCCAATCGTAGTGGTGCATGCCCATGGTCCACCCACTTGAGAGACTGACAGAAGAGGATCATGAGTTAAATGCCAACCTGGACAACATAAGAAGATCCCAGTCTTTCACTCTCTCTCTCTCTCTCTCTCTCTCTCTCTCTCTCTCTCTCTCTCTCTCTCTCTCTCTCTCTCTCTCTCTCTCTCTCTCTTAGACTCATGCCCATTTGATGAACACTGAAATCCCTAATCAGGATTCAAAAAAATTATCTCCAATCATACTATTCAATTTATGACTCACAGAATAGTCTGTAGTACCTGACTATTAGTTAAAAAACACATGCCCCTCTTCCATTGAATTAAAAAAAGATGAGCTGGTTTTACACCAAAGTTCACATAGGTCTTTCTTTTTTTTCATTTTTGTTGGATATTTTTATTTACATTTCAAATGTTATTCCCTTTCCCAGTTTCCAGTCCATAAGCCACATATCCCATTCCCCTCCCCTTACTCTATAAGAGTGTTCCCCTACCCAACCACTCCCCTTCCTGCCTACCTGCCTTGACATTCCCGTACACTGTGGTATCCACAGTGTAAAACCAAAGGTTTCTCCTCCCATTGGTACCCAACAAGGCCATCCTCTGCTACATATGCAGCTGGAGCCATGGGCAGGTCCATGGGTAGCAGTTTAGTCCTTGAGAACTATGGTTGATTTATATTGATGTTCTTATGGGGTTGCAAGCCCCTTCAGTTCCTCCAACAAGGACCCCGTTCTCAGTTCAAAGCTTTGCTGATAACATTCACCTCAGTATTTTCCACACTCTGGATGAACATGTCAGCAGACAGCTATGTCAGCATGCACTTCTTGGTTTCATCAATATTGTCTAGTTTTGGTGGCTATGTATATATATATACATGCTGGAACCCCAGGTGTGGCAGGCTCTGAATGGCCATTCTTTTAGAATCTGTTCCAACATTTGGCACCATATCCCCTCCTATGAATTTTTGTTCCCCCTTTTAAGAAGTACTGAAGAATTACACTTTGGTCTTACTTCTTCTTGAGCTTCATGTGGGCTGTTGAATGCTTATTTTGCGTTATTTGAGCTTATGGGTTAATATCCACCTATTAGTGAGTGCATACCATGTGTGTTTTTTTTGTGATTGGGTTACCACACTCACGATGATATTGTCTAGTTCCATCCATTTGCCTAAGAATTTCATGAAGTCATTGTTTTTGATAGGTGAGTAGTACTCCATTGTGCACTTGTACCACATTTTCTGTATCCATTCCTCTGTTGAAGGGCATCTGGATTCTTTCCAGCTGTTGGCTATTATAAGGCTGTTATGAACATAGTGGAGCATGTATCTTTATTATGGTGGAGCATCTTTTGGGTAAATTTCCAGGAGTGACATACCTGGGTTCTCATGTAGTACTATGTCCAAGTTTCTGAGGAACCTCCAGATTGATTTCCAGAGTGGTTGTACCAGCATGCAATCCCACGAACAATAGAGAAGTGTTCTTTTTTCTCCACATCCTAGTCAGAATGTACTGTCACCTGAGTTTTTGATCTTAGCCATTCTGACTGATATGAGATGGAATCTCAGGGCTGTTTGGATTTGCATTTCCCTGTTGACTAAGGATGTTGAACATTTCTTTAGGTACTTCTCATCCATTTGATATTCCTCAGTTGAAAATTCTTTGTTTAGCTCTGTAGCCCATTTTTAACAGGGTTATTTGGCTCTCTGGAGTCTAACTTCTTGAATTCTTTCTATATTTTGGATATTAGCCCTCTATCAGATGTAGGATTGCTAAAGATCTTTTCCCAATCTGTAGGTTGCTGTTTTGTCCTAATGACAGTGTCCTTTGCCTTACAAAAGCTTTGCAGTTTTATGAGGTCCCATTTGTCAATTCTTGATTTTAGAGCATAAGCCATTGCTGTTTTGTTCGGGAAATTTTCTCCAGTGCCCATGTGTTCGAGACTCTTCCCAACTTTTTCTTCTATTAGTTTGAATGTATCTGGTTTGATGTGGAGGTCTTTGATCCACTTGGACTTGAGTTTTGTACAGGGAGATAAGAATTGGTCAATTTGCATTCTTCTACATTCTGACCTCCAGTTGAACCAGAACGTTGTTGAAAATTTTTTCCACTGGATAGTTTTAGCTTTTTGTCAAGATCAAGTGTCAATAGGTGTATGGATTCATTTCTGGGTCTTCGATTCTATTCCATTGATCTACCTGCCTATCTCTGTACCAATACCATACAGATTTTATCACTATTGTTTTGTAATACAGCTTGATGTCAAGGATGGTGATTCCCCCAGAAGTTCTTTTATTGTTAAGGATAGTTTTCGCTATCCTGGGCTTTTTCTTATTCCAAATGAAATTTCAAATTTCATCTTTCTAACACTATGAAGAATTGAGTTGGAATTTTGATGGGAATTGAATCCCATCAATTGCTTTTGGCAAAATAGCCATTTTTACTATATTAATCCTGCCAATCCATGAACATGGGAGGTCTTTCCATCTTCTGAGATCATCTTCAATTTCTTTCTTCAGAGACTTGAAGTTTTTGTCATACAGATCTTTCACTTGCTTGGTTAGAATAATACTGTGATATTTATGTTATTTGTGACTATTGTCACAAATTCCCTAATTTCTTTCTCAGCCTGTCTATCCTTTGAGTAGAGGAAGACTACTGATTTGTTTGAGTTAATTTTATATCTAGCCACTCTGCTGAAGTTGTTTATCAGGCTTAGTACTTCTCTGGTTGAACTTTTGGGGGTCATTTAAATACACTATCATATCATCTGCAAATAGTGATAGTTTGACTTCTTCCTTTCCAATTTTTATCCATTTGACTTCCTTTTGTTGTCTGACTGCTATGGCTAGCACTTCGAGTACTATATTGAATAAGTAGGGAGAGAGTGGGCAGCCTTGTCTAGTCCCTGATTTTAGAGGGATTGCTTCAAGTTTCTATCCATATAGTTTGATGTTGGCAACTGGGTTCCTGTATATTACTCTTACTATGTTTAGGTATGAGCCTTGCATTCCTGATTTTTCTGATACTTTTAACATAAAGGAGTGTTGAATTTTGTCAAATGCTTTCTCACCATCTAATGAAATGATCATGTGGTTTTTTTTCTTTGAGTTTATTTGCATAGTGTATTACATTGCTGGATTTCTATATATTGAACCATCCCTGCATCCCTGGGGTGAAGCCTACTTGATTGTGATGGATGGTCCTTTTGTTATGTTCTTGGATTCAGTCTGTGAAAATTTTATTGACTATTTTTGCATTGATATTCATAACGGAAATTGGGCTAAAGTTCTCTTTTGTTGTTGGGTCTTTGTGTGGTTTAGTTATAAGCATAAATGTGGCTTATAGAAGGATTTGGGTAGTGCTCTGTCTGATTCTATTTTGTGGAATAGTTTGGACAGTATTGGTATGAGGTCTTCTATGAAATTCTGATAGAATTCTGCACTAAACCCCTCTTGTACTGGGTATTTTTGGTTGTGAGACTTTTAATAACTGCTTCTATTTCTTTAGGAGTTATGGGACAGTTTAGAAGGTTTATCTGATCCTGATTTAACTTTGATACCTGGTATTTGTCTAGAAAATTGTCTGTTGCATCCAAATTTTCCAGTTTTGTTGCATATAGACTTTTGTAGTAGGGTATGATGATTTTTTTAATTTCCTTAGATTCTGTTGTTATCTCTCCCTTTTCATCTTTGATTTTGTTTAATTTGGATATTCTTTCTGTGTTCTCTGATTAGTCTGGCTAAGGTTTCTCTATCTTGATGATTTTCTCAAAGAACCAGCTCTGGGTTTTGTTGATTCTTTGTATAGTTCTTTTTGTTTATACTTGGTTGATATCACACCTAAGTTTGATTATTTCCTGCCTTCTACTCCTCTTGGATGTATTTGCTTCTTTTTGTTCTAGAGATTTACGTGTACTTTCAAGCTGCAAATGTATGCTCTCTCTCCTGTTTCTTTTTGGAAGCACTCAGAGTTATGCATTTTCCTTTTAGCACTGCTTTCATTGTGTCCCATAAGTTTGGGTATGTTGTGCCTTCATGTTCATTAAATTCTAAAATGTCTTTAATTTCTTTCTTTATTTTTTCCTTGACCAACTTATCATTGAATAGAGTACTGTTCAACTTCCATGTATATGTGGGCGTTCTGTCATTATTGTTATTGAAGAGCAGCCTTAGTCCGTGGTGATCTAATAGGATGCATGGATTATTTCTATCTCCCTGTATCTGTTGAGGCCTGTTTTGTGACCAACTATATGGTCGATTTTGGAGAAGGGACCATGAGGTACTGAGAAGTTATATTCTTTTGTTTTAGGATGAAATGTTCTATAAATATCTATTAAATCCATTTGGTTCATAACTTCTGTTAGTTTCTCTATGTCTCTGTTAGTGTCTGTTTCCATGAGAGTGGGATGTTGAAATCTCCCACTATTATTGTGTGAAGTTCAATGTGTGCTTTGAGCTTTAATAAAGTTTCTCTTATGAATGTATGTGCCCTTGCATTTGGAGCATAAATATTCAGGATTGAGAGTTCATCTTGGTGGATTTTTCCTTTGATGAATATGAAATGTACTTCCTTATCCTTTTTATAACTTTTGGTTGAAAATCGACTTTATTCAATATTAGAACTGCTATGCCAGCTTTTTTCTTGGGATCATTTACTCGGAAAATTGTTTTCTAGCCTTGTACTCTGAGGTAGTGTCTGTCTTTGTCACTGAGGTGTGATTCCTGTATGCTGCAAAATTCTGGGTCCTCTTTACAAATCCAGTCTGGTAGTCTATGTCTTTTTATTTGAGAACTAAGTCTATTGATGCTGAGAGCTATTAAGGAATCAGGATTGTTGTTTCCTGTTATTTTTTTTGTTAGATGTGAAATTATGTTTGTTTCTCTCTCTCCTTTTGGTTTCCTTGCAAGGAGATTTCTTTCTTGCTTTTTCTAGGGTGTATTCCCTTCTGGTGTTGGAGTTTTTCATCTATTATCCTTTGTAAGGCTGAATTTGTAGAAAGATATTTGGTTTTGTCATGGAATATCTTGGTTGCTCTATCTATGTTAACTGAGAGTTTTGCTGAATATAGTACCCTGGGCTGGCATTTGTGTTCTCTTAGAGTCTGTTTGACATCTGCCAGAATCTTCTGGCTTTCACAGTCTCTGGTGAGAAGTTTGTTGTAATTCTTATAGATCTGCCTTTATATGTTACTTGACCTTTTTCCCTTACTGCTTTTAATATTCTTTCTTTGTTTTGTGCACTTGGTGTTTTGACTATTATGTGACAGATGGAATTTATCTTCTGGTCCAATCTATTTGGAGTTCTGTAGGCTTCTTGTGTGTTTACTATCATCTCTTTCTTTAGGTTAGGGAAAGTTCCTTTTATAATTTTGTTGAAGGTATTTAGTTGCCCTTTAAATGGGATTTTTGCTCTCTTCTATACCTATTATCCTTAGGTTTGATATTTTAATTGTGTTCTGGATTTCCTGAATGTTTTGGGTTAGGAGCTTTTTGCATTTTACGTTATCTTTGACAGTTGTGTCAATGTTTTCTATGGTATCTTCTGCCCCTGAGATTCTCTCTTCTATCTCTTGTATTCTGATGGTGATGCTTGCATCTACGACTCCTGATCGCTTTTTTAGGTTTTCTATCTCCAGGGTAGCCTCCCTTTGTTTTGTGCTTTCTTTATTGTTTCTATTTCCATTTTTAGATACTGGATGGTTTTGTTCATTTCCTTCACCTGTTTCATTGTGTTTTTCTGTAATTCCTTAAGGGATTTTTATGTTTTCTCTTTAAGGGCTTCTCCTTGTTTACCCAGGTTGTCCTGTGTTTCTTTAAGGAAATTATTTATGTCCTTCTTAAAGTTCTCCATCATCATCATGAGATGTGATTTTAAATCTAAATCTTACTTTTCTGATGTTTTGGGATATCTAGTATTTGCTTTGGTGGGAGAACTGGGCTCTGATGATCCTAAGTAGTCTTAGATTTTGTTGCTTAGATTCCTGCTCTTGCCTCAGCAACAAGTTGCCTCTGGTGTTAGGTTATCTTGCTGTTTCTGACAGTGGCTTGACCTTCCTGTAAGCCTATGTGTCAGCACTCCTGTAGAACTGTTTTTATTCAGCTGAATCAGGGAACAGAGAGCTACTCCTGAGTTTGTGTGTTCTGAAGCCTCCAGGGAGGTTGTTTGGAGCAGAAGAATTGGTCTTACCTCTGCTCTCAGGTTTGTCAGTGCTCCAGGAGACTGGCTTTCAGCTTTGGACTCAGGCAGAAACCGAAAGGGTCCTGCCCCTGTCTGATCCTAGGTTCCTAGGAGGGCAGTACCAGGTTCCTCTTGAACCAGGAATGTGAGCAGAAGTGGGGGTCTCTCCTGAGCACTCAGGATTGTCTGCACTTCTGAGAGTACATCTCTCTCCCTCAAGGCATTTGGGTACAGAGAGCTGTGGGAGTGGTTCAGCTCTGGGCACATGCATACACTCAAGTGTTTTGTCCCAGAAAATTTCTTCCTTTGTGTTTCCTGAGGCCACCAGGCGGGTCACTTGGAGCAGAAGCCACAAAGGTCTTTTCTATAGCATCATCTAGATTTTCTAAGTCATGGACTCTATAATAGTGCTGACTAGATTTATTTCAACATGACATAAGCTAGAGTCATTTTGGAAGAAGCCACCTCAATTAGGAAAGCATCACCATGGGATTGTTTTGGGGCAAGCCTGTTTTATATTTTCTTGATTGATAATTGATGTGAGAGAACCTAACTCACTGTGGTCCCTGTCACCCTTTGGTTGCTCATTCTGTGTGAAAAAAAAGGAGGAGCAAACCAGTAAGCAGCATCCCTCCATGGCCTCTTCAGCATGTACCTGCCTCTAAGTTTCTGCCTTGAGTTTTTGCCCTGACTTCTCTGGATGATAGAGTACAAGCTATAACTGAAACCAAGCCTTTCTTCCCCAAGTTGCTTTTGGTCAAGCTTATTCATTATACCAACAGAAACTCTACCTAATGTTGAAATTTGATATTTTGCATATTTTCTGATGTTAAATGCAGGCCCCCAGGATCTGGTTGCCTCAGAAAGGAGAAAGTCTGCATGTAGACCCTAGTGTCCCTATATGGCCTTGTGCCCAATTTATTTCTGAATGGTAAATAAAGATGCCAACAGCTAATAGCCTTGCAGAAAGACATAGGTGGGTTTTAGGGTTCTGAAGCCTGGAGAGTCAAAGGAGAACCACAGGGAAAATAAGAACCAGAGCAGAACAGAAAAGCTGTCATGGGCTAGGTGAGTCATGAAAATGTGGCCCTACAGGCTGGACAGTTGGAGTTGAGAGTAACACAGATGAAATATAGTAAGTAATAATTTGGGCTTATCAATAGGAAAGTAGATTCTAATAGCATAAAGGGTATATATCTGCCCAGTTTTTATGCTGATTAAAAATTATTGTAAATGAAAAGGGGTATGTATTTTATCCAGGAATTAAATGATCAAAGGCAGGGTAGAAACCACGGATCAGGATTAAAAATTTCTTCAACAACTGAAGATAGTGATCTTATAAAAACATCATCTTATAAAAAAGAATACAATTACAATACTCTAAAAATGTGTAAACTTGGGTTTTGCATATAGATCATAGAATTTAAAAAGAAAATCACGATTCCAAATCTTATGAAGAGTTGGACCTTATGAGGTCAGTCTTATGAAGTCTAAATGTCTTACCACATGAAGAATTTACAAGCAATTTTTCTATCACTTTTCATACCATTGTAAAACAGCGTTGAGCTAATTTTAAATTAGCACCACAAATACACTCTGCAGGCCCACAGACTATATTATCTGGAGTTATCAAATGCTATGTACATAATTGGGTTTTAGAAAGAGGACAATAAAAACTGATTTTTTTTGTAAATTTATATTTTAATCTAGCATATTGAAATACTAAAAAATTCTTGAAAAAGAATATTCAAGGGACAACATGGGACCTTTTATGGGATGACTGAGTAATTAATTGGCTGTATCATGGCCAAAGGTTATTAGTGAAGCAGCTGCTTTTCTATGAAGTCTGTGTGATCTATAGCCAAGGGATTACAGCTAAAGAAAAACAGTGGCTGTTTACTCATGACAGTGGTTCTTTTTAATTAAGGACTTTCTTCCCTTCTTGCCTTTCCTGGCTTTCTGTAACAATTTCCCATGAATACAACAAGCCCCTTACACAAGTGGTTGATTTTGAATGCAGAATGTTTTATGATTTAAACATCTCCCTGAATATTAGGCAAAATGGATAAATGTAGAAAATGGAAGGCAGTATATTATCAGACACCATCTGAGGACACTGAATACCCACAATATGAAGAAAAGGCCCTACTTCAAAGACCTGGTAGAGGCTGAAGGGACCATCTCCTTGCTTTGAATAGTAATAGCACGTCAGCAAGTTTTATTTACAGATGTGTTATGGCAAGAGCAAAACCACATATGCTGAGTGAAATAAATATACAAAAATTTTACTCGTGAAAGACCGTGGGAGAACGTTGGTAGTCTGAAAAAACATCAAAGCTTGAGGTCAGTCTGATTGTGAAAGAGGAGATAGGAAAGAGATGTTGAATGGAGGAGCCATTCTAGACTGTTATGAGGCCCAAGGAGGTTGCCACCAGAAAAGAGTACAACTCACATCAGCTGTCCGACAAACTCCTGTTACCCTAGAAAAGGTCTTACTAAGTATCCCTGCTATGATTTGTCACCTCCTGGGAGAGGCCACAGAGATTCTGACCTTTGTCAGAACATGAAAACTGGTTCAGAACACAGCAGCTGGGCTTTTGCTGGATTATGTAAAGGCCAAGGAGTATCAGAAGTTGGCTAGGGGATCACCTAGGCTTTACGGTTTTCCTGCCTGCCCCTTAAAAGTTTTACATCCTCCTCCTGCTAATAAAGGCTAGTTGCCTTTACTGGTCCAATTGCTTTCCTATTAGCTTGCTGCTCTCTGAACACAGAGAACAGAATATACTGGTGACAATGTTTAGTTTGTAGCTTACGGGCTCCCTCATTTTATTCCACATCTGGCAGGTTTCTTTGTCTCTCTGTATGTCTTTCTCTGATTCTGTCTGTCTCTCTCCCTTTCTCTTCATGCATCTTGCTTCATTTAGAATCAGAACCTCTCTTTAGAAAAGAGCTGTGTCATAGAAAAGGGAAACCAAAGCATTTTCATTCAGAATGGTGATCAATGATGGTCATTCAGGTCATTGATAATGACAGTGAATAGAACCACTTCTGCTCTGGATCAAAGAATCTTTCATATTTGTTACACGATGTACTCTAAATGCTCCTAATACAAGAAATACCCCATATGCTCAACAGTATACCTTAAACATTTTGTGTGAGTAAGCACATAATCTTCATGAGGCCATTTCATTCTTCTCTAAGTCCAGTTACTTTGTACAACACATTACATAATACGTCTAGTAACTCTTGTACCATGGCCCTCCTTCAGTGTGACACCAATTCTTTATTAAATACAATCCTGTGTGGGTTCCCACAACTATGTGGGTTCCCAACACCAATAAACCTAGATGGCAATGATGACTGATTATGCATGCAGAAAAAGCAAATGCATACTTGCAAAAAAATGTTCCTCTGTCAGGATGACTGCTGGCCTTTTTCATATAGGAAACACCCAATCTGTTCAATTCAGTAGAGACTGATTGATCTTGAGGAATGGTGTTGTAATGCACTCCTTCACCTAGGAATAAAACTGGAGAGCAGAAACAAGCACTATTTCTGTAGATGTCATTCCTGTCAACAGCAAACACTAATTTCAACTAGCTGATGTTGTCCAATGTGTCCAGAGTGAAGAATATTTCTATGTATTCAATTATATAGGATATTAACAAAAATCTTTACATGTTGTACCTACCTTCACATGTCTATCCATATTCCAGGGCTACTTATCTGCCATTTTCCATTATTAATCTTCTAAGCCTACAAGCAAGGCAAGGCCATTGGTTGTTCCTCAAGAATATATATAATCTTACCTCAATTTATCAATTGTTGAATTTTCTACATGGGGAAACATACAAGTGTGGGTCTGTCTGTCTGACTGTCTGTCTGTCTATAGAAAGTGACAGACAGGTGTGATTGTTATCTATATGCAGGTGATGGTACGCACAAGCTAAGACAAGGCTTGTGATTGAGCAGTGAAAAAGTAAGGCCGGCACAGAGTTTTGGAGAGAGGAGAGAGAGAAGGAAAGAGGAAGAAGAACCAAGATGGAGACAGAGAAGGATGACCCAGACCTGTGTGGGATTTAAATGGCCACAGGTAGCTATGAAAATCCTATAAGGGATGGATTATTACAGCACAATTTATGTTATCTAGATGGGCAGTTTATATCATTATCAATGGGTTGTGAGTTTATTGTGCGAACATTTTGTGGAGGAAAAATTCACTGATACAAATCTGATTGATAAATTACAATCTTATTGAGTTTTGATTGTAAAGGGTTACTGGGAATTGTGACTCTAATAACAGCGGGTAGATGCCGAGTGTGAGCAGAGTCCACATCAAGAGAGCTATGAGATAGGAGGTCTCTGTATAGAACTGGTGTGGCAGTGACCTGCCTTGGGGACTAGATAGAAATACTCCGTGGTGCTGGCGATAGTGTGCAATAGTATCATGATTTTAATTTATTATTTACTGCCACAATAGGCAGGCAGACAGACAAGACCAAAAAAAAAAAGAGAGAAAAAGGAGGAAGGAATGAAAAAAGGAAGGAAGACATTAATTTTTAAAGAGTAGCCTACATAAACATATAGTTCCACAATCCTTCCCAAGGAAGAAGTGGTTAAGTTTCAATAAAAAAAGTAAATGTCATAATGAAGGTTGTGAGTCTTAATTGAAACTGTTAAGCCCTGTGAACCAGAAATATCTGTGGCTAAAGGAAGGAGAATAATATCCCAGACCTCAAGTAGAGAACAAATTTACTATTACATGACATTTCTGTTCAATTATGGCTCTCAACAAATTGGAAGATACCATCTCACATTTGTGAGGGCTATCTTTACTAGGTCTGTGATTTGAATGCTAATTAGTGTCTTCCAATTGTAACTTTACAGACAAACTAAAATAATGGTATGTCAGTCTGAATATTCCCTACAACAGGCAAGTTGACACATGAAATTAATCACTACAAGCAATTATTTTTTTCACACACAATGTGTAACACAGTGTATTCCTATAGAATGGAACAGGATGACTCATTGGGGAGGTTTTATGTTTGTTTGTTCATTATTTTCTTGCTACTTTCTAAAAAGAAAAAGAAAAAGAAAAAAACTCAAGAACTGCTTCTCAAAAATCACATATTTATGTATTTATTGCCCAGCATTGCCTGCATGCCCCATAGAGGAATACCTCAAGCTCCATACTGTGTAATTTACCCCTAATAACACATATAACATCACGGTACCCAGTACTTGCTCAATCACTTAGGCAAATAGAAGAATATCTTCTACCCTAATATCTTAGTTCCTGCTCTGTTACTATAAAGAGACATGATACGACGACCATGGCAAAACCTATAAAAGAAAGCATTTAATTGGAGATTTGCTTATAATTTTAGAGGTTTGATACATTATTATGGCAGCATAGGCATGGTGATAGAGAGACATCTAGAGAGACAGAGACAGAGACAGAGACAAAGACAAAGACAAAGACAGAGACAGAGAAAGACAGATGCCACTTCTCCTAATCCTTTCTACACAGTTCCACTCCCTGGTGACTAAATGTTCAAATAAATATATGATCCTAAAAGGAGTTCTCATTCAAACAATTTCACATTGGTTTAGAATTTCTATAATACCCTTTCTTGCCTTAAGTCTGAGACAAGCTAGCAGTACTGATCATATCTAAATTTCTAGACTATATGTTTTCACTCATGTGTTATTCTCTGAATTTTCTTATTTTACTTTTCTCATTGTACATGTCTTGCTGTATATGCTACTTACCAATGCTTCTACCTGATTCTTTTTGCTCATTTTGCCCATCAGGCCTGGGGTCATTAAAATGTTAAGTCGTATACATTTTGGAGACATAATCACGCATCTGAGATTTCTTGAACCATATTGTAAGACTGAACTAGTATTAACAAAACCCTAGATCAAACTTGCCAAGTAATATTACTTTTAGTTGCACAAATTGTTTCCAACACTTTTCTATTTGAAAAAAAATAGTGCATACATCAAACAGGTTAGTAATCTAGCCTTTACCAAAAATATTATTATCCCACACTCAAGAGATAGTACCATTCCTAGTTTAACAACTGTAAACGTCACCTAAAATCTACCACATTTCATCTGTGTCAGTTAAGTTTGATTTGGCTACAACTGAGGTGGTCAAGAGACAGCTAACTAGAACTTAAATTACTATAATATTTCATCAGTCTGATGGCTTTTGTTTGATATATCAGTGGAATAACCAAATCACAAAATTCTTATTGTGAAATGTCTACACATATGCACACACATGAAAGAAGGCAGTAGATCTTAGGAAATAGAAAGTAGCAAAGAAATACCTCACCCCTTCGTTTTTTGTTCTTGTTGTTGCTGGGGTTTTTTTTGTTTGTTTTTGGTTTTGTTTTTGTTTTTTGTTTTTTTTTTTTTTTGGAATATTAACCAATCTTCTTTACAGAAAACAATGCCCTGGATAGAAAACATAATATCTACTACTACTCTGACACTTCTTTTCCTTGAAGAAGTAGAAGGAAGAGAATGTTGTGAGGATGTAATAAAAACTGTAACTTACCTTTGTAGCACTTCAATTTTTCTAGCAAGAACAATGTACATATGCGTGCATAAGCTTTCAAGTATGAACTGTGTAACTCAGAGGTCCTACAGATAAGTAAAATACTCATATTTATTGCCACTATTTCACAGCATAAAAATTAATGATGATTTAAACCAAACATTTAATATTTTAATTTATATGTACTCAGAGCATTAACTGTTATTTTTAAAATCACTATGACACGTCAAAAAATGAACTACAGGAAAAAAAGTAAAGTTATATTAACAACACATTTTTCCTCTACCCTTTCATCAAAGGTCACTACATTTCCATTTCAAATATGTCCCTGTAAATTATGTAGCTAGCTATGCTTGATGAACTGCACCCTCTATAGTTGAAGATCTAGAGAGTGCATTTTCATAGTTGGCACATCAGTTTTAATTCATGGAAAACCCAAGGTTCAGACTCAGAACACCCAGGCACTGATTATTCATCTTATAAACCTGCATAGCATTTCATTAGCTAGATACCCTAGGCATCTGCTCACTGTGCTTTATATAGAAGCCCGTGCAGCTGACAGATGGTGGTGATTTTACCTGTTCCTCTGTTTAGCAAGCTGGGCCTCTAGCATGGTCCTAAGTTGTTTGATGGGCTCTTTGAGAACTTACTAATTTTTCTTTGGAATAGACATTATGACTTTTGGCTCAGACTATATAGATTCTACTTCTGTTGCCGCAGTGTTGTGGGATACATTATTGAAGCCCTGAAGATCAATGTCTTAACCTATAAACCAGATGGAAATAAAGCAATTTCATGTTAAGAGGAGAAAGAAAGAACTTAATAAGGTGACACTTGTGTACTTTGGGCCAGTGTTACCTATGTCTTAGTTACTTTTTAATTGCTATGATAAGATACCATGACCAAGGCAACTTATAGAAAAAAAGAGTTCATTGGGTGATCATCGTTTAAGACTAGGGTCCATGACCCCCATGGCAGGGAGTATGGGAGCAGACAGGCAGGTACAGCATTAGAGCAGTAGATCCAGCTACCTCACATACTGAGTCAATAACCATGAAGCAGAGAGAGAGAGACAGGGCACAAACTGGGAACAGTGTGGGTTTTTGAAACCTCGAATCCATCTCAGTGAAACACATTCTTCAAAAAGGGCACACCTTCTAATCATTCCCTCAGTTCCACCAATAAAGGACCTAATATTCAAATATATGAGCCCATCGCTGAAGTCTCATTCAAACCACCACAGTACTGTAACTCCATTCTGAGGTTGCTGATAGCTCGAACTCTCCAAAACTCAGAATTTTTTCTCCAGTTCTAAATCTGTGAAAATTCTCCTATATATTGGAAGCTATCTCTACTGGGCAATTAATCCAGTAATGTATGAAAGCTGTCAGATCATTGCCAGCATACCTCATCTTTGGCTCAATATATACCTCTAAAAATAGTTTATTACACTGACTAAATTAAAAGGAACATTTTACCATGCATTGTAATCATAGCCATAAATCACCTATGATCCTACATTATCAGAAAAAACTGTCCAGAGTTGGAAATTTAATTGCAGTATATTTATCAAGGAAAGAAAATAACATTGTTTAAGGACTACTGATAAATTGTTGTTATATTTTGCTTTGTTTTTAAACAATATGTGTATCTCTGTCTCTATACACACATATGCATATTACTTTGTTCCATTGTGTGACAGAATTCAATGTGACAACAGATCTTTTTTTTTTTTTTAAGTACAAAATACCCATAGGCTAAATTAATGGATGGGAAGTAACTATCGCTGTTAACTAGTTGAATTGAAGACTTTGACACCATAAACCACCACAGTGCATTTTCCTTTGTTATTTCCTCAAGGGTACAGTGCAGTAAGATGGCTGCCAGTCTCTGGGAATTGAAACATGAATAATATGCAACAAACCTCAGATAAAGTTGATTTGTTCTTCTAGATTTGGTCATAATCTTCATGATAAAATATTGTCACGTGGTCCTTGGGAATCACACCCTAAAATTCCATTGGTTTCTTATAACAGGTTCCTGGCACCATAAGATCTTGTTTGTGTTTCTAAACTATTTGCTAGCTAGAACCAACAAATGGTTTTTCTTCATCTCAGTGTTGCTGTCTTCTAAACTTCAGCTAAGCTGAAGTCCTATCACAATGGTTTCCCAACCTGGGAGTCACAACCCCTTTGGGAGTTGAATGACCCTTTCATAGGGGTTGCCTAAGACTATCTGAAAGCAAAAATATTTACAAAATGATTCATAACAGTAGTAGAATTACAATTATGGGGTAGCAATGAAATAATTTTAGCCTGGAGGTCATCAGAACATGAGGAACTGCAGTATTTGGAAGATAGAAAAGCCACTGTCCTATCCAGAAATTAAAAAAAACTCATGATTTTTGGACAGCTTATCCAAGGCTTGAGGATTTTGTTGAGGGTTTTAACACATAGATCTGGGTGGTCTCTGAATCAGTAACTTGCAACCATAGGAATTCTCTAGTACTCTAACCTCTGGTGTTTCCTCAAGGTCAGTTTGGAAAAATATCCCTGCTTATTGACTAGGAAGTTTTAGATTCTGAGGAAAGGGGAAATCTACTATCTCTGTCTGAGATTTAATTTCTATAAAGCTTAATTACATGGTGTTCTTGAGGTGCCAGGCCCATTGACTCCAACCTTGGCCTATGCAACAGAGAAAGAGTCTCCCTTCTAAGCCTTTGTTAAGACTCCTAATTGGTCTGTATAGAGATGTAGAAGGCTACTACTCCCTGGATTATGATCACAGAAACCCAACAATGCTCCACCCTCAGGGCAGGACAGTATGCCCCAGGTATTTCAATACTGTTACTTAAGAGATATTCTTTTACTCTGGGATGTTCCTGGGGCTTCTCCATCCAGCCCTCTTCCAGCTTCAGAGCTGTGGCTCTACCTGCAGTGACTCTTGTAATTTATGTCCCTTCCTTTGTTGTTTCTATGGAGACTCTGCTCATAATCATTGCTGTCACTTTTTCAACTCCTCTTCACTGTCTTTACTAGCGATTCTCAAAAATCCCTACTTCAAGTGATTTCTACTCTTATGACCCTATTTCATTCCTGCTAACACTAGATTTCACAAATCTACTAATAACACCAGAAAGAGTGAATTAGTATCTTTCCTTGTTTGGTGTATCAAACCTTCATCTAAAGCAATGAGAGAACAAAAGACTCATTTCTGCTCATAGTTTAAAGGAACAGGCCACTATAGCAGGGAAGGCTGAGGTGTCACAAGAGTCGGGTGGCTGCTCACATTGCTCGCCCAGTAAAGGGGCAGGGAGAGATGAATGTTGGCATTAAGCAAACTGGCTTTCTGTGGTTTGTTTTTGTTTGTTTGTTTGTTACATTTTTACTCAGCCCAAGAATTTAGTATGCATTCAGGGTGGTTCTTCTCCATGCAATTAAAATGTTCTGAAAAAGCCTGTGAGAATAACTCCAAAGTCGGCTTCACTAATGCCTGGACATCTCTAAACCCAATCACGTTGGCAGAATCATATAAGATACTATTTCTTATCGCCCAGCTCCTCAAGATCTTATTTCATGATGTGCACTATCACATCTACTTCCACATGCTTGTTCCTCTGCCCAAAATGTTCTGGTTATATTTTATATGACTGATTCACAATATAGTTCAAAGGTCTTAGAGCTTGAGATGTATTTCTGGCTAACTTTTGTAAAGGGCTATTATATAAATACAGTTCTTCTGCAGGAAGAACCTACAGATGATCGCTGTTCATTTCTGACAGAATACCTTCCTTTACTCTGTAATGAGCTTTAAAATGCACACATAATATTTAACATCTGTGTTCATCTTATTGATCATTATGTTTCCAGAACCTCACCTGCTAGATAATAAGGGAAATGTAAATGCCTGTAATGAATAAATAAGTTTGTGAATAAAAAAGATGTTAATTAATGATTTTTGATAAATGAAGGTAGAAACTAAAATTTCAAACTCATTCCACAGACATCTGGTTTAATTGCCTTCCACCTTACCTTTCCCATGTTATCTCTAATTAAAGGCTTAAAATAATCACGACCTTAGAATATGTAAAGTACCACCTAAGCTGCATTCTTCTTTCTACACAATGCAACAACCCACACAAACAATGGAAGACAGAGGTAGTTGAATTACCTGTACTGATCAAGTTAAGGTACAAAATTGAATTATGATTCAACAGTGAAATAACGTGAAGGTTTTAAAAATTATTGATGATTTTACATCAAAAACAGGTTTCTCTATTAAACGTTTCCTAAAACTAACCAATTTTACTGGAGGGAGTTCAAGGGCAGAATATGCTCCTATATAAAGAGGAGAAGATATATGTGATTTGTTCTAAATCTATTCATACTACAATAACATATATCATAGACTCAAATTAGTGGGTTATAAATAACAGAATTTTATTTCTCATGAATGGATGACTGCTGAGTCTAGAATCAAAGCATATTTGGCGTCTGGAGAGGGCCTTTCTTCTGTTTTATTAACAATATATTCTTGAACTGTATCCTCCACATTCTTAGAGACAAAAGGGTTTGGGCAGTGGTTCTTATGCAGACATAAATCTCCTTTCTGTGATAAATGGCCCCAGTGACCCAATCAACTCCAAAAGACACCTATCTAAAAGACATCACAATGGGGACTAAGATCACAATATCTGAACCTGATGTGACTGACATGTAGAATATACCAGTGACTTTATGGTGCATGTCATGGGATACAAAATGGGAATCCCTAGAAAAGCTTGAAATGACACTGAGTTCCTTAAAATGCTAGAAGACCAGGCCAATTGACTATAAAGAGGAATAAACAGGAAACTATGAGTCAATAATGACACTGACTGCAGTCTTCATTCAGTAACCTTGAAACATGACATCTCTGTGAAACCCAGGCTGGCCTCAGATTCATGATCTTGCTTCAGCTCTTGTGTGTCAGACTAGAGGTGTACTCCACCACAGTAACTTTTATCAAGAAAATGTTTTACTGACTCTTTTGCTATACTGTATTTATTTAGTGAATGTCATGGATGTGGTGCATGTATAGATTAGAATTTGTTAATCTGTTTGACCCAGGGATAAAACTCAGGCCATAAGACTTGTTGATAACCACTTGACATACTGGACCCTCTTTCTAGCCTACTTCTTTGGCTTTAATACACACACACACACACACACACACACACACACACACACACACACACACATGCACACAAACACATGCACACACTCAGACACACACAAATGAACTGTTATTTTGTTTTACTTTTCTTAAAACTATTATTTCTAAAAATTGGTAGAAATGTGGTTTCTAGCTGGGGCCCAAACTTCTCTGATCCTGGCCCACAGCTCCTTGCTCCCAAACCCCATGAGAGAGAGAGAATTAATTGCCCAGACAGGTGGGCACTCCTGAGACTGCAGGGCAGGAAGACCGCCAGTACTGCCCACTATTGCCAACATCCCTGGCCCAAGTGGAAACTATATAGGGCCTCTGGGAACAGGAAAATAGGGGTACTCATCTCTGTGGTCCAGACACCATCCTGATCTGAAGGGACCCGGTCAAACAACTCCCTGCACCCAAATCCCATGGGAGGGAGAGCTAGACCTGAAGAGGGGAAGACACACCTGGGAAGCCAGAGGAGACTACTCTCTGCCCATATTTCTGACTCTAGAGGAAAATGCCTCGTGCCATCTGAGCCCCCTATGCACAGGGCCCCGAGGAAGGAGGGGCGGGCCCTTCTGGTTACTGCCCTCATGGAGAGCTGAAACCTGGCTCCAAGGAGTGAGTTCAGGCCCGAAACCAGAGGTAAGACCAACTTTCTGCTCCAAGTGACCTGCCTGGTGAACTCAGGACACACACCGACAGAAACAGCTGAAGACCAGTAGACAGGAAAGACTACACGCCTGAAAGCAGAACACTCTGTTCCCATAACTGGCTGAAAGAAAACAGGAAAACAGGTCTACAGCACTCCTGACACACAGGCCTATAGGATTGTCTAGCCACTGTCAGAAATAGCAGAACAACTTAACACCAGACAACATGATGGCAAGAGGCAAGCACAGGAACCCAAGCAACAGAAACCAAGACTACATGGCATCATCGGAGCACAATTCTCCCACCAAAGCAAACACTGAATATCCAAACACACCAGAAAAGCAAGATCTAGATTTAAAATCACATTTGAACATGATGATGGAGGACTTTAAGAAAGACATAAAGAACTCCCTTAGAGAAATGCAGGAAAACACAAATAAACAAGCAGAAGCCTATAGAGAGGAAATGAAAAATCCCTGAAAGAATTACAGGAAAACACAGTAAAACAGATGAAGGAATTAAAATGGAAATAGAAGCAATAAAGGAAGCACAAAGGGAGACAACCCTGGATATAGAAATCCAAAGGAAGAGACAAGGAGCCATAGATACAAGCATCGTCAACAGAATGCAAGAGATAGAAAAGAGAATCTCAGGAGCAGAAGATTCCATAGAAATCATCATCACAATTGCCAAAGATAATGTAAAGTGGAAAAAGCTACTGGCACAAAACATAAAGGAAATCAAGGACAAAATGAGATCAAACCTAAGATAAAAACTACATGATCATTTCATTAGATACTGAGAAAGCATTTGACAAAATTAAATGCCCCTTCATGATAAAAATCCTGGAAAGAAAAGGAATTCAATGCCCATACTAAAACATAGTAAAAGCCGGACACAGCAAACCAGTAGCTAATATTAAACTAAATGGAGAGAAACTTGAAGAAATCCCACTAAAATCAGGGACTAGACAAGGCTGCCCACTCTCTCCCTACTTATTCAATACAGTTCTTGAAGTTCTAGCCAGAGCAATAAGACAACAAAAGGAAATCAAAGGGATACAGATTGGAAAGGAAGAAGTCAAAATATCACTATTTGCAGATGATATGATAGTGTATTTAAGTGATCCCAAAAGTTCCACCAGAGAACTACTTAAGCTGATAAACAACTTCAGCAAAGTGGCTGGGTATAAAATTAACTCAAACAAATCAGTAGCCTTCCTCTACACAAAAGAGAAACAAGCCAAGAAAGAAATTAGGGAAACAACACGCTTCATAATAGTCCCAAATGATATAAAATACCTCGGTGTGACTTTAACCAAGCAAGTGAAAGATCTGTATGATAAGAACTTCAAGCCTCTGAAGAAAGAAATTGAAGACCTCAGAAGATGGAAAGATCTCCGATGCTCATGGATTGGCAGGATTAATATAGTAAAAATGGTCATTTTACCAAAAGCAATCTACAGATTCAATGCAATTCCCATCAAATTTCCAACTCAATTTTTCATAAAGACAGAACAATTTGCAAATTCATCTGGAATAACAAAAAACCCAGGATAGCTAAAACTATCCTCAACAATAAAAGGACTTCCGGGGGAATCACTATCCCTGAACTCAAGCAGTATTACAGAGCAATAGTGATAAAAAAAACTGCATGGTATTTGTACAGAGATAGGCAGATTAGACAAGTGGAAGAGAATTGAAGACCCAGAAATGAACCCACACACCTATGGTCACTTGATTTTAGACAAAGGAGCCAAAACCATCCAAAGGTTTTTCGGTAAGAATGCAAATCAATCCATGCTTATCACCCTGTAAAAGCTTAAGTCCAAGTAGATCAAGGACCTCCACATCAAACCAGATAAACTCAAACTAATAGGAGAAAAATTGGGGAAGAATCTTCAACACATAGGCACTGGAGAAAACTTCCTGAACAAACCACCAATGGCTTATGCTCTAAGATCAAGAATCGACAAATGGTATCTCATAAAACTACAAAGATTCTGTAAGGGAAAGGACACTGGTGTTAGGATAAAATGGCAACCAACAGATTGGGAAAAGATCTTTACCAATCCTCCAACTGATAGAGGGCTCATATCCAAAATATACAAAGAACTCATGAAGTTAGACTGCAGGGAGACAAATAACCCTATTAAAAATGTGGTTCAGAGCTAAACAAAGAATTCACAGCTGAGGAATGCCGAACGGCTGAGAAGCACCTAAAGAAATGTTCAACATCTTTAGTCATTAGGGAAGTGCAAATCAAAACAACCCTGAGATTCCACCTTACACCATTCAGAATGGCTAAGATCCAAAACTCCGGTGACAGCAGATGCTGGTGAGGATGCAGAGAAAGAGGAACACTCCTCCATTGCTGGTGGGATTGCAGACTGGTACAACCATTCTGGAAATCAGTCTGGAGGTTCCTCAGAAAATTGGACATTGAACTGCCTGAGGACCCAGCTATACCTCTCTTGGGCATATACCCAAATGATGCCTTAACATATAACAAAGGCACATGTTCCACTATGTTCATAGCAGCCTTATTTATAATAGCCAGAAGCTGGAAAGAACCCAGATGCCCTTCAACAGAGGAATGGATACAGAAAATGTGGTACATCTACACAATGGAATACTACTCAGCTATCAAGAACCATGACTTTATGATATTCATAGACAAATGGATGGAACTGGAAAATATCATCCTGAGTAAGGTAACCCAATCACAGATAAACACACATGGTATGCACTCATTGATAAGTGGATATTAGCACAAATGCTCGACTTACCCTAGATACACAGAAAACGTGAAACTCAAGAAGGATGACCAAAATGTGAATGCTTCATTCCTTCTTTAAAAGGGGAACAAGAATACCCTTGGGAGGGAATAAGGAGGCAAAGTTTAGAAAAGAGTCTGAAGGAACGCCCATTCAGGGCCTGCCCCACACGTGACCCATACATATACAGCCACCAAACTAGATAAGATGGATGAAGCAAAGAAGTGCATGCTGACAGGAACCGGATGGAGATCTCTCCTGAGAGACACAGCCAGAAAAGGGCAAATACATAGGCAAATGCCAGCAGCAAACCACTGAACTGAGAACGGGACCCCATTGAAGGATCCAGAGAAAGGACTGGAAGAGCTTGAAGGGGCTTGAGACCCCATATAATCAACAATGTCAACCAACCATTGCTTTCAGGGAGTAAGCCACTACCCAAAGACTATACATGGACTGACCCTGGGCTCCAACCTCATAGGTAGCAATGAATAACCTAGTAAGAGCACCAGTGGAGGGGGAAGCCCTTGATCCTGCCAAGACCGTCCCCCAGTGAACGTGATTGTTGGGGGGAGGGCAGTAATTGGGGGAGGATGGAAAGGGAACACTTATGTAGAAGGGGAGTGGGAGGGGTCAGGGAGATGTTGGCCTGGAAACCGGGAAAGGGAATAACAATTGAAATATAAATAAGAAATATCCAAGTTAATAAAGATGGAGAAAAAAATAAAGTATAAAACACAGGCATAGTGCCTGATTTAAAAATAATATTGGTAGAAACAATTATTTACCAATGAGTTGATTTTTTCTACTTTCTTATGATTTTTAAAATTCTATGAATGGTGTTAAAAGTGTTAAAAGACATGGGATTGGAGAGGTGGCTCAGAAGTGAAGAGCATTTGCAGCTTTGCTGAGGGCTGTTACCAGAGCCAACATAGAGACTCACAACCATATGTGACTCCTAATTCCATGGTATCTGATGTCCTCTCCTGGCATCCATGCACACAAAACATTCATGAGGCACACATGTAGGCAATCAATCACGTAAAATAAAAATAAGTAAATCTTTTGGGAAAAGCAATGAGAGAAAAATATCATTTTTCAGAAATGCAGATGCAAATATTTTTATTATCAAGACAAATATGAGGTCTGAAAGCATCCTTCAAACATAAAAACTGTTTTGTATTTGAATCTTCTAAAGATCAATAAAAAAATACCATTCCCAATGGCCCAGTGACCTTATCATTTATGTGGTAGAATTTATTATGTAACAATATACATAGGGAAGTCTGTATTTCTTGTCCTTGTATGTATTTCAAAATATTTTATTAGATTTTTATTTTTACAATTTTCATTTTAGAAATGTTATACAATATATCTTGATCACACCTGTCCCCCACTTCTTCTAGATCCTCTCTACTCACCCAAATTTATTATCTCTCTACAATGATGATGATTAGTTGCCAATTTAACTACAGTTAGAATTGCTTAAATCCTAAATAGCTGGGCAAACCTCTGAAAGGACTTTTTTCTTAATTAAAACATTTGAAATGGGAAGGCCCACTTAATCCAGATCTTCTGAGGCAGGAAAATACAACTTTAATCTGGGCCACATCTGCCGGTAGGCTATAAAAAGGACATGGAAGAAGGGTACTTACTCTCTTTGCCAACTTGCCCTCACTCTCACTGGCAAGCTTATTCCTTCACTTGCTTGAAAGCTTTGAGATGCTGGCATATAATTAACAGCTGAGACATCCAGACTCATGGACTGAATTCTTTTTTTATTTAATTTTTAAATTGGATATATTTCTTTATTTACATTTCACATGTTATTCCCTTTCCCAGTTTCGTGTACACAAGTCCCCTAGCCCCTCTGCCACCCCCATAAGGGTGCTCCCCCCATTCACACCCCCTTACCGACTGCTCTCCCCCCTGACATTCCCCTGTTCTAGGGATCAAACCTTGGCAGGACCAAGCACTTCCCCTTCCACTGGTGCCCCAAAAGGGCTATTCTCTCCCACGTGTGCAGTTGGAGCCCTGGGTCAGTCCATGTATAGTCTTTGGGTAGTGGTTTAGTCCTGGAAGATCTGGTTGGTTGGCATTGTTGTTTTTATGGGGTTGCAAGCCCCTTCAGCTCCTTCAATCCTTCTTCTAATTCCCTTCATCAGTCTTATCTAGTTTTGGTGGCTGTATATATGGGCCACATGTGGGACAGGCTCTGAATGGCCATTCCTTCAGTCTCTGTTCTAATCTTTCCCTCCATATCCCCTTCTATGACTATTTTTGTTTACACTGTTAAGAAGGAGTGGGAGCATCGGAATTTTGGTCACCCTTCTTCTTAAGCTTCCTGTGCTCTGTGGATTGCATCTTGTGTAATTCGAACTTTTGGGCTAATATCAACTTATTAATGAGTGAGTACAATGTGTGTTTTTCTGTGATTGGATTACCTCACTCAGGATGATATTTTCTAGTTCATTCCATTTCCCTATGAATTTCATGAAGTCACTGTTTTTGATTGGTGAGTAGTACTACTTAAGGTAAATGTACCACATTTTCTGTATCCATTCCTCTGTTTAAAGGCGTCTGGGTTCTTTCCAGCTTCTGGCTATTATAAATAAGGCTGCTCTGAGCATAATGGAGCATTTGTCTTCGCTCTGTGTTGGAGCATCTTTTGGTTATATGCCCAGGAATGGTATTGCTGGGTCCTTAGCTGGTAGAATGTCCAATTTCCTGAGGAATCTCCAGACTGATTTCCAGAGTGATTGTACTAATTTGCATTCCCACAAACAATGGAGGTGTGTTCTTCTTTCTCCACATCCCCGCCAACTTCTACTATCACTAGAGTTTTTGACCTTAGCCATTCTGACTGGTATGAGGTCGAATCTCAGGGCTGTTTTGATTTGCATTTCCCTGATGACTAAGGATATTGACCATTTCTTTAGGTGCTTCTTGGTCATTTGATATTTCTCAGCTGAGAATTTTTTGTTTAGCTCTGAGCCAGAGAGGTGTCTAACTTCTTGAGTTCTTTGTATATTTTTGGATACTAGCCCTCTATCAGATGTAGGATTGGTAAAAATCTTTTCCCAATCTGTTGGTTGCTATTTTGTCCTAATGACAAGGTCCTTTGACTTACAGAAGCTTTACAGTTTTATGAGGTCCCATTTGTCCATTCTTGATCTTAGAGCATAAGTCATTGGTGTTTTGTTCAGGAAATTTTCCCCAGTGCCCATGTGTTCAAGACTCTTCCCCACTTTTTTTCTAATAGTTTGAGTGTATCTGGTTTCATTTGGAGGACCTTGATCCACTTGGACTTAAGCTTTGTTCAGGGTGATAAGCATGGATCGATCTGCATTCTTCTACATGCTGACCTCCAGTTGAACCAGCACCATTTGTTGAAGATGCTATCTTTTTCCATTGGATGTTTTTGGCTCCTTTGTCAAAGATCAAGTGATCATAGGTGTGTGAGTTCATTTCTCTGTCTTCAATTCTATTCCACTTGTCTACCTGCCTGTCTCTGTACCAATACCATACAGTTTTTATGACTATTGCTCTGTAATACTGCTTGAGTTCAGGGATGGTGATTCCCCCAGAAGTTCTTTTATTGTTGAGGTTAGTTTTCGCTATCCTGGGTTTTTTGTTATTGCAAATGAATTTGCAAATTGCTCTTTCTACAGAATTGAGTAGGAATTTTGATGGAGGTTGCATTGAATCTTTAGATTCTATTGGTCAAATTGACATTTTTACTATATTAATTCTGCCAATTCATGAGCATGGGAGATCTTTCCATCTTTTGAGATCTTCTTCAATTTCTTTCTTCAGAGATTTGAAGTTGTTATCATCCAGATCTTTCATTGCTTGGTTAAAGTCACACCAACATATTTTATATTATTTGGGACTATTGTGAAGGGTGTCATTTCCCTAATTTCTTTCTCAGTCTGTTTATCCTTTGAGATAAAGAAAGGCTACTGATTTGTTTGAGTTAATTTTATAACCAGACACTTTGCTGAAGTTGTTTATCAGCTTTAGTAGTTCTCTGGTGGAACTTTTGGGATCACTTAAGTATACTATCATATCATCTGCCAATAGTGATAGTTTGATTTCTTCCCTTCCAATTTGTATCCTTTGACCTCCTTTTGTTGTCTGATTGTTCTGGCTAGGACTTGGAGTACTATATTGAATGAGTAGGGAGAGAGTGGGCAGCCTTGTTTAGTCCCTAATTTTAGTGGAATTGCTCTAATTCCTGATATTTCCAGTATTTTTATCATGAAGGTGTTGAATTTTGTCAAATGCTTTCTCACATCTAATGAAATGATCATGTTTTTTTTTTCTTTGAGTTTGATTTTGTAGTGGATTACCTTGATGGTTTTCTGTATATTGATCCACACCTACATCCCTGGAATGAGGCATACTTGATCATGGTGGATGTTTATTTTGTTGTGTTCTTAGATTCAGTTTCTGAGAATTTTATTAAGTATTTTTGTCTCGCTATTCGTAAGGGAAATTGGCCTGAAGTTCTCATTCTTTGTTGGGTCTTTGTGAGGTTTAGGTATAAGTGTAATTGTGGCTTCGTAGAAGGAATCGGGTAGTACTCCTTCTTTTTCTATTTTGTGGAATAGTTTGAAGAGTATTGGTATTAGGTCTTCTTTGAAGGTGTGATAGATATCTGCACTAAACCCATCTGGTCCTGAGCTTTCTTTGGTTGAGAGACTTTTTTTCTTCCATTTTTATTAAATTGGTTATTTCTTATTTACATTTCAAATGTTATTCCCTTTCCTGGTTTCCTGGCCATCAGCCCCCTAGCCCCTCCGCTCCTCTTCTATATGGGTGTGGGAGACTTTTAATGACTGCTTCTATTTCTTTAGGGGTTATAGAACTGTTTAGATGGTTTATCTAATTGTCCATTTTATCCAGATTTTCCATTTTTGTTGAGTATAGGCTTTTGTAGGATGATCTGATATTTTTTTGAATTTCCTCAGTTTCTATTGTTATATCTTCCTTTTCATTTCTGATTTTGTTAATTTGGATACTGTCTCTGTTCCCTCTGGTTAGTTTAGCTAAGGGTTTATCTATCTTGTTGATTTTCTCAAAGAACCAGCTACTGGTTTTGTTGATTCTTTGTATAGTTCCTTTTATTTTTTTTTTCTATTTAGTTGATTTCAGCTCTGAGTTTGATTATTTTCTGCCATCTACTCCCCTTGGGTTTACTTGCTTCTTTTTCTTCTAGAGCTTTCAGGTGTGCTATTAAACTGTCAGTGTATGCTCTCTCCAATTTCTTTTTGGAGGCACTCAAGAGTTCTGAGTTTTCCTCTTAGCACGGCTTTCAGTATATCCCATAAGTTTGGGCATGTTGTACCTTCATTTTCATTAAATTCTTGAAAGTCTTTAACTTTTTTCTTTATTTCTTTCCTGACTAAGTTATCATTGAGTAGAAAATTGTTCAGGTTCCATGTGTATATGGGCTTTCTGTTGTTTTTGTTGTTATTAAAGACTAGTCTTAGTTCATGGTGATCTGATAGGATGCATGGATTATTTCAATTTTCTTGTATCTGTTGAGGCCTGTTTTGTGACCGATTACATGGTTAGTTTTGGAGAAGATATTATGAGGTGCTGAGAAGAAGGCATATTCTCTTATTTTAGAATGAAATATAAATATATATATATTTCATTATATATTCCTGACTTCCATTAGTTTCTCTGTGTCTCTTTTTAGTTTCTGTTTCCCTGATCTGTCCATTTATGAGAGTGTGGTATTGAATCCTCCCAGTATTATTGTACGTGTTGCAATGTATGCTGTAAGCTTTAGTAAACTTTCTTTTATGAATGTGTGTGCCCTTGCATTTTGAGCATAGTTTTTCAGAATTGAAATTTCATCTTGATAGATTTTTCCTTTATGTGTGTGATGTGTCCTTTCTTATCTTTTTTTGATAACTTTTGGTTGAAAGTAGATTTTATTCAATATTAGAATTGCTACTCCAGCTTGTTTCTTGGGAACATGTGCTTGCAATTTTTTTCCAGCATTTTACTCTGAGGTGGGGTCTTTCTTTTTCAATGAGTTGTTTTTCTTGTATGCAGCAAAATGCTCGTTCCTGTTTATGTATCCAGTGAGTTAGTCTACGTCATTTTATTGGGAAATTGAGTTCATTGGTGTTAAGAGATATTAAAGAATAGCGATCGCTGTTTCCTGTTACTTCTGTTGTTAGAGGTAGAATTATGTTTGTGTGGCTATCCTTTGTTGTGTTTGTTGAAAGAAGAGAAGCTCAAGAAGAAGGAAGACCAAAATGTGAATATATAAGTCCTCGTAGAAGGGTGAACAAAATACTCACAAGAGGAAATACAGGAACAAAGAGTGGAGCAGGGACTGAAGAAAAGGTCATTCAGAGACTGCCCCACATTGGGATCCATTCCATATGCAGCCACAAAATTCAGTCACTATTGCTGATGCCAAGAAGTGCTTGTTGACAGGAGCCTGGTAAGGTTGCTTTCTGAGAGGCTCTGCCAGAGCCCTTCTGATACAGATGAGGATGCTTGTAGCTAACCATCAGACTGAGCACAGGGACTCCAATGGAGGAGTTAGAGAGGGGAATGAAGGAACTGCAGGGGGTTGCAACCCCATAGGAAGAACAACAATATCAACCAACCAGATCCTCCAGAGCTCAGTGACACTCCATTGGAGAAAACTGATTTTTTCCATTTGCTAGTAGGTATCAATTGCAAGTAGCTATTTGATTATGGGTAGGACCCTGTGTCCACTTCCCCTCCTCAGTGCTGGGACCCAGTCTAGTTTGAACCTTTGTAGGTCTTATGTGTGTTGCCCTAATATCTGTGAGTTCTTATGTGCACCTGTCTGTTGTATATGAAAGAAAGTATTTCCTTGGATTCACCCGTTCCCTCTGACTCTTACACTCTTTCCACCTTCTCTTCTACATAGGTCATGAGGGAAGAGGTTTGATTAAGACATTTTTTTGATGAATGAATACTCTCTCACTCTCTGCACATTGTCCAGATGTGGGTCTCTGGTTAATTTCCATCCATTTCAAGAAGAAGCTTTTCTGATAGGCCACTTTGGGGTTGGTATGATGTGATGTATAGGTCACTGGTCACATAATTTTCCTTAGAATTCAGAAAATCTATGTTCCTTGAAGCATCTTTATTAACTTCTCATTTTTTTTTAAATTTTGATGAACGCGCTAAAGGTAATTATTTTTGCAACTGGCTTGATATTGTAAAACTTAGATCTGAAATCCAATACCTCTTAAAACAAAACAAAAATACCCAGAACAGAGAAATTGCAATGAATATGTTTTTGCCTAAACTACAACAATTCCTATCCCTCAGATTTTTACAGTGATTATGCAGACAGCTGCACTTCTGATAAGACATGTAAGGAAAAGAAGAAAATGAAAGCTAAGCCTAGGACCCTAATAATTATCTAAAATACTAAGCTTACTATAAGCACTTTCATTTCAAGAAAATCACCATAATGTTTCATTTATCTTTTATTAAATTAACCTGAATCAATCATAAATAAATTTATTCAGCACAAACAGAACAAGCATGCTTTGCCGATCTTTATATATACTCACATATTGGAATAGTTTTCCCCAGTTGGCCATCACATAAGTTATATATTTTCTTTATTCTAACATCTTCCGATGTGATACGCAAAGTTAAATGTTCTCTTTGAAATTTCAGAACCCTGATTTGGCACAGATGGCCAGCAAAAGTGAAAGGACTTTATTTTCTGCTCTCTGGAATTTGAATATTAAATGCAATAAAGGACAAAGCTATACTTTTTATACTTTTTTCTTCATTTGTTTATAATAAACGGATAAAATATAGTTCTTGTTCACTCCATGAATTGTGGAGAACTATGTGTGATTATTTCAAGTGTATCTTCATATTCCTCCTGTGTGCTCCCCTAAAATAAACTTTTTGAAGTATCCTTTCATTTTTTTCAAAAAAAGGCTGTATGTGTAGATAGGGTTTTATGAGGAAGCTGACTTAAAAGGAATCACACAGTTGTACTCTAACCTGCTATGGCTGATATATGTACAAGATGAAGAATGCAGAAAACATACACAGAAGTAAGACATCCATCAGAGACACCTAAGAAGACATTAGCCCTACTAGCACCTTGATTATAGACTGCTAGCATTGAAGGGGTCCTCCCAGTTTGCGGTACTTTGTATTCATGGCTGCTTCATCTGACTTAATAAAGGCCATATGCTAATAACCTATATAAAGATCAGGGAACAACAAGATTTTTTTTTTGATCTGTTGTTTTCTTTTGTTCTGTTTTTCTGTGTAATGATACCAATTTTGTGTTGAGAAAAGAGTTTTTCATTTTGTTATGTTTGTTTTGTTTTTGAGTAAAAAAGGGTAAAGTATAAGTTTATCTTTCGCCTATGCTTAAAGGATTTATTTGTTTTTATTTTTGTGTATAGATATTTGTTTGCATGCATATATGTGTAACACATGCATGATTAGTGCGTGTGAAGGCCAGAGGCAGGTGTCAGATCCTGTGGAACTGGAGTTACAGATGGTTATGGGCTACAGTGTGGGTGCTGGGAAATGCATCAGAATCCTCTGCAAGAGCAGCCAGTGCTCTTTAATCCCAAATCTTTTTTTTTTTTCAATCCCACTTTTCACCATCTTGAGATGCAGCAATTAGGGCACTCATTCTGTCTCCTATAAGTAAATGGAACAGCTCCACCCTGCACAAGGTCTGTGGTCCTTGGAGAATGAGGTTTGAGTATACTTTTTTAGCAGCAAGTGCTCTATCTACAGGAGGCCAATACAGAGCCCCAGCACACCCCACCCAGTACAGCCTCCTTAGAGCATCCAAGAAGAAAGTGAAAATTCCCCAATGCAGGAGAGCACACTCCATTTGATTTAGATTTTCTTCTTCATAATTAATTAGAAGGCCTTTGAAATAACCAAGTGTTTTCAAAGGCAAACATCCTTCTTGAAAGGACTCTAGGGAGCATGGCTCTAGCAGGCCTTGGCCTTCCCTCATTCCCTCATCCTGGCTAAAAACCATTAGATTGCATTTCTAAAGCTAGCCACCCAGACCTATCCACTTATTTGGCCACTTCCTTCCCCAGGCACCCATATTTATAGTAGCCTTGACCATCAGGACATTCCAAACTCAGGGCAGAGTCTTGGAGGTGTTAACCTTAAATCTCGTTTTCATTTTCTTGGATGGTCGAAGGATTTTTTTTTAAATCAGACTTTATCATCACATATTTTAAAACATGTCAGAAAGTATTCTGAAGCCAATCCAAAGTGCTTACAATTAAGGCACATCCAAGTCAAGATACCAAGGGATTGTGTACATTGGAAGTGCAAAGGGTGAGAGAAAAATTGACAGTTGCCGGGCACCCCTGTTTGGCTGATGACAGAAAACCTGCAGGTGGTGTACCTATAGATTTTTGTCAAATATGTTCTGTGACTCTCAAGAGTGGGCAGAAAGTAATTTTTAAAAAACATCTTTGTTTGGCTAACAGAGAACCTGGAACTGCTTGTCTTCTGTGGATGGGGCAGTATGGACAGCAAAGCAGAGTTGAAACCTGTCGTGGGGAAATACAACAAATACAAAACCTACGATTGGCAGTCTGCAACTCATGAGTGTCTGAACCAGGCCCTCAGAGACTCCAGGGCAGCTCCAGCGGTGGCATTTGCTGGGAAGTCAATTGAATTTCAGGGTCTGAAACAAATCCTTCATCTATAGAACAAATATTCTCTCTCTGCTGAAACAGAGAATAGGAGCTTTAAGTAAGAATCACACAGTAACTGTAACCATCTGGATAGAATTCAGTCATTCTCTCTTCTAAAACCAGCCTTGCTGAGGAACCCACACCCAGTAATAGCTTTCTCTCTCTGCAGCCTCCAGTTCATATTATTAAGTCATTTTACATGATGGATGTAAGATTCACTTATTAATCTACTTGGTGCTAGGAATGCAGTCTCACCCTGAGTCCACACTCTTGACCTCTGCCACTCAGAACAAAGGAAGTACATATGTAAAGACCATGCTTGTCAAACGGATGCCAGAAAAGGAACTTTAGTCCCAAACAGTCATCATACCCAAGCAGCTTCTATGCTTCCATGGCCAAACATGACTCAAGAAAATGCCACAAGTAAGAGGATGGCTAAGAAATGAGTGTTGTTCTTAAACTGCTCAATACTCAGGCTGCCAGGCAATTTCTATGTTATTCTGCCATCTCCACGTTTCTGTATAAAATGTTTCTTAGGAACACACAGACACATACAGACACACACAGACACAGACACACACAAACACACACACATTCCTGAACAAACTCCCTTGGATCTTACATCTTAAATATTATATATATTATATATTATACAATAATATTTATATTAATTGTTAATGTCATCATGTTATTGATTATGTTGTGTAAATTTTAATATATGATATAATATTCAGATATTTAATAATATGTAATATAGAAGATCTATTTCCTCTCTATATATGTACACATATACATATGCATATATATATATATCTGCACATGCACATACACATTCACATACATATAAAACATATACAACATATACATCATATACACATGCACATATACATATCCTCTGTGTGCTGAAGAAATCCTGAACAAAGAAGAGCAGTGTGAGAAGAGTTAAATGTAAGTAAATTTTAATCTCATTAATGCTGGCCATATGAGCTAAACTAGAAGAGCAAACAGACTTCTAGGAAGCAATAATTTACATAAACTACATTCTAATGGCATGGGCAATTTAACCAGAGAATTTTCCTCTAAGCAATCCTCCCTCTAGAGCATGAAGAGGAAAACCCCATCAGATCATCAGTGGCCACTGATTTTCAACATAGAGTGGAATGCTCAGTATTAAAAACAAAAACTCATGAAATCCACTGAATCCTGAATTATCCACTGGCAATGAAATTACTAAATCCCTTTCTTTCTCTCTTTCTTTTTCTTCCTTTCTGTCTTTCTTTTGACACTGTGCATATTATCACAATATTCCAAGTAACTCCAGCTTGGGGGTTGTCTGTATGAGATCTGTGTAAAAGCAGGTTCACATCGCCTTGAAGATCAGTGCCTTACCTTGTTCTTCTGGCGTAGTTGATCTGGATATGGTCTCACATGCTTGTAGAAGATATGCTCTTGCTGTACTGAGCTGTGCCTAGCCTCAAAGGCTTTCCCATATGAGCCAAATACAGAGAACAACCAGAGTAATTACTTGTAATAAAACTCTGTCAGTAGAGATACACAGGTGGTGAATCTGTTCTGGCGTATTATGTGTGGACAAAGAAATTATCCACTCACTATAGATAATGTGTTTGATTATGCCCCCACATACATACACACCAATGAATGAGAGAGTTACACTTGGAAGGACTTCGCGCTGAACTAGAGATTACCCTTGGCAGTACCACTGAATTCACAATGAAGCAGCGTTTGACATCCTTAATGAAATTTGATGCGTGGCTTCCGGTGTTTAAACAGCAGAAAATCTGTGCAAAGTTTCATTTGGAAAGAAAAAGTGGGTAGGAAAATGGAGGAAGGAGGGAAGGAAGAAAGAAAAAAAAGGAAGGATATTTTAAACTCCTGGCAGTTCACAGACATTTTCAGATCTGTTGCTGTATCAGGTAACACGCATTGCCTATCGCTTGTCAAATTGCACTTGTGGTCACCGTGGGCTTGTTCATTCCGGCTCATTGGTAGAGAGAAACTTCACCCTACAAGTGAAGCTATCTAAAGACTGGAAATTTTCTTTTATCAAAATGTAAAATAAACATCTTTTTTTGAAGCTTCTATCATTTTTGAAATTGTAAGCACATACAAATCCCTTTAGCTGTTCTGTGGTGTTCAGGGAAATTAATGTGGGGGAGAGGGGAGAGAAAATGATCCACACCACTGACCTCATCAAGGGACCTTCTAGAATAATCTTACTAAAAATTATAGTTATCATTACTTAAGATTTTTCCTGTATCCAGTCCTTTTTCCTCAAAATTTAAACATTTTTATAAACAATAATAGTGATTTTTTAAAGTGATGCAAATTCTTTATTTTTAAGAATTGTTTTCTAATTTCACTAATTTATTATCTTTATTTATTTGTATGTGTGTGTTTGCATATTATGCATATTTGTGGAGATCGCAAAAGTGAGTTAGTTTTCTCTTTCTACCTTGAGTGTCTGAAAGGATGAAATCAAGTCTCAGGCTTTGAGCAAGTGCCTTTTACGTCTTGCCAGCCCAATAATCATTTTTGTATAATGCTAGACTAAGGTGGTTTATAAAACTATTTGTCCCCTTTGAGACAAGGTCTCACTATGTAGCACTGGCTGGCCTAGAACTTGCTATGCAGATGAGGCTGGTCTTGAACTCACAGAGATCTGCCTGTCTCTGCCTCTTGAGTGTTGGAATTAAAGTTGTATACTACCTTAAGTTTTTAAATTCATTTTATGTGTGTGAGTGTCTTTACTGCATATGTGCATGTGCAGTGCTCTCATGGATCAGAAGAGGGTGTTGGAAGCCCTGGATTTGAAGTTACAGACAGTTGTTAGTACCATATGGGTTTTGAATATCAAACCTATATCCTCTGCCAAAGCAGAAAATGCTCTTAACTACTGAGCCATCCCCCCTGCTCAACTAAGTGTTTGATGAAGATAAATCTTTACTAAGTCAAATCATTCCATCTTACAGAGTGTCTTATATGGGGTTTCTTTTCATTAATTACAGAAATTAGAAAAAAATATACTTGCACAGCTCGTGAGAAATAGCTGATGTCCCTGTTAGCTTTAATAGTTAACTTGATAGAGCTTAGAGTCATCTCAGAGGAGAGCCCCAGAGGAGGATTTGCCTAGATCAGGTTGGCCCGTGGGCACTTGGAGTGGGAACCTCTTGATTGTTCTTCAATGTCTGTCGGAGGGCTGGGCGCAGCTCACTGTGGGCAGCACCTTTTCCTGGGAATGGTGGCCCTGGTCCTGTGCTGTATAAGAAAAGTAGCCAAGATTCAATCAGCACGCAAGCCACCAAGGGGCATTCCTTCGTGAATTCTCCCGGACTTCCTAGTCTGTGGGTTTCCTAGAGTTAATACTGCCTGGAGTGCTGAGCAGCCTGCCTGAATTCTCCTGATATCACTTAATTACAGACCATGAGCGAGAAATGAAAGTCAATAACCCTTTCTTCCCCTAAAGTACCTTTAGTTATGTTATGCAATGGAATGAACTAGAACAATGAATTTCAGTGTTTGTATATAGCCTTATCGTACTTCAATAAAAAAAAAATTAGCCCAGATTCAATATCTTCATACATTTTACAGGAGTTTAATATTGGTATATTTCATATTTAGACTATTTCTCAGCCCTACATTTAAATTTACATTAGAAAATTCCATCTACTACATGGTTAAGCTGCCTAACACTTTCTTATTTTCTAAAAAAAAAAAAAAAAGAACTTTCAAAGATTAAGTACACTTATGAAGAAGTTTTAAAACTCTAGTACATGCAGGGAAAATAATTCTCTGAAGTAGACATTTGTTTCTATTTACTTAAATGCATGTTATTATCACCAGAAACTTTGACTTTCAAAAGTTTTATTTGAATGGGTAAAAATTCCATTTTCAGAAAAGGATGTTGGCTCCAGTAAGTGCTATTTATCACTAGAGATATTTCAGATACGGTTTGATGAGAGTTAATTGTTCAGTACTATTTAGTACAAAGGGAGTGGAAGATAGTGCACCTAATTGATGCATTAGTCATCGTGCCCATCTTCAAAAGTTGCAGGAGGCATGTTTAACAGCCTTCATTTTCCTTCCAGGGGATCTCCTCTAAGCAGTTTATTCTCGCTCACAGTTATTCAGCATGAACCATTACCGTCCATCCCAAGCAATGCACCTTTACCTCCTAGCAAAAGCTGGAAAAGGAGCCATGGCCCTCATCCCCACCACAGTGCTAGGAGCACCTCTTGTTTGGCTAAGTGCTTTCACTCTTACCTCGGGACAATGCTGACTGGCGTACAATCCCACTCTGAGATGCACAGATGGCCTGTGAGCCTTCATCACTGCAGAGTGCTATTCTGTGGTGGCAGAGAAATAAGCGGCTTCCTCCCACCTCCCACCCCCATCTACAACTCTCCCCCTTTCCTAAGTGACTTTCCTTTTCTATTTACTTTTAATTATATTTTTTATTTAAAAACAAAGTATGTCTATTGACAATGATACAGCCTAGAATTATAACATATATGGAAAGATACAAACAGGATTTTATTTAGCTTAAATTAAGAATTGTAAATATAATCTTTTCCCGTATTCATTCATTCATTCATTCATTCATTCATTCATTCATTCATTTTACAGCCAGATCACTGCAATCACCTTCTTCAGGTTCTCCCCTCACACACACATACCCCAATTCTCCCTCCCCTTCTCTGCTAAGAAGGTAAAACCCCCACCCCAGGTATCTCCCCATCTCGGCACATCAAGTCTCTGAGGGTGAGGTGCATCCTCACCCACTGATGGCAGACAAGGTAGCCCAGTTAGGAGAATGGGATCCATGGACAGGCAACAGATTTAGTGACAACCACTGCTCCAGTTGTTCGGGAACCACATGAAGACCAAGCTGCTCATCTGCTACATATGTGCAGGGGGTTTAGTTCTGAGAGCCCCCAAGAGACCACATTAGGTGACTTCTGTTGACCTTCCTGTGGTGATCCTATCCTATCCAATCCTAAAGATTGGTTCCTCAATCATTCCCTCCCCTCTACCCTCTTCCTTCTACCCGTCACTACCTGGCTGGGATCCTGAGATGTATAAATGGGGGCGAGAAACAAAGTTGCGGCATATATTTGTCACTCTCTGCTATGTGACTGTGACCAGTTGTTTTAGTCTTCTGCTCTCATGACATAGATGCCAAAATAGACTAGAATGAAACTGTTACCCAAAACAAATTCTTTCTCCTTAGAGATGCTTTTATCAGGAAAAAGACAAAAGGGGAGTCTGGTTTTAAAACCAGATTCTTGGGTTCTTCATAGACACGAGTTCAATAACCACTCCTAAAACTTACCCCAAATGCTTAGGCCTCTTGAACATAAACTAAGGAGGATAATAGTCTGGGAAGAAATTTATCATTTCTCTAAGTCTTCCGGAGAAAACCAACAATGAAAAATGTCTATGGAAAACCCAGGAGGAAACAAAATATCTTTCTAGTAATGTTTTATTCTTGTTTTTGTGTTTACAACATGTCCGCAAATAAATGATTCAATTTCCAGGCAAAATTTAAACAAGCATTCTACTCCCTGTAAACAAGGACCTAAAGGGACAGTATGATATATCCAACCCTTGCTGTAACTTAATGTCCCTTGGAAATTGAATTAAGTTATAGATGCAGTTTCAACTAGTTTAGCACAAAACTTTGAGTATAAGCATGCAATTCTTGGTGACAAAAAAAATGACCTTCAAAATTCCTTATTTCTTCTGTCAGGTAGAAACTTGTAAGGATAAAATGGATCATTCATGTACAAGTTAAATGTTTTATAGGAAAGTATTTAATAGTAGTAAATACAGGGTCAAGCTTTCTTACCAAGGTGTTTATCTTGGTTCCATATCCTCAGATTTTTTGATAACATCATATCCAACCACTTGGAGTTTTTATTTGAATAGTGTATGATGATTAATTTTGATTGCTAACTTGACAGAATGAAGAATTGTTGCTTGAGATCCTGACCAAAACCCTTGTGGGCAGGGGTAAGAAGGAACAGCATAGACTCCAAGGGTCAGACAAGCGGCAAAAGCAGACTCTTTTATTACAAGAACTGGACAAACCCCTCTCCCAGCATCATATTGGCTCTGAAGTAGCCAGATGCGTGTTGTCTCTTTCTCATTGGTTCGCTTGTTTTCTGATCTGGTGTCAGCGGTGTCTAGCCTAGCGAGTAGATTCCATGTTGGCTCAGGAGGAAGTATCAGGGCACATGAGGCAGCATTATGGCTGAGACTGCTTCCTACAAAGAATTGTCTGGGAGGGAGTTTCAATGGGGAATTGTCTAGACTAGGTTAACCTATGTGTATGCCTGTGAAGCCATTTCTCATTTGAGTTAATACTGACAGGAAGGCCCACATCGAATGTGGTGAGACCCTATCATGGACCTGTGATGAACAAGCTGAGTACTAGCAAACATGAATTAAGTCATTGCTCACCACTCTTGACTGTGGATATATCATGACTAGTTGCTTCAAATTCCTGCTGCTTCGACTCCACTGCAATGATTAACTGCCACCTGGATGTGTGAGCCTAATAAATCCTTTCTCCCTTGTGCTTTCGTCAGGTTATTTTACTAGAGCTACAGCAAATAAAGCTAAGACATGGGAGAATAAAAAGATTATCTAGCTATTTAATTAGCAAAGAACATACAAATAAAATATATATTTAATAATAGGCAAAGTTAAGTAACCTTTTTTGTTCACTTCAGAGATAGATGAGTACTCAGTTCTGGTAACCATTCTTCCGACTGAATAATACATCTTCAGCGGTGATGTCAAAAAGATGGTCTCCTGGAATAGATCATATGTTTAGGTTGGATACTAGAGTAAGCTGAGAAGCCTAGACCAAGGAGGAGCCCGGTGGAAAGCAAGAGGGACCAAGCAAGGGAGAAATCTCACAGTAAGATGTGAAAACAGGAAGTGAATCAGACATGCCTAGAAATGACTTAGGTAGGATTTTTTTCTGGGCATAAGGTTGAATAATAAAATTTACACTAACTTAGTCAAACGATGTGAAACAGTGGCTTCCATGCCTGAAAATGACTGGAAACACCGCAAGGCTGTGTGACCTTGGTGTTGTCTAAATCCATCGTTTCAGTCTTCTCTTTACTGCACTTAGTGGAACTGGCTCCTTCCAACAGTGAGCTTGGGTCCGTGGCAACATGAATCTTCCATACAAATAAGCCAACACCCCATCTATGGCTTGGTCTTGTATCTCCATCATCTTAATCTTTATCAATGTGAAACAATTAGGAACTGTATTCAACTTCTAAACGGAGAATAATGTAAAGAAACCAGGAGTTTATATATCACTTTAAAAATAAAATAAAATACAAACTAGAGACAAATAGTGAAGGAATGTTATGTTAACTCCATAATAAGAGAGTTAGGGATAAAAACAAACACACAAACTCATAAACTACCAGTAGTTGCATTTGTTACAATTGTATAGAGAACATGAACTACTCAAGAAAAAAATAATTCTCAGTAATATGGTAAATTGAATATTATTGGATATAATAGCAATTTACAACAGTTTCATTTCTATGTTACAGACATACATAAATGCCAAAGTAATCATTGTCCACGGCAACAAGAATATAGGGCATCAAGCAGAAGAATAAAATCAACATTACCTAAATAAGTAAAAATTTAAATCCTATTTCAAAATATTCATTATCATAGGTTTTTTAAAGGAAACTTTTAAAATACTATAAGGAAAAATAAACAGCCAAAAGATTTTACAGAGGCCAAAAGTCAAAATCTGTTAAGACATAATCTGTTGTGCATTCTCCAGGCAATTGTGAGGCTGAACAGGTAAGCAACATGGCACTGGGCTAGGGAAGCAGAATCGAAGCATAATAAAAGAACTGCAGGGACAAAACTGGGGAAGCAACTGAAAGAAAGGTGGTCCAGCGACCAGCCCAACCTGGGATCTATGTCATGGGGCTATGGAGCACCAAGGCCTGATACTATTACTGATGCTACGGTGTGACAGAAGCCTAGCATGTCTCCTCTGAGAATCCTAACCAGAAGCTGACTGAGACGGACACAGATACTTACACCTACCCAATCTGGGACCTCTACGGTTGAATTAGGGAAAGGATTGAAGAAGATGAGAGGGTGAGAGGGCGGGCAACCCCATAGGAAGACCAGCAATCTCAACAAACCTGGACCCCTGGGAGCTCCCAGACACTGAGCAGCCAATGAGGCAGCACGCAGGAGCTGGTCCGAGGGCCCTGACAATATATAGCAGAGGAGTGACTGGTCTGTCTAATCCTCAAGAGACTGAGGGCTGGGGGCTGAGGGCTGGGTTGGGGGTCAGGAGTAGGGGGGTTAGGGAGGGGAGCTGGCGGGGAGGGGGCATCCTCTCAGAGACAGGCGAGAGGAAGAATTGGCTGAGGATTTATGGGAGAGGGGTCTGGGCAGTGGCTGCATGGTTAAATATATATATATATATATATATATATATATATATGTGTGTGTGTGTGTGTGTGTGTGTGTGTGTGTGTGTGTGTGTAAATTTTATAAAAGAAAACAGGAGTTAGGGATTTAGCTCAGAGGTAGAGCGCTTGGGCACAGCCCTGGGTTGAGTCTTCAGCTTGTGCGTGTGAGGGGTGGTGGTGGAAGAAGACAGTGAAATAAAAAGTTTGGTCACTCATTCCCAATAGAAAAAGATTATTTTTGAGTTGAATAAAAACCAATACACTTGGAAATATGACAGTAACATTTAAATTTATAAAAAAAAGGTATCATTCAATTGAAAGTTCACGATAGGTAGAGGAAATCCACAGAATATGAATTTTACTCGATGAAGAACCAATAGATACAGAAAGTAAAACTGTTTAAAAAAATACCATTTTGTGCCCAGTAGACTGTGGAAGACATTAAAAGATTGACAGAAGAAAACGTGTGAATGTCGCTTGCATTTCTCAAGTCTTACTAGAACAATGCAAGTCTCTGCAGCCAGTTTATGAGTTATTTATCAAAATATTGAGACAAAGATAATTTAGCAATTTATTCCTCTCTACATACAGATAGTTATAGCTATTGAGAAGAGTAACACATGTAAAGTCTTATACAAACATTATTGTAAGTCTCCACACATGCAGAAGGTATACAGAAAATATTCAACAAAAATATTTATGAGTGCAAATGGAAAGGTATGAGTGGGAAAAATAAGTGTGGACTGAAGCAAGTATATATTATACTGTGATATGTGAATACATTTCAATACTGTAGACAAATATGAATTAATACACCCCTCATAACCCTAATCTCTAAAATCAGTAGTTCTCAACCTTCCTAATGCTGTAACCATTTAATACAATCCTTATGTTTTGGTGTCTCCCCAACATAGCACTATTTAAGGAGCTAAGAATCCTATTGCAAATTATAATAAACTAGGTGAATTAAATAATAAAATCCATTTCTCCCAATTCAGGAGGTTAAAAGTCTAAGACAGACTTCTGACTTGGAGAAAACTGGGTAAGATACCTCTTCTGAGAGACAGATTACTGACTTCCATGTGTACTTAGAGCTCCATATGGGGAGGACGGGGGAGAAGCACAGAGACAGAATGATTATGCTAAATGCCTCGCAAAACTTCCATGTTTTAGAACTTTTATTTTTGGGAGATAATATTTCCACACATAAATTTTGGAAATACAAAATATTCAGGTCACAGCAATAGCAAACTAAAGCCATATTTTCTAGGACTATAGCTTCTTTTACACATTGATAAAAGTTTAAAGCTATATAAAGGAGTAGTTACACAATAGAAAGAGCACTTATCTTTAGGAAGAGGAATATTGAATCAGGGGAAGACAATTATGAAGAGTTAGCATATGGCATTGTGTATTATTTGATCAGGTGGTAGGTAATAGGTATTCAGTTGTTATAAATGTATTTTATATATGATACATTTAATATACTGAAACAAAATATAATTATTTTACAGAATTGAAAGATTTAATTGGATTGAGATTCATTCAAAGTACACAGTAGACTTTAAAGATGGTAGACTGCTATAATATGATAGGCTCAAGTGGAGGATGGCTATCAGAAGCTGTGGGTGACAGCTTCAATGGTGCAGAGTAGGACAGGGGCATGAGTCTAGAGTCCATCCAGGGGTAACTGGCACCATTTATAAGATGTTTTCTCACAGATAGAGGGAGCAGTGCAGCAGGAAGCTGGGTCTGAGGCATAACTTATGACCTGACAGTGGGTCTTAGAAAATCTTCACTATACTTCCAACATTATGTGTGTTTGTTTGTTTGTTTGTTTGTTTGTTTGCTGGCTTGCTTGAGACAAGGTCTCACTACATAGCCCAAACTGACCTCCAACTCACAGAGATCTGCTTCCCTCTGATTCCCAAGTGCTGGGATTAGAGGTATATGCCACCAGGCCTAGAAGTTACAGGCATTTTAAAGAGTCAATAGACAGACAGAGAGGGAGAAGCATTACGTGAGACAGCAGCATAGCCAGAGATAGAGGAGGCCTTGGAAAAATTCCTCTTCTCAGTATTTGACTAGAATAAGAAGCCATTTTTAAAAAAACAACCTCTGCAGGGTTGGCTCTTGGCCATACCAGATGCCTCTGACTTATGACCCACAGCAAGTGTCAAGGGACTATAATTTTTACACTTGTCCAGCAAAACACTTCTAGGGAGCAGGGAAGAGACCTTGAGTCTGAGCCATGTACTAGTCAGTGAGGTGAAGATCTGGATGGAGCAACAGCAGTCTGTGGTGAAACATACACAGGTCCCAAGTGTAAATCAGACATCATGAAGTCTGCCTAAGAGTGTGACCACCATTTGCAATGTGATCTGAGAGGTGTCCACCACTCCTGGGAAAGACAGCTGTGACTTAACCAGGAAAGGACCACCCGGAGGTGTGACTAGAATTGTTAAGCAGACCAGTACCATATTGCCCTGGGACTTGAAGAGAGTCAACCATCTGACCTCTAAATGACTTCCCAGGGGAGTGATAAGTCTGTATGGGTCTTCAAAGGAAACACTAAATTGGAAACTGGATCCAGCACCAAGGAGACACCATGTTCAAATCGTGCAGAGCCGTCTGAAACCCTTCCCTTTACCTTGTTCTTTCCTTTGACTCCTGGTGTCAGTAGAGCTGGCCGCTGACAACCTTTGCTGCTGGTCTGGTTTTCATTCTTTACTTCTTCTCCTCATTCTTTATTGTTTCCATTTCCCCTTTGTCAGGCTTTCTGCAATAACACAAGTTGGCCTGATTTGCATGTTCCCTCAGCCTCAGGCTTCTGAGAGCGGGGATTGGTTTTGGTTATTTGATGACTCATTTTTTTTAAACTAACTTTTTTTTCATTCTATTAGCCAGAACTGCCTAATCTCATCCCCAAACCCCAACCCCATTCCCCTTCTCAATTTTTATTTTCCTCCACGAGTTTTCCTCTGTCAGCAATATAATACTGATTAGCCTTCCTGCTTGTTTCCTTTTCATCTACAACCTCATTCATATCTTAACATACAAAGTGAAAAATTTTTAGGTGTATTTTTTTAAAGATGATGTGAGTTCAATACATGTTGTCTTCAGACACACCAGAAGAGAGCATCAGATCCCATTACAGATGGTTGTGAGCCACTCTGTGGTTGCTGGGAGAGAAGTCAGTGCTTTTAACTGCTGAACCATCTCTCCAGCAACCCCAATATTATTGTTTTTATTCACCCTATACCATTTAGGGGTAAAGAGGTATATTAATTGATTTTTTACCATTTGATAGTTTTAAAAAATCACTCTATTTTGAATTTTGTACCCGAGAGCCTGAGTCTGGTATCCTAATCACATGGACTAAGGGTCTCTTTAGTATACTACCCTGGAGTCTAGCAGATATACCTAATTCCTCAAAGTACTAGAACTTAGTCTTCTACAACATTATAAATACTTTCAGTGAAAATTAGGATGATTAAGAAAAATCCAGCCAATAATCTAATCTCAGATGTGCAAGTCAATGTCAGATTCATAAAAAGAAGGTAATGTGACTGATACAAAATTATAATAGCTGTTATCATGACTTTCAATGAGAGTGAACATAGTGAAACCCAGACAAGTGTATGGGACAAAAATAATAAAAAAAATACAATAGAGGAATTTGCATGCTTTCATTCTAAACCAGTGGTTCTCAACCATCCTAATGCTGAGACACTGTAATACAGTTTCTCATGTTGTGGGACCCCTAACTATAAAATTATTCATACCTGTAATTTTTCTACTGTTAGGAACCCTAATTTAATATCTCTATTTTCTGATCATCTTAGGCAACCACTGTGAAAGGTCATTTGATCTTCAAAGCAGTCTCAATCAACAGATTGATAAATGTTTTTAGAGTAGATATATTTAATTACACATAAAAACAATACACATGTAAATCATAATTTTACATAATGCCCGACACATTCATATACATTTTGTGTTTTGCTTTATGTGTTGATTTAAAACATAACCTGAAAGCAACAGAGAACTTTAAGGTGCTAGATACACTAAGTACCCTGAGCTGATCACTACACAGTGATTACATGAGTCAAATATCACTACATATTTTACAATTTTTAAAAGATTATATGTTGACCAAAGTAAAATTTTAAAACAAAATCAATATATTAGCTGCTCTAAAATTAACACTCATAGGCTAAATCTAGCCCATAGTCTGTTCTAATAAAAGAAGTTTTATGGAGCCCAGTCCCAACAGATACATCTGTGAAACATAGGTGATGGAACATTGCAGAAGATAGAGATGGGGTGGGAAGAAACTAAGAGCTGAGAATCTGTGAGTTTGATGTAAGATTGTGTCTTCTAGTAATGTGAGAAGCTACATCCATAATGTAGCAACCAACATGATGGCCCACATAAGGATGACATCAATGTCAGGACAAAGTGGATAAGGAAAAGCCCATGTGACCTCAACCCATGCACAAGTAACTATAGGCAACTGAGAAAAACTGGGATCAACTGAGAAAAACTCTGGAGAGTTGCGTCTTCCCAGGGAAGAGCACAGCGATGCTTGTCCAGTATCAAACAATCAGCCCTGAAAACATATATACAAGTAACATTATATGGCCTGAATAGGTTGTATTTAGGAATATGTGTGTATAGATATAGACTTACACAATAACAATGATACAATCAGCCCTGAAAACATATATACAAGTAACATTATATGGCCTGAATAGGTTGTATTTAGGAATATGTGTGTATAGATATAGACTTACACAATAACAATGATAAAGAGGGCCATGATATTGAAGGAGAGCATGGAGGGGTATATGAGGGCACTGGGAGGAAGGAAAGAAAAGGGAAAAATGCAATTATATTATAATAACAAATTTTCTTTGGAAGAAGAGAAAACTTTTACTAGAATACTGTCATACTCATTTGTCTACATACTGACTGGATATTTTTGTACTTCAACATCAAAGTTGAGTAATTACAGCAGAGACAGAATTGACATCAAAAAATCTAACCTGATTATTGTCTGCTTTTGTTTCTACAGAAAAGTTTACCAATATCTTCTATAAACTGTTGATTCAGCTTTTGTTCAGTATATCACCACAGATTGTTGTGTGTTGCATATATATATTAGATGCTATTACTTTTAATATTCCCAATGAAAAAGAATGACACTCAGAAATAACTTAAACAATCTTTTCATTGTTGTTTTTTGGTTTGGTTTGGCTTGGTTTTTTGTTTGTTTATTTGTTTGTTTTGCTTGTTTTGTTTTTATTGGTTATTTTATTTATACTTTAAATGTTAACCCCCTTCTCAGTTTCCCTTCCACCAATGCCCATCCCGTGCCCCCTTCCCCTGCTTCTATGAGGGTACTTCCCCCACCTACCCACTCCTGCCTTACTGTCCCAATATTCCCCTATACTGGGACATTGAACCTACACAGGATGAAAAGCCTCCCCCAACCCTTGATGCCAGAGAAGGCAGTCCTCTGCTACATATGCAGCTGGAGCCATGAGTCATAACATATGTACTCTTTGGTTGATGGTTTAGTTCCTGGGAGCTCTGCGGTGTCTAGATGGTTGATATTATTGTTCTTCCTATGGGGTTGCAAACCCCTTCAGCTCCTTCAGTCCTTCCCCTAACTCTTCCCTTGGGAACCCCATTCTCAAGTCAATGGTTGGCTGTGAGTATAATCAATCTGTTTTGAGAGGGAAAAATAGGTTCCTAGCATACATATCAAAATATACAGTCAAATTATCACAGAGATATCAAATAGATAACTTACTTTCAGATGAACCCCTCACTGTCAAAATAAAGGATACTGAACTGATACTATAAAGCTACCCAAAAAGTCATTGTGGGGGAAGTCACAGTCTCTGGGGAGGAACTTATTTCTTTGCTTAGCTACACTGATATAGTTGAACTGTTTCTAAGTAGATGCAGCTAAGTCCATAGTCAATCGTCAGCCTCAAGCAGAGAAGCCTTTTCTTTCCAGTGAGTTATTGGTCACAGCAGAGACTCATGCAGCACAAGAATTAGGTCCTGAAAATAATTGGCAGTGGAGTGCTCAGTCCTAAACAATAAATTTATACCATTCCTTCAACTCTCCATTGGTGGGCTAGCCTACATGCACTGCTGATGAATTCAAAGAAAAGCAGAGTCATTGTACCCACTGCTGACTCCACCAGGCTCCAAAGGAAAGTTCTTAAACACTGTTTGCTTGGACGGTCCTGATTAAGTTCCGTGGCTCACAAAACAGAACCAAATGTCTGGGAAATAGACATGTAAGGTGGAGTGTGTGTGTGTGTGTGGGGGGGGGAGTGTAACAGGAGGAAGAAGAGATGAGAGAAGGGGGATGAATAAACATAATGCATTATATCTAATTATAAAATTGTCTGAGAGTTAACTTAGTTTAAAAAGGAGTCAGGAATATTCATAATAAGTAACACAATGCCTAAATCTAAATCTATCTATTATATATATATATATATATATATATAAAATAAGATACCAGGATTTTTTTAAAAAGAAAGTTAAAGTTATGGTTTAAAATACATAGAACATTAAAGCTATAAAACCATGATTTTTACCCTCAACAATTATGAGTTATCATTTCCCTAATAAAAGCTCTCTGTGTGTCTATCTTTTTCTCACTTTCCTTTATGTGTCTTTCTGTCTCTGTGTCTGTGTCCTGTGTTTCTCTCTCTGTCTCTCACACACACACACACACACACACACACACACACACACAGAGAGAGAGAGAGAGAGAGAGAGAGAGAGAGAGAGAGAGAGAGAGAAAAGAGAGAGATCCTTAGAAGACCTGTTAATATAATGCCAGCCCAAAAAAGCAACTATATGACACTAGGCAATCTATCAGTTCTGCAATTCTGTCGATTAACTGTTTCATAGAAATACCTGTTGAAACATATAAAAATGACTGGAATAATTGCTTTCTATATTAGAAAATACCTAAGACAAACAAAGAAACAATGACAACAGAATTTTCTCTAATAGACTTGAAATGACTTGGAGACTGGATTTGGTATGAAGTGAATGTAAACAGCCAAGCAGGGAATTAATGAAATCCAATTGGTTGTTTTTAAACATGCTACATCTAGCACAAAAAGCCTTGCATTGGTTAAGAGAAGATGGCCATTTAGAAAAATCTAGTATTCCACTGAAAGCTGTTCAGAGAGAAAGAGAAGAAAATATAAAGAAAAGAAAAATTCAAAAAGGCAATGTGGAAAAATTCCAGTCTAGCCATGAACCTTAGAATGGCAAATGGTTGGAATAAACACAAATGACTTCAGTTTAAAAGAAAAGAAAATGCTAAGAAATATACCAGTTTGTAAAAATACATCTAATCATCACATTATCACCAAACAGAGTCAGTTTATCTGCTTCTTAGAGGAAATAAAGAGACAGCCAACATTTGTCATGAAAACAATATGCCCTATATGGTTACATTAAAAACACAGAGATTTCAATATTACTTGAAATCTTAAACTGAATTAATATTAATCAATAATTTTTTCTTTCATAATTCTAATCCCTCCCATATCCTTTCTTTATTTCCAAAGAAATATATACAGTCTTGAAGAAGAAGAAATGGCGTGGTTGAGGAGGACCTAGTGAAAGCCATGTTTCTTTCATTTTCACATTTTCATTATATTTTTGTTGGGTTCAAATACTTCCCGTGCTAGTACGATGAGAGAGAAAGGGTGGAAGTCCAAAAATTTGAGATCCTTGAAAGTATTTTGTGTGACAATTCCAGAAAGATTCGAGGAGTACAATCCGTAGGCTGGTTAAGTATTTACCCTGGGTAGGACTTCCCTCAAGCAGCATTGCTGGCAAGGAAGAAGTAGGAAACAGTGTCACTTATTCCCTATACTTTGCCTAGTACATGGGAATGCATACGAGTCCTATATTTTTTCAAATAATATGGTTCTTCCTATATTAAATATTATTCGTTCTTTTAGTCAGATAGATAGGTAGGTAGATAGATAGGTAGGTATGTAGGTAGGTAGGTAGATAGATAGATAGATAGATAGATAGATAGATAGATAGACAGACAGACAGACAGACAGAGTGATGAATTTAATTCCTTAGGAAGAGTCATTTCACCAGGCTTTTAGTAAAGAAGGTAGAAAGCATATGGGAGGGATTAGAAATAGGAAAGAGAAAATGATTAATTATTTTAATTCAGTTTAAGAATGTTTCATGTATGATGTATATGATTAAGGGAGTGGGGCATGAGCAAGAGAAACATCTTAAAGAGACATAACAAATTTGTATAGTAATTGTGACTGGACTTGACAATATTATTTATCAAATCTTAATTGAGTATGTTCTGTATTTATGGGTGATTATTAGTTTATAATCAGAGTGTAATAAAATGATTTATTTGCATAGAATTACTAATACTCTAAATTTTTCCATATTTACAACTATATGAGACATGTTTTGTATATTGAAGCACAACTGTCCAATAAATCATCAATAACACTTGAAAAACACATGCTTGATAGAAATTTCTAGTTCAGGCAGAGCACTTCCTCAAGTTCTTAGTTTAAGAAACACCAGAATTGGGGTTGGGGATTTAGCTCAGCGGTAGAGCATTTGTCTAGCGAGCACAAGGCCCTGGGTTCTGTCCCCAGCTCCAAAAAAAAAAGAAAAGAAAAAAAGAAACACCAGAATTCCTTTTCAACACATACAAATAAGCCACTTAATTCAGTTCAGCTTATAGTTCTAGAGTTTTAGAATATCGAGATATTACTATTTACTACACATTTTAATGGAGCTTCCACAACTGTTAAAATAAAAAGTAAAATTCACAACAATTACCATTTACATCATCTGTCAAGAGTCAGCTCCTAGATTAGGTATTGTTTACTTAAAGTGAAAAAAATTGCATGTTCTGCAAAGGCGAACTTCTGTTTTAAGATACTGAAATTGTTAACAATTCAGATGTATCTTGGGATAATCATATAAAATCTACATATTCCTTAACATAAATTTACCTCAGCCTAGTTTATGTTGGGGAGGAGAACTAGGTTTGTCCTTTAATTGGTGTAGTGTAAAAGATGAGGATTTCAAAGCTGGGTTCAAGAAAGCTATGGAGCAATATTGTGTTACTCTATGCTTCAGGTAACAAAACCCTTTAAGGGATTTGCAGACATTGGCGGTTTAACTAAATGTGAAAATAATATTACTTGAAGTGCAAAAAGAATGAATCTACAGGCAAAGTGTCTTAGGTAGAATTAATTTAACTGTAGGCCAAATCTGTTTGAAAGGATAAGACAGGGGTGTGGATATTGAAGCCTATAGGAAAAAAAAAAAACTTCTCCAAAGGAAAAAGAGCATACAGAATACATTTTAATGTATTATTTCCAAGAATGAAAAAGTTAAATAAGGTTTTAGGGCATGTAGACATTAAAATGCATTATGTAAAATTGTACTTGTTCGTAAAACTACCATGCTTAATGTTGTTAATTTTAAGGTATAATTCATCTGGGAAATAATTACAAACTTAAGATTTAAATTTATGTTGAAAAATGTTAATTCTATGCTTAATTCTATGCCCATTGTCTCTGGGAGTCATGGAATTGAAGTTTTAAAGGGAGAAGCAAACAATATTTAGTGGATAAATAATCCAGTTATTAGGGTTGTGGCAGATCTAATATAATTATGAAAATAATATTCTCTCTTATAAACTATAAACCTAATGCTGCCTGTCAGTCTGAGGGAAGAAACAATGTCTGCCCTGTCATTAGATGTTGTTGTTCTTCTACTAAATGTTGCTCACTCACAGAATTGTAAATGGTGACTTTGAGAATTTTACCTCTAAATTACTGTATCTTGAAAGTGTCACTATCTCCTTCTGTAATCCTTCATCATCTTCCTCATGTTAAATGCAGACAGTATTACTGTCCATCGGTTAATCTTGTTATGAGTGTGGCAGAGCATAACACTGTTGGGACAACATTTTCAATGGATGCTGTATGTGCTCCAAAGAACACAGCATGAACAGGAAAGTTGGCTATGGGAAGGTTAGGAAATGAGACCTTGGTGACATGAGAAAGCACATAAGTTCTGCTTGGTTCTAGGACATTGCTATGATTTTCGTCACCTTATAGATCTTGGATTCTAATTGTTGTCTTTTCATCTAAGCTACCTTCTTTCAGTTTCCCTGTGTACTGGATAGTTCCTGATTATTTTTGTTTTAGTCAATTTGACACAAACTAGAGCTATCAGAGAGGAATGAACCTTACTTGATAAATTGCTTTCCTAAGAGTGGCTAGTTGGTGGACCTGTGGGGCATTTTGTTGGTTAAAGATTGATGTGGTATGCTCAGTCCATGGTTGGCAGTGGTGTCCCTGAACATGTAGTCCGAGATGACTTAAGGATATAAGCTCGGGGAAAAGTCAGTAAGCAGCACAATTCCACAGCTTCTCCTTCAGCTTCTGCCCTGAGTCCCTGTCAGGGCTCTGTCTGAAGAAGGACTACGATATAAAAACATAAGCCAGATAAACGCTTTCCTCCCCAAGTTGCTTTTGGTCGGGGTGTTTATCACAGCAAGAGAAACTTTAGCTATGCTATGCTGTATACCAGTTCTTGCTCTATAAGTGAACCAAGAAAAGCTAATATAACATTTGACCCTGTGCTAGAAAGAGCAATCATAGGAGACAGAGGGAGATGTATGAACAAAAAGAAGCATTTTTCCCTGGAAATTTATGGTGGTAATACTGTGTGGATTTCCTGGAAATATTATGACAGATAAGGTTAAGACTATTAAAGAAAGCAAAATACAGAGACAATACAATCCAAAATAAAATCCTGCTGTCATTCTTTACATAAATGGAAGAAAATGGTCTTAAAATTCATATGGAAACATAAAAGACCAGGAAGTGCCAAACTAATCCTGAGCAAAAGTATAATAATGGAGTCATTACCATGGTTAATCTCAAGCTGTACAATGATAGGGCAATAGTGTGGTTGCTTGAATGAAAATGAGCCCCTCTGGCTTAAATGTTTGAATACTTGTTTATCATCTCATAGAATGGTTTAGGAGGGATTAGGAGGTGTAAAATGTTAGAGAAGGTGTATAATTTGTGATGAGGTTAAGGTTTCAAGAGACTAGTGGCATTTCTAGAGTGCTTGCTGCCTTCTGCATGTAAAGTGGGAGATGAGATCATAGCTACTGCTCTAGGGTCCTGCCTCCTGCCTGTCTCCTGCCGTATTCCCCTCTATAATGGGTATAGACTCCTATACTTCTGAACTATAAGCCCCAAGTAACCTCTGCTTTCTTTAATGTACCTTAGTCCAGGTGTCACATAACAGCAATACAAAGTAATTAAGACATAGTAATTGAAACACCATAGTACTATATTAGAAGGTGCCTATTTTTAATAGACTAGAATATAATAGAATTCATTAGAACACCTATTAAGTCCATAGTAATGGTGGATTTTTGTTTTGTTTTGTTTTGTTTTGTTTTGTTTTTAGCAACTTTTCTGTTGCTATGATAAATATCATGTCCAAAAGATACTTACAGACCAAATAGTTTATTTTGGTTTATAGTTTCAGAGGGGGTCCATAATGCTGATGAAGTCATAGAAACAGTTGGTCAGAGCATGACGTTAAATGATTATATTTTGATCCACAAGGAACAGAGAAAGGGTTAATTAGAAGTGAAGCAAGAATATAAATTCAAAGGTCACCTTCAATGACATACTCCATTAAGTCCCCAGGTCCTAACAGATCCACAAACATACCATCAACTGGGAACTAAGTGTTCAATTACCCAAGTTTGTGGGAGACATTTATTATTCAAGCCACTACATATGACCACAAGATATTTGACAAAGACATCAAAAATGCATACTGATGAAAAGATATCATCATCTTTAACAAAACATGTGGAAAGGAAAGTAGATTTCTATGTAGAAAAACAAAACTAGATGTTTCTCTGTCATTCTGCACAAAAATCAAGTCTAAATAGCTTACAGATCAAAGATCCCAATGTAAGATCTGAACTTTGAAATTGCTTGAAAAGAAAACATGGATGGTGCTATAGAATATGGATAGGTGTGGGGAAGAACTTTCTAAACAAGATTCTGTCACTTAGGAAACAAGACCAACAACTAACAAATGGGACCTCACAATACTCAAAAGTTTCTGTACAGCAAAGGAAGCAGTGAATTGAGTGGAGAGGTAGTACAGAGGATGATATGGAAAAATCCGTACAAAGTACACAGTCAATATAGGATCAGTGTCTAAACAAACAAAGCATGAAACATCAACAAGCAAACAAACAACCAAGTCACAAAGTAGCCTCTCAATAGAGGATTCTAATAAAAAGTTCAAATGGCATATACTTTCTAAAAGTGTTCCGTGTTGTTAGCCATCAGGAAAATGCAAATTTAAAGTACTCTGAGATTCCATCTCATCCTAGGCATAATGACAATCAATAACAACAACAACAATAACAGTAATAATAATTAATAATAATAATAAAACAGGAAAGACAACAAATGTTGGTGAGGATGTAGGGGGAAAGGAACTCTCATTTACTCTTGATTAGAATATAAACTAGTACAGTCATGGTTAAAATAAGAGTACAAATCCCTATAGAAGCTAAAAGTAGTATATGGCTGAAGTATCCCATTCCTGGGCATATACTCAAACAACTCCTGACATATATTGTTATTAGAAGTAGTTACTTATTCATGTTTATTGACACTGTAGTTACAGTTACTAGGGAATGGAATCAGCAGAGATGTTCATCAATAGAGAAAAAGCTAGTGAAAAGTGAAATTTTATTCAACTCTAAGAAACAATGAAATAATAAAATTTGCAAATGAATGGAACTAGAAATAAATTATGAGGAAGTCAACCCAAGCACAGAAAGACAAATGCTACACACTCTCTCTTATATATGGACCCTAGATTTAATTTTGTGTGTTCAACCAGGAGTAAATGTAGAAGCAGGATCCTCCAAAGAGATCAGTGAAGGGGTCTATCTTCAATGTAAGGAGGGATGGAAGAATCTAATCATTAACTGTTAAATATACATATCAATGTGTGAAGAGAAAGAGTAAAGGCCTGCAATCTAGGAAGTGTACCATGCATCTAGAAAAGTAGAGGCACGAAGGAAGGAGATTAGGAAGGTAACAGAGCCAAGTGGACATCAGGTTCACTAATAACTGATTGGTAGAGTGGTGAGGCAGGGACAGGAAGATGAAGGGCAGGCACAGGTAGGGAGAAAACCAGTTATATGTTTATGAAAATCTCCCAATGAAAACCCAATACTATATAAGCCAATTATAAGAATTACATTTTTTAAAAGCACTAAAGAAATTTGTAGTGGCTTCTTAAAGTAATAGTTAACAAGAAAGAGCTACAGAGTACTGGTCCTCTCTCATGTACAACATTCAAGCTACCACCATGCAGAAGTAGAGAAGTTGAAGTCACCAGGAAAGACACAGAATAGATTTTGAGGAAAATAAAATCTCCTGCAAGAAGAAGAAGAAGAAGAAGAAGAAGAAGAAGAAGAAGAAGAAGAAGAAGAAGAAGAAGAAGAAGAAGAAGAAGAAGAAGAAGAAGAAGAAGAGAGAAGAAGAGAGAAGAAGAAGAAGAAGAAGAAGAAGAAGAAGAAGAAGAAGAAGAAGAAGAAGAAGAAGAAGAAGAAGAAGAAGAAGAAGAAGAAGAAGAAGAAGAAGAAGAAGAAGAAGAAGAAGAAGAAGAAGAAGAAGAAGAAGAAGAAGAAGAAGAAGAAGAAGAAGAAGAAGAAGAAGAAAAGAAAAGAAGAAGAAGAGCAGCAGCTACAGCTCCACGATAGGGGGAAGAGGTACGGCCTTGGCTTTAGCTCCTTTGTGTCATTCACCTGAGCCTTGCTTCCTCTGCTCCTGTGGTTTATAAATGTCATAACATCCCACATATTAGCCAAGACTTGTTAGGTTACCAGTGAGACTCTACTGAAACAAGTTCAGCAATGACAATAAGCATGACATTCATTTACCTGCCTGTAAAAATCTATGAAAATTTCAAACTGGAATATAGTATAAGCAGGAATTGAGTGATGTAATTAGGAAGTCCACCTAATTTACTTGTCACCACTGAACTCTCATTTTCCTTTGTAGGTCTTCTCAGCAGTGACATCTGCAGTGTAGTAGCACATATTGTCCTCAATGGCCTTCATTTATAAAGAGAAGACACAAATTCTGGTGTTTCTGTCAAGCCCACAAAACAATAAGAACAATAAGAATTGCTTTGTCTTGAGTTATTTTACCACTCCTAGTACACAGGGATGTTACAGTGGTAAGCCTCATCCACTAGGAAGAGAAAAAGAAGATGATCACCAGATTAAAATAGATGACTATTGGCTTTTATTCTGTTTGGGAGCCAATTTCTGCCTGTAGTATAACCTTTCTCTCTTCAATTAAGTATACTTATTTCTCAAAAAAAATTTCACAAAAAAACAAGGTACACTGCAAAATGATTTTTTTTCTCCATCTTTATTAAATTGGCTATTTCTTATTTATATTTCAATGGTTATTACTTTTCCCGGTTTCCAGGCAAACATCCCCCCAATACTTCCTCCTCCCCTTCTACATCCCATCCTCCTCCCATTACCGCCCTCTCCCCAAAAATCCCATTCACTGGGGATTCAGTCTTGGCAGGACAAAGGATTTCCCCTTACACTGGTGCCCTTACTAGGCTATTCATTGCTACCTATGCAATTGGAGCCCAGGGTCAGTCCATGTATAGTCTTTGGGTAGGGGCTTAGTCACTGGAAGCTCTGGTTGGTTGGCATTGTTGTTCATATGGGGTCTCAAGCCCCTTCAAGCTCTTTCAGTCCTTTCTCTGAATTTTTCAACAGGGGTCCCGTTCTTAGTTCAGTGGTTTGCTGCTGGCATTTGCCAATGTATTTGTCATATTCTGGCTGTGTCTCTCAGGAGAGATGTAAATCCGGTTCCTGTCAGCCTGCATTTCTTTGCTTCATCCATCTTATCTGGTTTGGTGGCTGTAAATATATGGGCCACATGTAGGGCAGGCTATGAATGGGCATTCCTTCAGCCTCTGTTCTAAACTTTGCCTCCCTATACCCTCCCAAGGGTATTCTTCTTCCCGTTTTGAAGAAGGAATAAAGCATTCACATTTTGGTCATCCTTCTTGAATTTCATGTGTTCTGTGCATCTAGGGTTATCCGAGTATTTGAGTTAATATCCACTTATCAATGAGTGCAACCATGTGTGTTTTTGTGTGATTGGGTTACCTCACTCAGGATGATATTTTCTAGTTCCATCCATTTGCCTATGAATTTCATAAAGTCATTGTCTTTGATAGCTGAGTAGTATTCCATTGTATAGATGTACCACATTTTCTGTATCCATTCCTCTGTTGAAGGGCATCTGGGTAATTTCCACCTTCTGGCTATTATAAAGAAGGCTGCTATGAACATAGCAGAGCATGTGTCCTTGTTATATGTTGGAGCACCTTTTGGGTATATACCCAAGAGAGGAATGGCTGGGTCCTCAGGTAGTGCAATGTCCAATATTCTGAGGAACCTCGAGACTGATTTCAAAATGGTTATAGCAGTCTGCAATCTCACCAACAAAGGAGGAGTGTTCCTCTTTCTCCACATCCTCGCCAGCATCTGCTGTCACCGGAGTTTTTGATTTTAGCCATTCTGACTGATGTGAAGTGGAATCTCAGGGTTGTTTTGATTTGCATTTTCCTTATGACTAAAGATGTTGAACATTTCTTTAGGTGTTTCTCAGCCATTTGGCATTCCTCAGCTGTGAATTCTTTGTTTAGCTCTGAACCCCATTTTTTAATAGGGTTATTTGTCTCCCTGCAGTCTAACTTCATGAGTTCTTTGTATATTTTGGATATGAGCCCTCTATCAGTTGTAGGATTGGTAAAGATCTTTTCCCAATCTGTTGGTTGCCATTTTGTCCTAACAACAGTGTCCTTTGCCTTACAGAAGCTTTGCAGTTTTATGAGATCCCATTTGTCGATTCTTGATCTTAGAGCGTAAGCCATTGGTGTTTTGTTTAGGAAATTTTTTCCAGTGCCCATGTGTTCCAGATGCTTCCCTAGTTTTTCTTCTATTAGTTTGAGTGTGTCTGGTTTGATGTGGAGGTCCTTGATCCACTTGGACTTAAGCTTTGTACAGGGTGATAAGCATGGATCGATCTGCATTCTTCTACATACTGACCTCCAGTTGAACCAGCACCATTTGCTGAAAAGGATTTCTTTTTTCTATTGGATGGTTTTGGCTCCTTTGTCAAAAATCAAGTGGCCATAGGTTTGTGGGTTCATTTCTGGGTCTTCGCTTCTATTCCACTGGTCTATCTGCCTGTCTCTGTACCAATACCATGCAGTTTTTATCACTATTGCTCTGTAATACTGCTGAGTTCAGGGATAGTGATTCCCCCTGAAGTCCTTTTCTTGTTGAGGATAGTTTTAGCTATCCTGGGTTTGTTGTTATTCCAGATGAATTTGTGAATTATTCTGTCTAACTCTCTTAAGAATTGGATTAGAATGTTGATAGGGATTGCATTGAATCTGGGGATTGCTTTTGGTAAAATGGCCATTTTTACTATATTAATCCTGCCAATCCATGAACATGGGAGATCTTTCCATCTTCTGAGATCTTTTTCAATTTCTTTTTTAAGAGGGTTTAAGTTCTTATCATACAGATCTTTCACTTCTTGTTTAAAGTCACACCGAGGTATTTTATATTATATGGGACTATTAGGAAGGGTGTCATTTCCCTAATTTCTTTCTTGGCTTGTTTCTCTTTTGTGTAGAGGAAGGCTACTGATTTATTTGAGTTAATTTTACACCCAGCCACTTTGCTGAAGGTGTTTATCAGCTTTAGTAGTTCTCTGGTGGAATATCACAAATAGTGATATTTTGACTTCTTCCTTTCCAATCTGTATCACTTTGATCTCCTTTTGTTTTCTAATTGCTCTGGCTAGAACTTCAAGAACTATATTGAATAAGTAGAGAGAGAGTGGGCAGCCTTGTCTAGTCACTGATTTTAGTGGGTTTGCTTCATGTTTCCCTCCATTTAGTTTAATATTAGCTACTGGTTTGCTGTATATGGTTTTTACTGTGTTTAGGTATGGGCCTTGAATTCCTATTCTTTCCAGGACTTTTATCATGAAGGGGTGTTGAATTTTGTCAAATGCTTTCTCAGCATCTAATGAAATGATCATGTGGTTTTTATCTTTCAGCTTGTTTATATAGTGGATTACATTGATGGTTTTCCATATATTAAACCATCCCTGCATCCCTGGGATGAAGCCTACTTGATCATGATGGATGATTGTTTGATATGCTCTTGGATACAGTTTGCAAGAACTTTATTGAGCATTTTTGCGTCAATATTTGTAAGGGAAATTGGTCTGAAGTACTCTTTATTTGGTGGGTCTATGTGTGATTTATGTATACATGTAATTTTGGCTTCATAGAAGGAATTCGGTATTGCTCCATCCGTTTTAATTTTGTGGAATAGTTTGGATAGTATTGGTATGTGGTCTTCTATGAAGGTCTGATAGAATTCTGCAGTGAACCCATCTGGACCTGGGCTCTTTTTGGTTGGGAGAATTTTAATGACTGCTTCTATTTATTTAGGAGTTATGGGGTTGTTTAAATCATGTATCTGTTCCTGATTTAAGTTCGGTATCTGGTATCTGTGTAGGAAATTGTCCATTTCCTCCAGATTTTCAAGTTTTGTTGAATACAGGCTTTTGTAGTAGGATCTGGTGATATTTTTGAATTTCCTCTGATTCTGTAGATATGCCCCCCTTTTCATATCTGATTTTGTTAATTTGGACACACTCTCTGTGTCCTCTGGTTTGTCTGGGAAAGGTTTTATCTATCTTGCTGATTTTCTCAAGGAACCCGTTTTTGGTTCTGTTGATTCTTTGTATAATCCTTTTTTTTTTCTACTTGGTTGATTTTAGCTCTGAGTTTGATTATTTCCTGTCTTCTCCTCCTTCTGGGTATATTTGCTTTCTTTTCACTAGAGCTTTTAGGATGCTGTCAAGCTGCTGATATATGCTCTCTCCTATTTCTTTCTGCAAGACTCTTAGCTATGAGTTTTCCTCTTAGCATATCTCGCATTGTGTCCCATAAGATTGGGTTTATACCTTAATTTTCATTAAATTCTAAGTAGTCTTTAATTATTTTTATTTCTTCCTTGACTAGGTTATCATTGAGTAGAGCATTATTCAACATCCATGTATATGTGAGCGTTCTTTCCTTATTGTTATTGAAGACCAGCTTTAGCCCATGGTGCTGTGATAGGATGCATGGGACTATTTCTATCTTTCTGTACCTGTTGAGGTCTGTTTTATGACCGATTACAAGGTCAATTTTGGAGAAAGTGCCATGAGGTGGTGAGAAGAAGGTATATCCTTTTGTTTTAGGATAGAATGTTCTATAAATATCTGTTAAATCCATTTGGTTCATGACTTCTCTTAGGCTGTCTATGTCTCTGTTTAATTTGTTTCCATGATTTGTCCATTAATGAGAGTGTGGTGTTGAAATCTCCTACTATTATTGTGTGAGGTGCAATGTGTGCTTTGAGCTTTAGTAAGGTTTCTTTTATGTATGTAAGTGCCCTTGTATTTGGAGCATAGAAATTTAGTATTGAGAGTTCATCTTGGTTGATTTTTTCTTTGATGAATATGAAGTGTCCTTCCTTATCTTTTTTGATGACTTTTGGTTGAAAATCATTCTTATTTGATATTAGAATGGCTACTCGAGCTTGCTTCTTCAGACCATTTGTCAGGAAAGTTGTTTTCCAGCCTTTATTCTGAGGTAGTGTTTGTCTTTGTCTCTTAGGTGTGTTTCCTGTAGACAGCGGAATGCTGGGTCCTTGTTGCATATCCAGTTTATTTGTATCTGTGTCTTTTTATTGGGGAATTAAGTCCATGCATATTGAGATATATTAGGGAATAGTGATTGTTGTGTCCTCTTATATTCATATTTGAATGTGAGGTTATGTTTGTGTGTTTGTCTTCTCTTTGTTCTTTTTGCAAGACGATTAGTTTCTTCCTTTTTCTAGGGTGTAGCTTGCCTCCTTGTGTTGGGCTTTACCATTTATTATCCTTTGTAGGGCTGGATTTGTAGAAACATATTGTGTAAATTTGGTTTTGTCATAGAATAGCTTGGTTTCTCTATCTAGTTTTGCTGGATACAGTAACCTAGGCTGGCATTTGTGTTCTCTTAGGGTCTGTAGGAAATCTGTCCAGGATCTTCTGGCTTTCACGGTCTCTGGTGAGAAGTCTGGTGTAATTCTGATAGGTCTCCCTTTATATGTTACATGACCTTTTTCCCTTATTGCTTTTAATATTCTTTCTTCGTTTTGTGCATTTCGTGTTTTGACTATTATGTGACGGGAGGAGTTTCTTTTCTGTTCCAATGTATTTGGAGTTCTGTAGGCTTCTTGTATGTTTATGGGCACCTCTTTCTTTAGGTTGGTGTAGTTTTCTTGTATGATTTTGTTTAAGATATTTACTGGTCCTTTGAGCTGGGAGTCTTCACTCTCTTCTATAATTATTATCTTTAGGTTTGATCTTCTGATTGTGTCCTGGATTTCCTGTATGTTTGGGGCAAGAAGCTTTTTCCATTTTACATTATCTTTAACAGTTGTTTCGATAATTTCTATGGAATCTTCTGCTCCTGAGATTCTCTCTTCTATCTCTTGTATTCTGTTGGTGATGCTTGTATCTACGGCTCCTTGTCTCTTCCTTTGGTTTTCTATATCCAGGGTTGTCTCCCTTTGTGCTTTCTTTATTGCTTCTATTTCCATTTTTAATTCCTTCTCCTGTTTGATTGTGTTTTCCTGTAATTCTTTCAGGGATTTTTGCATTTCCTCTCTATAGGCTTCTGCTTGTTTATTTGTGTTTTCCTGCATTTCTCTAAGGGAGTTATTTATGTCTTTCTTGAAGTCCTCCATCACCATAATCAAATGTGATTTTAAATCTAGATCTTGTTTTTCTGGTGTGTTTGAATAATCAGTGTTTGCTTTGTTGGGGAATTGGGCTCCGATGATGCCATGTAGTCTTGGTTTCTATTGCTTGGGTTTCTGTGCTTGCCTCTCACCATCAGGATGTCTCTAGTGTTACCTTGTTCTGCTATTTCTTACAGTGTTCTGCTATTTCTGACAGTGTCTAGACCATCCTATAGGCCTGTGTGTCAGGAGTGCTGTAGACCTGTTTTCCTGTTTTCATTCAGCCAGTTATGGGAACAGAGTATTCTGCTTTCAGGCATGTAGTTTTTCCTTTCTACTGGTCTTCTGCTGTTCCTGTGGGCATGTGTCCTGAGTCTACTAGGCAGGTCACTTGGAGCAGAAAAGTTGGTCTTCCCTCTGGTCTCAGGCCTGAAGTTGCTCCTGGGCGCTGAGTTTCAGCTCTTTATGAGGGCAGCAACCAGAAGGGCCTTACCTGCCTTTTCTTGGATCCCTGTGCACAGGGGTCCCAGATGGCACTAGGCATTTTCCTCTAGAGTCAGAATTGTGGGCAGAGTGTAGTCTCTTCTGGCTTCCGAGGTGTGTCTGCCCCTCTTAAGGTTTAATTCTCTCTCCCACAGGATTTGGGTGCAGGGAGCTATGTGACCGGTTCCCTTCAGATCTGGGCGGTGTCTAGACCACAGGGTACCTGCAGCTAGAGTGCCCCTATTTTCCTTTTCCCAGAGGCCCTATACAATTTCTTCTTGGGCCAGGGATGTGGGCAGTGGTGGGCAGTACTGGTGGTTTCTCCTGTCCTGCAGTCTCAGGAGTGCCCACCTGTCTGGGCAATGAGTTCTCTCTTCCACGGTGTTTGGGAGCAGGGAGCTGTGGGTTGGGACCAGTGAGGTTTCGTCTCCAGCTAGAAGCTGGAAGTGTCTGGTCCCAGAGGTATTTTGCCTCTTTGTGTCCTGAGTCCACCAGGCAGGTCACTTTGAGCAGAAAAGTTGGTCTTACCTCTGGCCCTGTGACTGAAGTTGCTCTTTCGGGACTATGGGTCAGCTCTCCGTGAGGGCAGAAACCAGAAGGGCCTGCCCTGCCTCTTCTTGGGTCCCTGTGCACAGGGGTGCAAAACGAGTTTCTAAACATAGTTATTTCTGAGCCCGAGTCTGTCATGGTTTAAATATGCTTAGACCAGTAAGTGGCAATATTAGGATATGGGCCCCTGTTAGAGTAAGTGTGGCACTGTGGGCAAGGGCTTTAAGACCCTCAACCTAGCTGCCTAGAAGCCAGTCTTCCACTAACAGCCTTCAGATGAAGATGTAGAGCTCTCAGCTCTGCCTGCAACATACCTGCCTAGATGCTGCCATGTTCCCACCTTGATGATGTTAGACTGAACTTCTGAACCTGTAAGCCAGCCCCAAATATATGTTGTCCTTTATAAGACTTGCTTTGGTCATGGTGTTTGTTTATAGTAGTAAAACCTTAACTAATACAAAATCCATTAATGAATTTAGTAGATATATAAGTAAGCAAGATGAAAATTGACAAATTAATAAAATGTGTTAAGTGTATAGAAAGATATAGGATTTGTTAATTTAGTGGAATATCCTCTCAAATACATACTTGAGTCCCATCACATTTAAGGAAAATCAGAAGGAAAGTGGATTAACCTGTGGCTGGTTGTATCACAGGCATTAGTGTCTCAGAAGAAGTGTAGATATTGGCATGACAAAAAATATTAGAAAAAATATAAGTAAGAGTAAAATGTTTAGTTTGGGTACACTTCCTACAGCCTTATCAATAATCCATTGTACCATTAAGATGGATCTGATTTCTGTCACCAGTATTCTAACTAATTAAAGCAACGGCTAAATAAACATAGAAAAGATCCTCTTCAGGATGTCCATGAACCTGAGTATGCCATATTGTGGTAGCAGGCATTTCTAAGGTTGTATGCCAGTCTGATCATCTGGTTATTTGCAAAAATATAGAGAGATGATGGATGCATCAGGCTTCTTGCTTCTTTGCTGCCTATAGCGCTGGGGTTTACAGCTTCTGATTACAACTTTTACAAGTGATATTTCAATTCTTTTAAACATTTTGATGTACCCCTGACCAGAACCAGATGTGAAGACCCCTTTCCTGTGGACTACCTTTCATGGCACCAAAAAAAAGCTATGCAAAACTTTGAAAAGAGGGAGGCAACCAATGATCCTACCTAGCTACAATGCCTACAAACCACACAAAGAACCACATGGCACAATAACCATAAGTGTGTAGTAATGGTATGAATACCTTGGAGGTAACCAACCATACTTAAATTGGAGTTAAATCTACTCAACAAAAGAGAGATCTTGCCTAGTCCTGGAAACCTAGCTAACTACTCAGAACTAGTGAAATCATAGTTATTGAAGGAGAAACTAAAACCACTAATTTAGTAAACCAGCATATCCCAAAGAGCAATGTGCCTTTGTACAGATCAGCAGTTTGGTCACCAAGGAAACTTCTCTTTGCAACAAATAGAGACCACACACACACACACACACACACACACACACACACACACACACACACATCAAAATACAGAGTTGTGGAAGCCAGTATGCATCTACAAAACTCTGTGCACCTTAGATGCAGACATCATTGTGGAAGAGGGGTAGGAAGACTGTGAAAGCCTGAGGACCAGGGGTTTACTGCGAGATTGTGTCTCCTAATATCAGAAGCTAGACTCATAAAATGTCTCCAACATTACTGATCAAATACAAGCTGAATAAGGATGACACCAACGATCATCACAAACTAGATGGAGAAAGCCCATGAGGCCTCACAACAAGCCAATGAACAGGGTATATTTAAGAATATATAATATAATGTATGTACATATGCATTAACAAATAGACTTTATTTTCAGATAAAAAGGTCATGAGTTTGAAGGTGAGTGGGGAGGAATATACAGCAAGGCTCGGAAGGAGGATGGTAAGGGGAAAATCTATAATCAAAGTATAATTTCAAAACTACAAATGATTTTGGAAAGATGATGAGGTAATTTTAGTATTTTAACCATGGTAACTTTTATAAAACATGTGGCTCTGATAACCAGGAACTCCTACCACAGAATAAAACATAACCATGGCTGACTTCATACTTCATAGTTTTATTGGTATTTAATAGGGAAATGTTAGCCACAAGTAAAAATCATTATTTTTTCTTGCTCTGGCAAGTGTGTGTGTGTATTTGTGTGTGTGTGTGTGTGTGTGTGTGTGTGTTTGTGTGTGTGTGTGTGTGTCCATGAATATGCACACACATGCACATGCATGTTTGAACATGCTTATTTCATCTTTATATTTTTTGGAAATGCCTACATTTAATTTTTCAAGAAACAAAATGCATCTGGTTTATTTCTTTTTATATGTCTTTGGTAGAAACAATTGAGGAAGTAACATCATCACATGCTAATATTTTGTTAGCTATGACAAAAGCATCTCTTCATGCATCTTCAACCGACTTTGTCATAAGCAACATTAGACTGTTTCCATTCAGAGTGTGATTTCTGTCTTAACAGACAGGGTTAAAAAGATGCTTCTTTGATGGAGTGCTACCTATTTACTTAGACAAGTGCTTACATTTCACAGCCAAATAACCCTTGAAGGGATCATGAGCTACACTTTCTACCTAACTCAACTTCCTTTGAAAAGGAAGAGACTGTATGTTTAATTTCTCCACAGAAAACCCTATGGTGTATTAAATACAGAGGCCTAATAAAGAAATCTGTTTGATTGAAATATAAAAATTGTCAGATAAATGTCAATTTGTGACTTTATAAACATTTGATCTGTCCAGAAAGTGTATGCTGATTGAGTCAGCTTTGACAGATAAAGAGCACTCTCTGAATATCCCCTTCATGAGAAAGATACTCCATTAATATTTATGCTTCTCTTGACAGTGCAGTAGCTGCAAACATAGGTTGGGTAAATATAGCCTGGATTTAGCAAGCATATATAGTCACAGGCTAGCTTTTGTCTAAGAAGCCAATTTCTGTGGATAAAAATGTGTGTCTGACTCTGTGTGTAAAATTCCTAGATTGCTGGTAAAATAATCACTAATTTAAGGAAATACAGATCCATGACACCTATTTGGATCCATGGGAACATCTATAATCAGTGAACTCATGATAGAAAAAAGAGCAAGGAATGGCCTTAATTCCCATCTGATCTCAAATATGTGTGCATATACTTATATATGTGCTTTTTTGTCTTCATTGTTTTTATTCTGCTGTGAGCTTGTGAGGAGTCACTAAAAATATATCTGGTCAATAAAGGGCAAGTAAAATTGGAGGGGTTGCTATAGGAACACACAACATGATACACAGAAGAACCAGTCTAATTTATACTGTGTTTCTATGTTGCATTTCCATTGTAGTTAAGTTCAACTTCAGAAGATATTCCTCAAGAAAGAGGCTGCTTGAAATTCAGGAAGTTTTTCCAAAGGGAATTTTATATACTAACTTTAAAATAATAAATCCAGAATCAGAACGGAGCTACAAGCAGGGAACTGATCTTTCTCCTATTCATCCCATTCTATTTCCGATGTATTGTGACCAAAATCATTTTTACAAAGTGAAAAAGCCAGGACTGCATTTTAATAATAATGAAAGCATGAGTAAGTAGGCATACAGGCTGAGCTGCTGCTCACAGCCTGCCATCCATTTTGCTAGGCAGCATCTACATTCTAGTCCCTGACTCTCCTCATACTTGATTCTGTTGAAGTACCGAGCTCAGGAACTGTTTTCACAAATCTCGTTTTGTCCAAAGGTGACAGACTGCTGCCTTGTTCCTGATCTCCACTTGATAACTCCAGGGTCAGCACTGGAGGTCTCTCAGATAGACATAACCAAAATCATTTCACATTCTCCAGACCCATGCCTGAAAGACTGGGTTACCACATCCACGGCCTCCTGGAATTTTTCCAGGGGAAATGGGGGTGCTTTGTGAGTATAATTGAGGGAACAACTAGCTCAACTTCACAGTGCTTGTGTCTGCTCATTCTCATGTGTCTAATTCCTAAGCTCAGCTAATTTACCTTTTCCCACACCCCCAAAAGTCTTGCAGCAGAAGCAATTTCTAACCCAGTGATCAAACAGCCCCATAGATGGAGATAGCTAGGGTAACAAGATCTTCTTTTAAAAATCAGGTAAATGATGTGCCTTCCTTCTAAAAGGAAGTCAGGGACAAAGATCAAATGTTCACCCTTTCATCTCAAATAAAAAAGACTTTATGATTGACAGGGAGAAACTGTGGTTAACTTCATAGTCACTGCTTCATCCGTTCTGGTTGTCCAGAGTGTTTTTACCTTTGTTACATCGTGGAATGCTGGAGGGTTGACAAGGAAAGGAAGCACATGAAGACAAGTACTCGAAAGATAAAAGTCAGAGCAGAAGTTTTAAAACAGAAAGTGACATCATCTGAGAAGAGTCAGTAATCAATATTTATACAATTTATGCCTTTTATTATGAAACAATCATCTCACGTAGGGTAAAGCGTTCAGTGCAGTATTAACTTATCCTACCAAGGGGCTACAGCTACAGGAAAGCTTTTGGTCACGAGTTTGTGTGTGCTCTGAAAAAATACAAAGCAATTTCTGTGTTTCATGTTCTTAACTAAACACCAGGGCAGTGAAGAAAGCTGTGTGTCAAAATAGTCAACATTCTGCTCTGTCCCCACTCTAAATATATAATATTGTCCACTTTCTGATAAAATTGTACATTGAATTCTGGACTATATCTCAAAACTTTTCCGAGGTCTTATAAAGCAAAAAACTTATCAAGAACCACAAATTGACAAATAATGGTATTTTCCAAAAAGCAAAGGTCTAAGGTCAAAGGCGCTCCTTTCTCTTATAAGAAACTCATCATCTTTTATTTTAAAGGCAACAAAGTGTATCATCCAGAAAGCAGCCCAAGTACTTACAAGATCTCATTGTAAGCTGAATAATCTTTTAGTCTCGAACAGATGTCAGAGCAAATTGGGGGGAAGGGCTGAGCAAAGGCATTTGAGCCTTCAAAGGCAAATGGAACCCTTTTAAATGATACCTTTCATCTCCAGAGCTGTGAGCTGGGGGCAGTGCTGAGTGCTTAGTCTGAAAATGAATCTGCATCCCTCTAAGTAATGGCTGCAGACTTAACCAAGAGCCTGGGATGCTGAGCTTTCCAGTGCAAGCTGACAATGCTGAATCCGTGCATTACAACCTGAACAGGGCACATCCATCTCTATCGCCTGATTTGCATGTCTAATTGTTTGCTAGTTGCCAAGTTCTTGCTGGGAACATTTCTGTGAAGACACTATAGTTTTCTGTAAGGAGGGTGGCATTTCTAATCCATTAAGTTCTGATAATGTTTTCCTTGCTCTCCCTGAGAACATGGAGACAGTTCAGATTGAATTGCTAGACGTACTTCTTTTTCACTTACCTGCCTGTCTTCACAGCCATTACAAAGTCAGAAGAGTATGATGGGTCCACGTGTGTACCCCAAGGGCAGCTGGATTTCCAGAAAGAGAAGAGAAAGTGGCTGCAAAAGCAAACCTAGTTCCTCCCAAAGTCACCATCTGACCAGCCACTTTTGCTCAGGGAAGAGACCATGACTCAAAATACTGTATATTTGCCCCCTGAGTTGATTTCATGGTGAAATCTGTACAAAGAAGAAAAGAAACCCTAAATACTCCAATACAGCGAGTTCCTCCCCCACCTAATATACTACTGACCAAAGCCAAGTGAAACCCCTAAAGTATAAAATAACTAATTTGCCTTGGCACTTTTTTAACTTAATGCCAAGAGCTGATTTAAATACTGAAAAAACTTACCTCATTAATTTCTAACATTAAGCCATATCTCCAGTAGCATAGATCCTTTGAAATCAGTCTTATCTACATAGTAATGAGAAACTCGGAGAAAAAAAAATTAAAACTTTCACATCCTTCTTGTTATTTTTCTTCTCTCAGCCAGAAGGTGACTTGTGCAGTCTCGGTGGCATGGTCTATTTTATATGTGATAATGTTTTTTAAGAATAATGGGTTTTCTACCCAAATTTAAAACCTTGCTTTGTAGATGCAGTTTTTTCTGTTAGGAACATATAAAGCCACAGGGGTGTTTTAGGCTCTGCCAGTGTGTTTGTGCTTAATTGATTTTATTCTAAAAAGAAAAGTTTAGATGGTTTAACTTAGGATCTGGAAAAAAATGTTTAGAACCTTTATTTTCCTTGCTTTTGATTTGCAAATGCTTTCGACCAGCCAAAGACTATTAAAATAAATACAGCCGGGCATCCAGAAGGATGCAGCCTGTGCGTCCCACCAACAAAAGTGATATGATGACTGCAGAACTGGATCACCAAGCCCCTTAACATGTGCCACATCTAAAGTTCTGTTTGTCACATGGAGATTAATTTGATTAGATAGATTAGACTTGATTAGATTAGATTAACTCTTAGGAAATGATTACTGTGCCTTAATGACAGGTAGTTGCAGTAAGGACAGGAGATAGAAAATGAACAGGGAGTTCAGGTCAGGGACTGAAGCAGCATCTCCAGGATTGCCCTGGGTCCTCAGGACTCTGTTTCCTAGTGGCTCTTAACTGCCACTTGCCTGGAGGCTGAACGTGAGGAAGCAACAGAAAAGTTAGTCTAGACACTATTCGAGACTAGGTGAATGGTGTGGGCCTGGATCCCATGATTTTCATTGTGAAATACAATGGGATCCAGGCCCACACCATTCACCTAGTCTCGAATAGTGGGTTATATAACTTCCCATTGGGAACATTGGGTTATATAAACTTCCCAATTTCAACAGGCCTGCTAAATGATATTAAGGCTCAAAGAAGGGAATGTTACATTGAGAGCCCTTAAAGAGAAGAGAGTTGGTTTTCGTCAGAAGAATGGAGCTAACCTGTGGCCTTGGGTAGAGACTAACAAATCAAACTACCCAATACGTAATAGTTTCTCTAGCTGAGAGTGTCAATGACCTAGCTAAAAGACCAACTCCCTGCCCTCACTGCAATAGTAGGGAGCCACCTTGGCTCTCTGTACCCTCTGTTCTTCTTCCTCAGTTCTGATTCAGAAAGGCATGACTTTTCCGTTTGCTTTTGTCTCTTTCCTTTAGATGTTGGCCAGAGCCAATGTATGGTTCATTTGGCACTTTGGGGTTTTTTGCTCTGTTGGTGGTTTTTGTTGTTGTTTGGGTTTTGGATTTGTTCTTTAAACTTTCTCAAGCTATCTCTCTTTCCCATGTGACCACCTGCCTAGTCACCATGCCTAACTCTAAAAATGCATGTTTCCTCTCTTCCTCATCTCCCTCTCCCTCTTATACATAGTTACTAAAGTTTACAGCTTGCCTGCTCTGTCGGGTTTGTTGTTGTTGTTGTTTTTTCTTAAACTCTATGAAAATTGCCCTTGTTCTTGTGTTCTGGATCCATTCTTAAGTTATTTTATTATCTAGACTAAGAACCTAAGGAGAGGAACCTAATTTCCCTGTTAACAATATGTACCAAAGATAAATAGACCAAGGTATAAAATATGCTTTTGAATTTGCAAAGATAGCCAGGTTTAATAAAATTCTTTCTGAATGCACAAATGAGCTATGGTGCATGTGGTTTCCTTTGCTGTATAAAGACAAGATTCTAAGAGAAAACCCATTTGTCTTGACCAAGGACATTATGACAAACAGTTGCAGAGCAAGTGACAGGTTAACATTATCTTGGAAGTAAAAGAACTAGGGGAATCTCCATCCCTGACCTCAAGCTGTATTACAGAACAATAGTGATAAAAACTGCATGATATTCGTACAGAGACAGGCAGATAGATCAGTGGAGTAGAATTAAAGACCGAGAAATGAACCCACACACCTATGGTCACTTAATCTTTGACAAAGGAGCTAAATCCATCCAGTGGAAAAGACAGCGTTTTCAACAAATGGTGCTGTATCAACTGGAGGTCAGCATGTAGAATGTAAATCAATCCACACTTATCTCCTTGTACAAAGCTCAAGTTCAAGTGGATCAAGGACCTTCACATAAAACCAGACACACTGAAACTAATAGAACAGAAAGTAGGGAAGAGCCTTGAACACATAGGCACAGGGGAAATTTTCCTGAACAGAACACCTATGGCTTATGCTCTATGATCCAGAATCAACAAATGGAACCACATAAAATTGCAAAGCTCTTATAAGACAAAAGACAATATCACTAGGACAAAATTGCAACCAACAGATTTGGAAAAGGTCTTTACCAGTCCTACATTTGATAGAGAGCTAATATCCAATATATACAAAGAACTCAAGAAGTTAGACTCCAGAGAATCAAATAACTCCATTTTAAAAATGGGGTACAGAGCTAAACAAAGAATTCTCAGCTGAGGAATATCAAATGGCTGAGACATACCTAAAGAAATTTCAACTTCCTTAGTCATCAGGGAAATGCAAATCAAAACAATCCTGAGATTCTACCTCACATTAGTCAGAATGGCTAAGATAAAAAACTCAGGTGACAGAAGATACTAGCAAGGGTGTAGAGAAAGAGGAACATTCCTCTATTGTTCGTGGGATTGTTTGCTGGTACAACCACTCTGGAAATCAGTCTGGAGGTTCCTCAGATAATTGGATATAGTACTATCTGAGAAACTAGCTATACACTCCTGAACCCAAAAGATGCTCCAACATGTAACAAGAACACATGCTCTGCTATGTTCAGAGCAGCCTTATTTATAATAGCCAGAAGCTGGAATGAACCCAGATGTCCTTCAACAGAGGAATGGATACAAAAATGTGGTACATTTACACAATGGAGTACTACTCAGCTATAAAGAACAATGACTTCATGAAATTCTTAGGCTAATAGATGAAACTAGAAAATATTCTGAGTGAGGTAACTCAATCACAAAAGAACATACACGATAATACTCATCGATAAGCACATATTAGTCCAAAAGCTCAGAATACCCAAGGTACAATTCACAGGCTCAAGAAGAAGGAAGACCAAAAGGTAGATGCTTCAGTCCTTCTTATAAAGGGGAACAAAATACTCAAGGGAGAAAATGCAGAGACAAAGTGTGGAGCAGAGACTGAAGGAAAGACCATCCAGAGCCTGCCCTACCTTGGGATACATCTCATATACAGACACCAAACCCAGACACTACTGGGGATGCCAAGAAGTGCTTGCTGACAGGAGTCTGATATAGCTGTTTCCTGAGAGGCTCTGCCAGCCTCTGACAAATACCGAAGTGGATGCTCACAGCCAACCATTGGACTGAGCATTGGGTCCCCATCTCAGGAGTTAGAGAAAGGACCGAAGGGGCTGAAGGTGTTAGCAATCCATAGGAAGAACAGCAATATCAACAAATCAGACCCCCTGTAGTTCCCACAGACTAAACCATCAATCAAAGGGTACACATGGAGGGACCCATGGCTCTGTGGGTGGGTGGGTAAGCACCCTTATAGAAGCAGAGAGAGAGAAGACAGAATAGGCAGTTTCCAGAGGGGAAACTGAAAAGGGGGGATGACATTTCAAATGTAAATAAATAAAATATTCAATAAAAAAATCTGGACTACTATGGAAGGAACAACAGGGTTCATCCAACACTTTCAGCAGGGACATTTGTGAGTGCAGTAGCTTCTTTTCTTGTTTGGGTTCTTCAAGCTGGTTTGCTAACTTGGAGAAAGATGTCTAGTTCCCCGTTTAGACAACTATTAATACACAGATTAGCCTGGGTGCCTACCTCTGACATGTAGTGAAGAAACAACAGGAATATGGAGGGGGTTTACTTATTTATATTTATTAAGGCAATATTAAATGATTCTGATATCATCAAACATCATAAAATCAGCAGCTACCCCAACTAGCTCCATCCTAATGGGAATCAAACAATTTGGAATTGATTGTTTAATTTCTATCAGGCTGAATTTTGGAGTTTAACAGCAGGGATAAACTTTGTGATATAAATAGGTAGTTAAGATTAATACAGACAAAGGTGGAAAAATACATGCTCCATCCTTGTGGCTCAACTTTAGTCTATTCCCTACATGGATTTCTATTTACTGTAAGTTTCCATGTTTTCTAAAAACCAGTCAAGCTATCCAAATGAGTTTCTCAGTGGTTTGCCCTCCATGTTAAGTACCTAACAAATCTGGTTTTCTACTGAAGTTTTCTCATTTCTCTTTTTCTCATTTTCCCATCCCATCCCATTTTTACACGCTACCTCACTAACATTCTAAAAGTTCTTTTCAATTTAATGTTTAATGATTACTTCTTATCTTAATGAGAGAGAGAGAGAGAGAGAGAGAGAGAGAGAGACTACTACCTTGTTCCAGGAATAATTTAAGGCATTTTATCTCATAAACTAACACAGAGTAGAAAAATAAAATATGTTTTTAGTTGGGATGAAATTTAAAGCAATGAAATATTAAGGGTAATAAAACATGGCTTGGAACCAGGATGATGAACACAGAACAATTTATGCAGGAAAATCCAAGGCACACACAGAGAGCTCAAATCTGTCACCAGGTTGTGATCAGTCAGCAGGGGCAGAGCAGCATGAATAGTTATATAATTTACTGTGTTTTCAAGATAAAGATATAGCAATTGCTTTAGCAAAGAAAGGGAAACTTTTTCCTAGTCAGATCCTATGAGAAGGAATGAATCTCTCTCTGTTAAACTGAACCAGTGAAGGAATCATTCCAGTAAATACACCACAGAGCCTCAAAGGACTGTTTCTGATGGCATCCTGCAGGATAAACTGGTGTCATCATGAAAAGGGGGGTATTAAAAGTCCTTCCATTCCACATCAAACCAGATACACTCAAACTAATAGAAGAAAAAGTGGGGAAGAATCTTGAACACATGGACACTGGAGAAAATTTCCTGAACAAAACAGAAATGGCTTAGGCTCTAAGATGAAGAATCGACAAATGGGATCTCATAAAACTGCAAAGCTTCTGTAAGGCAAAGGACACTGTCATTAGGACAAAACAGCAACCAACAGATTGGGAAAAGATCTTTACCAATCCTACAACTGATAGAGGCCTTATATCCAAAATATACAAAGAAATCAAGAAGTTAGACTGCAAGGAGACAAATAACACTATTACAAAATGGGGTTCAGAGCTAAACAAAGAATGGCTGAGAAGCACCTAAAGAAATATTCAACACCTTTAGTCATAAGGGAAATGCAAATCAAAAAAACCCTGAGATTTCACCTCACACCAGTGAGAATGGCTAAGATAAAAAACTCAAGTGATAGCAAATGCTAGGGAGGATGTAGGAAAAGTGGAACACTCCTCCATTGTTGGTGGGATTGAAGACTGGTACAACCATTCTGGAAATCAGTCTGGAGGTTCCTCAGAAAATTGGACATTGAACTACCAGAGGACCCAGCTATACTTCTCTTGGGCATATACCCAAAAGATGCCATGACATATAACAAAGACACATGCTCCACTATATTCATAGCAGCCTTATTTATAATAGACAGAAGCTGGAAAGAACCCAGTTCCCCTTCAACAAAGGAATGGATACAGAAAATGTGGTACATCTACACCATGGAATACTACTCAGCTATCAAAAACAATGACTTTATGAAATTCATAGGCAAATGGATGGAACTGGAAAATATCATCCTGAGTGAGGTAACCCAATCACAGAAAAACACACATGGTATGCACTTATTGATAAGTGGATATTAGCCCAAATGCTCAAATTACCCTAGATGCACAGAACACTTGAAACTCAAGTAGGATGACCAAAATGCCAATGCTTCACTCCTTCTTTAAAAGGGGAACAAGAATACCCTTGGAAGGGAATAGGGAGTCAAAGTTTAGAATAGAGGCAGAAGGAACACCCATTCAGAGCCTGCCCCACATATGGCCCATACATGTACAGCCACCTATCTAGATAAGATTTATGAAGCAAAGAAGTTCAGGCTGACAGGAACTGGATCTAGATCTGTCCTGAGAGACACAGCCAGAATACAGCAAATACATAGGCGAATGCCATCATTAAACCAGTGAACTGAGAATCGGGACCCCTGTTGAAGGATTCAGAGAAAGGACTGAAAGAGCTTGAAGGGGCTTGAGACCCCATATGAACAACAATGACAATCAACCAGAGCTTCCAGGGACTAAACCACTACCCAAAGACTATACATGGGCTGACCCTGGGCTCTGACCTCATAGGTAGCAATGAATATCCTAGTAAGAGCACCCGTGGAAGGGGAAGCCCTTGTTCCTGCCAAGACTGAACCCCCAGTGAACGTGATTGTTGGGGGGAGGGCAGTAATGGGGGGGAGGATGGGGAGGGGAACACCCATATAGAAGGGGAGGAGGAGCAGTTAGGAGGATGTTGGCCTGGAAACCGGGAAAGGGAATAACAATCGAAATGTAAATAAGAAATACCCAAGTTAATAAAAATTGAAAAAAAAAAGAAAAGAGAGTTTCCAATTAAGTGTGTGTGTGTGTGTGTGTGTGTGTGTGTGTGTGTGTGTGTCTTTTGTCACCTGCTATTTAACTGTATAAAGACAATTAAATTCAAGAATCCCTGAAAAACTAAGTCCCTCCACAAAAAAATAATGCAAGAATAACATGTGATGATCAGGTTTAAACCAAGTAAGATTTTTACATTATTAAGAATATTGTTAGTGTACACAGCTCGATATATGTGTTCTGAATGAACAACCTTTCTGAAACACAAGATGACCATTCAGTGACGAGCAACTTTTTGCCAAGCTGCTGACCAATGGAAAAAATTGTTGTTTTTAAATGAAAACTATATTCAGAAGACTAAGTGCCGATTGCTGGGCTGTGCATGCTCTGAGAAGAATTGGGTGAGAAGTCATACCAAAGCAGAGGGTCTTACTGCAGAGAGAGCTTACCGCACATAACAAGCCTGGAGACGGGGCAGCTTCTATGCTGCAGACAGAATTACAGCTCAAATATGTGAAAAGCCACAGAAAGCAAGCAGTCGGCCCCATTCCAGCAAATAATAAATCAAATTTCTAGAAAGCATCCCTTTTAAGTATAGTGCGAAGTGACTTACAATTATGCCTTAGATTAAAAAAGAAATTGCAAGCTACATTCTTAGGCATCAACTGGAGAAGACCGCCTGCAGTAAGCAGCATTAGTATTTATAAACCAATTTCAATGGAGGCTGGATTAAAAAAGCAGGCATAACATCTAAGTTTGGGAAGAGTTGATACGTTCTTCTTCAATCTTTAATATGCTAGCCTAGTATTAACCACATGTCACATTCCTATCTGCACATAAAAAATCATTCAGCCTTCAGTATTTCAACATGTTTTAGCAAGGCAAGAGAGGAGGGGGAAGACTTTGATGATAATTACTTGTTTTTCATATGTTATTCAGCAATCTCCCAAACATTGTTTTTACTTTTTCTTTTCACCTTCATATTCCCTCACTACTGAGTATTCTGCATATAGTAAATTTTGAACACGTATTTACTCATAAGTACATCTCAAGTAAGACACTGTTATTTCATCACAAGGAAATATTTAATATAGAATCTATCTTTCTAAAGCATTGAAATGTTTTTGTAAATCTTTTGCCCAAAATCTGTATACTTTAAAAAAGAAAGAAAAATAGAATGAAATGTTAAAAGCAAGAAGGACAGAGGAGCATGAGGAAGGGAGGGAAACAGAAGGGAGAGAACAGGAGATGTATTGTTTTCAGTCAGAAATTATGATTACCTTGGGTTCTAGAAACTTTTGTTCCCTGTCTTTCTGTAGTCATTCCAGACCATTAGAATGCAAGAAATCTGGAGATACAACAGTGAGCCAAGCACAGCAATCCAGTGTGAGCTATACAGAGGGACCCTGTCTCAAACAAGCCAAACAGCCATGAATCTACTGTAATAGGCATTAATGCAGATTATGTACAAATATCATTAGCTCAAGCGCTCAGTCCATGCTTGGTCCATTTTCTATCTAAGGTCAAGGGACAATGATGCATTTATAAAAGCCTCTGATAGCTCTTCTGGTCTGAACCAGTGCACTGAGCAGACAATAGGCACTGGTTCCACACCCAGGCCCACAACAACTGCTCCAACACTGCGACCCCCAGGATACAGGGATGCAGGAACCCCCACCCAGCCAGGGGCATGGGTTTCTTCAATTCTGAACCAGTGCCCTAAGCAGACCATGGGCACTGGCTCTGTACCAAGTACCACAACACCCAGAAGAAGGCAGACTTCCAGGGGCTTTAACAAGCCCAGGATCAGAGGTGCTCTGAAACACCCAGGACCACAGGATTGCAGGATCACAGAGGAAGTGTGACTTCCAGGAGAACGTGGACACAATCAAGATCTCAGGATCCCAAGATCGCAGAATCATAGCATCACAGAGACAGCTAGACCCTGAGGAGTTCTGACACAAACAAGATCACAGGAGGGATAGGCTACAGAGACAGCAAGGGAGGAGATAACCAGATGACAAGAGGCAAACAGAAGAACATAATCAATATAAACAAAGGCTATTTGGCATCATCAGAGCCCAGTTCTCCCACTACAGCAAGTCCTGATACCAAAACACACCAGAAAAGCAATATTTAAATTTAAGATCATATATCATGATGATAATAGAAGACTTTAGGAAGGACATAAAGAACTCCCTTAAAGAAATACAGGACAATACAGGTAAACAAGCAGAAACCCTTAAAGAGAAAACACAAAATTCCTTTAAAGAATTACAGGAAAACACAACCAAACAGGTGAAGGAATTGAACAAACCCATCTAAGATCTAAAAATGGAAATAGAAACAATAAAGAAACAATCACAAAGGGAGACAACACTGGAGATAAAAAACAAGGGAAGAGACCAAGAGTCATAGATGCAATCATCATCAACATAATACAAGAGATAGAAGAGAAATCTCAGGGGCAGAAGATACCATAGAAAACATTAACACAACATTAAAAGTAAATCCAAAATGCAGAAAACTCCTAACCCAAAACATCCAGAAAAAGCAGGACACAATGAGAAGACCAAACCTAAGAATAATAGGTATAAAAGAGAGTAAAGATTCCCAATTTAAGGGACAGTAAATATCTTCAACAAAATTATAGAAGAAAACTTTACTAAGCTAAAGAAAGATGTTCATGAACATACAAGAGACATGCAGAAGTCCAAATAGATTAGACCAGAAAAGAAAGTTGTTCCATCACATAATTTAAACAACAAATACAGAAAACAAAGAAAGAATAGAAAAGCAGTAAGGGATAAGGGGCAAGTAACATATAAAGGCAAACCTATCTGAATTACACCAGACTTCTCAACAGAGACTATGAAAGCCAGAAGATCCTGGGCAGATGTCATACAGACCCTAAGAGAAAACAAATGCAATACCCAGCAAAATTCCCAATTTGGAGAAGGCAAGATATAATATGACAAAACCAAATTTACACAATATCTTTTCACAAATGCAGCCCTATAAAGGATAATAGATGGAAAAATTTCAACAAAAGGAGGGAAATTCTACACCCTAGGAAAAAAACAAGAAATTAATCTTCATTCAACAAGCCCAAAGGAAGATAACCAAACAAACATAATTCCACCTCTAACAACAAGAGTAACAAGAAATAAAAATCATTGTTCCCTAATATCTCTCAACATCAATGTATTCAATTCCCCCCAAAGGACATAGACTGGATATGTAAGCAGGACCTAGAGTTTTGCTGCATATAAAGACCACACCTCAGTGACAAAGACAGACACTACCTCAGAGTAAAAGGCTGGAAAAAAAATTTGCAAGCAAATGGTCCCCAGAAATAAGGTGCAGTAGCCATTCTAATATTGAATAAAATTGACTTTCAACCAAAATTTATCAAAAAAGACAAGGAATGACAGTTTATATTAATCAAAGGAAGAATCTACCAAGATGAACTGTCAATTGTGAATATCTATGCTCCAAATGCAAGAAAACCCACATTCATAAAAGAAGCATTACTAAAGTGCAAAGCACACATTGCATCTCACACAATAATAGTGGGAGACTTCAACACCCCACCCTCATCAATGGACAGATAATGGAAACAGAGATACAGTGAAATTAACAAAAGTTAGGAACCAAATGGATTTAGCACACACACACACACACATACACACACACACACACACACACACACACACACACAAAACATTTCATCCTAAAACAAAAGAATATACCTTTCTTTCAGCACCTCATGGTACCTTCACAAAAATTGACCATATACTTGGTCACAAAGAAGGCCTGAACAGATACAAGAAGATTGAAATAATCACTTGTATCTATCAGATCACCACAGATTAGGGGTGGTCTTCAATAACAACAAAAAACTCAGAAAGTCCACCTATGCAAACATGGAAGCTGAACAATGCTCTACTCACTTATAAATTGGTCAAGAAAGAAAGAAAGAAAGAAAGGAAGGAAGGAAGGAAGGAAGGAAGGAAGGAAGGAAGAAAAGACTTCCTGGTATTTAATGAAAATGTTGACACATCATAACCAAACAGGGATACAATACAAGCAGTGCTAAGAGGAAAATTCATAGCTCAGAGTGCCTCCAAAAAGAACCTGAAAAGAGCATACACTTGCGGCATAACAACACACCTGAAAGTTCTAGAACAAACAAAAAAGCAAATATACCCAAGATGAGTAGATGGCAAGAAATAATTAAAGTCAGCGTTGAAACCCAGTAGAATCAAAAAGAACTATATAAAGAATCAACAAAACCAGGAACTGTTTCTTTGAAAAAAAATCAACAAGATAGATAAACACTTAGCCAGACTAACCAGGGAGCACAGAAAACTTATCCAAATTAATAAAATCAGAAATGAAAAGGGAGACATAACAACAGAAACTTAGAAAATTCAAAATTTTTTCAGATCCTAATACAAAAAACCTATACTCAACAAAACTGGAAAATATGGAGGAAACAGACAGTTTTCTGGACAGACACTGGGTACCAAAGTTAAATTGGGATCAGATAACCCATCTAAACAGTCCCATAACCCTGAAAGAAGTAGACACCTTCATTAAAAGTCTCCAAATCAAAAAAATCCCAGAAACAGATGGGTTTAGTGCAGAATTTTATCAGACTTTCAAAGAAGACCTAATATCAATACTCTCAGAACTATTACAATAAAAAGAAACAGAGTGAACACTATGCAATTTGTTCTATGAAGCCACAATTAGACTTATACTTAACCACACAAAGACCCTACAAAGAAAGAAAACATCAGACAAATTTCATTTATGAATATCAACACAAAAATACTCAATAAAATTCTCACAAACCAAATCCAAAAACACATCAAAAAGATCATCCATCATGTTCAAGTAGGCTTCATTCCAGGAAACAGGGATGATTGAATACATGTAAATCCATCAACAACTTCACTATATAAAGAAACTCAAAGGAAAAAAAAAACATGATCATCTAATGAGATAATCAGAAAGCATTTGACAAAATTCAACACCCCTTGATGATAAAAGTCCTGGAAAAATCAGGGATTCAAAGCCCATGCATGTTTATAGTAAAAGCAATATATGCAGCAAACCACTAAACAATATTAAGCTAAATGGAGAGTAACTTAAAGCAATCCCACTAAAATCAGGTACTAGACAATGCTGCCCACTCTCTCCCTACCTAGTCAATATAGTTCTCAAAGTCCTAGCCAGAGCAATCAGAAAACAAAAGGAGATCAAAGGGATAGAGATTGGGAAAAAAAAAAGAAGTCAAAATATCACTATTTGCAGATGATATGATAGTGTATTTAAGTGATGCCAAAAGTTCTACCAGAGAACTACTAAACCTGATAAACACCTTCAACTAAGTGGCTGGGTATAAAATTAACTCAAATAAATCAGTAGCCTTCCTCTACACAAAAGAGAAACAAGCCGAGAAAGAAATTAGGGAAACAACACCCTTCATAATAGTTCCAAATAATATAAAATACCTCAATGTGACTATAACCAACCAAGTGAAAGATCTGTATGATAAAAACTTCAAGCCTCTAAAGAAAGAAACTGAAGAAGTTCTCAGAAAATGGAAAGATCTCCCATGCTCATGGATTGGCAGGATTAATATAGTAAAAATAGTCATTTTACCAAAAGGGATCTACAGATTCAATGCAATCCCCATCAAAATTCCAATCCAATTCTTCAGAGAGTTAGATGAACAATTTGCAAATTCATCTGGAATAACAAAAAAACCCAGGATAGGTAAAACTATCCTCAACAATAAAAGGACTTCTGGGGGAATCACTATCCCTGAACTCAAGCAGTATTACAGAGCAATAGTGATAAAAAACTGTATGGTATTGGCACAGAGACAGGCAGATAGACCAGTGGGATAGAATTGAAGACCCAGAAATGAACCCATACACCTATGGTCACTTGATTTTTGACAAAGGAGCCAAAACCATCCAATAGTTTTTCCATAGATAGCATTTTCAGCAAATGGTGCTGGTTCAATGGGAGGTCAGCATGGAGAAGAATGCAGATTGACCTATTCTTATCATCCTGTACAAAGCTTAAGTCCAAGTGAATCAAGGACCTTCACATCAAACCAGATACACACAAACTATTAGAAAAAAAGTGGGGAAGAGTCTAGAACACATGGGCACTGGTGAAATTTTCCTGAAAAAATCACCAATGGCTTATGTTCTAAGATCAAGAATCGACAAATGGGATCTCATAAAGCTACAAAGGTTCTGTAAGGCAAAGGACACTGTTGTTAGGACAAAACAGCAACCAACAGATTGGGAAAAGATTTTTACCAATCCTACAACTGATAGAGGGCTTATATCCAAAATATACAAAGAACTCATTAAGTTATACTGCAGGGAGACAAATAACCCTATTAAAAAGGGGGTTCAGAGCTAAACAAAGAATTCACAGCTGAGGAATGCCCAAATGGTTGAGAAGCACCTAAAGAAATGTTCAACATCTTTAGTCATAAGGGAAATGCAAATCAAGACAACCCTGAGATTTCACCTCACACCAGTGAGAATGGCTAAGATCAAAAACTCTGGTGACAGCAGATGCTGGCGAGCATGTGGAGAAAGAGGAACACTCCTCCATTGTTGGTGGGATTGAAGACTGGTACAACCATCCTGGAAATCAGTCTGGAGGTTCCTCAGAAAATTGGACATTGCACTACCTGAAGACCCAGATATACCTCTCTTGGGCATATACCCAAAAGGTGCTCCAACATATAACAAAGACACATGCTCCACTATGTTCATAGCAGCCTTGTTTATAATAGCCAGAAGCTGGAAAGAACCAGATGCCCTTCAACAGAGGAATGGATACAGAAAATGTGGTACATCTACACCATGGAATATTACTCAGCTATCAAAAACAATGACTTTATGAAATTCATAGGCAGATGGATGGAACTGGAAAATATCATCTGAGTGAGGTAGCCCAATCACAGAAAAACACACATAGTATGCACTCATTGATAAGTGGATATTAGCCCAAATGCTCAAATTATCCTAGATGCACAGAACACATGAAACTGAAGGATGACGAGAATTCGAATGCTTCACTCCTTCTTTAAATGGGGAACAAGAATACCCTTGGGAGGGCACAGGGAGGCAAAGTTTAGAACAGAGGCTAAAGGAACACCCATTCAGAGCAGCAAAGAAGTGCAGGATGACAGGAACTGGATGTAGATCTCTCCTGAGAGACACAGCCAGAATATGGAAAATACATAGGTGAATGCCAGCAGCAAAGCACTGAACTGAGAACGGGACTCCCATTGAAGGATTCAGCGAAAGGACTAAAAGAGCTTGAAGGGGCTTGAGACCCCATATGAACCACAATGCCAACCAACCCGAGCTTCCAGGGACTAAGCCACTACCCAAAGACTATACATGGACTCCAACCTCATAGGTAGCAATGAACAGCGTAGTAAGAGCACCAGTGGAAGGGGAAGCCCTTGGTCCTGCCAAGACTGAACCCCCAGTGAATGTGATTGTTGGGGGGAGGGCAGTAAGGGGGGGGGGAGGGGGAGGGGAACACCCATAGAGAAGGGGAGGGGGAGGGGTTAGTGGGATGTTGGCCTGGAAACCGGGAAAGGGAATAACATTTGAAATGTAAATAAGTAATACCCAATTTAATAAAGTTGGAAAAAAACTCAGGTGACAAACAGATGCTGAGCAGGATGTGAACAATGAGCAGCACTCCTCCATTGTTGGTGGGATTGCAAGCTGGTACAACCATTCTGGAAATCAGTTCCTCAGAAAACTGGACCTAGTACTACCTGAGGAACCAGCTATACCACTCCTGGGCATATACCCAAAAGATGCTCCAACATATAACAAAGACATGTGCTCCACTATGTTCATAGCAGCCTTATTTATAATCTCAGAAACTGGAAAGAACCCAGATGTCCTTCATCAGTGGTATGGATACAGAAAATATGGTACCTTTATACAATGGAGTATTACTCAGCTATTAAAAACAATGAGTTCATGAAATTCTTAGGCAGATGGATAGAACTAGAAAATATCCTGAGTGAGGTAGCCCAATCACAAAACACATACATATGTACTCACTGATAAGTGGATATTAACCCAAAAGCTCACAATTCCCAAGGTGTGACTCATATCCATATGAATCTCAATAAGAAGAAAGACAAAAGTGTCCATGCTTCAGTACTTCTTAGAAGGGGTAGCAAAATACAGGAGAAAACATGGATATAAAATATGAAGCAGAATCTGAAGGAAAGGCCATCCAGGGACTGCCATACATGGGGATCCATCCCACATGCAGTCACCAAACCCAGTCACTGTTGGGGATGCTGAGAGGTGTATGGTGGGAGAAGCCTGATATAGCTGTCTCCTGAGAGGCTCTGCCAGAGCCTGACAAATACAGAGGTGGATGCTGGGAGCCAATCATTGGTCTGAGAACAGGATCCCCAATGGAGGAGTTAGAGAAAGAACTGAGGTCCTTTTTTTGCAACCCCATAAGAAGAACAATATCAACCTTCCAGAGCTCCCAGGGACTAAACCACCAACCAAGGAGTATACTTGGAGTGACCCATGGCTCTAGCCACATATGTAGCAGAGGATGGGCCTTTTAAAGCATCAGTGGGGGAGGAGGCCCTTGGTCCTGTGGAGGCTTAATGTCCCAGTGCAGGGGAATGCCAAGGTGGTGAGGCTAGAGTGAGTGGGTGGTTGAGTGGGGGAGCACCCTCATGGATGCTCGGGCCAGGGTGGGATGGGAGGTTTCTGGAGGGGAATCTGGGAAGGGGATAACATTTGAAGTGTAAAGAAAGAAAACATCCAATAAAAAATAAATAAAAGCCTCAGATAATCATGTCTGTACTACCAACAAAAAAAGACTTGCACCAGGAATCTATGCTGTGTTTGAAAAACACTTGCTTGGAAAATGTGTAAGTCAGTGAGCAATGCATTTGAGAAGAAAGAGATGTTAATCTATGAAGCATCCAATTTATGATGAAAGACAAAACCACCTGGAAAGTAATCTTACCTGCATTCTGGAACCATAAACAAGAATTGTAAAAAGCCAAAACAAAACAAGAACAAGATTGGTAACACTGAAGAAGTTATTAGCAGGCTTTCTAGCAAAATTGAAGCCTCTGGGTTGACTTCGTAAACTTGCTTTCTCTTTGTTTTGTTCCCCTTGTTAATTTAATTCTCAGAGAGCTTGTGGGATTATCTAATGGCTCTAATGTAAATTCTAACAGAGCAGAGACTGCGATTCATTCAACTTTGAGCTGCCAGAGGGTTCTGTTGACATTAGTTCCAGGTAAGGATTTTTGTGAAGATCTCCTGCAAGACACTCTAAGTACCATGAGTTTTTCTGTGCAGTAACTATGAGAAGTTAAACTCTTTGCCTACTGGTATCATTTATGTATTTAGATATCCTTTGTGCTCTTAACAATCGCCACAAACTCTGGCAGGTGCTCAGAATGCAAAAATGATTTAACTGAAGTGGCTGCTCTAGTTTGAGACTTGGCTGGCTCTACAACTATTTGAGTGGTAACAGGGAATGAATCATGTGAGGATCCCTGAAGAGAGGGCAGAACTCAGACTCAGAGGCAGGCAGGGGTATTATAATTGTATCTCTAGAAAAGTCAATGCCCCAATTAGATTTTAAATGTGGAGAAAAAATCTGGCATACATGAGTTGAGGAAAGCAATATAAGCCATTCAAGAGCATAGCCTGTAGGTAAGGACAAGAACCTGGAATGTCACAGGACTCAAGAGCTGGGCTGCTGCACCATGGAGTATATGGAGCTTTGAAGAACCAGTCAACTGACCTACCAATAAAACCACAGCAGGGACACCATGTGGAGAGCCAAACCTTATTTAAGTCAGAAAAGTAGGACTTTCATATACAAACAATCTTACACTTAGGAGAGAGACGGGAGGGTGAGGGGGCAGAAAGGAGATGGGGAGGGGAAGGTGGAGACAGATGAGGAGAGAGAAAATATGAATTAAGTCAGTAGTTTTATTGCTGCAATGTGCAATTATATCAGAAAAATCCTCTGTGTAATATGACAGAATCATAAAGTATGTGAATAACTTTGGGTTCTTTCTCATTTATGTTCCTTTCTAGTAAGATGAATGAGTGTGGTTAAGACAAATAGTGCATGTTCAGCTTTTTGTCCAGGCCTCTCAGATCTGGACTTGGGGGGTTGGGAAGGGGAATAGTGTCAACAAGCAGCAGTCTCTCATTAGACTGCTTTGGTGAAGTAACAAAGTCACACCTGGGAAATATTAAATGCTTTCCTAGTTGCTGAAGAATTGCGGTTCGCTAAAATGTTCTAACAAGAGTATTTCAAGGTTTTCTGGATTAGATGACCTTCTAGAAACTTCCATTTCTGCCTCCCATGGTGATGTTATACTTCCCCAGTGCCTTCTGCTATAATCTCACTCTTTATGCCTTCTCATCACTTCTACTCCAATTAGAACTAAAAATGTTTTCAAGTAAAAATATCTTTTTCTAAAGGCATCAACTCTAAAGGACAAGTTAGGCAGAGACCCGTGCGAAGAGAAGCAGCAGGTTTACACAGAAGATCATTTTCCCTCCAAAGATACCATTCATTCATGAATGACCCCATCGCAGAAATAAATTTGCATAATTTATATCACCTATTTGTGCCCATTAGGTTTGAAGAAAATAGTATCCCTCAAGAAATTAAATGGTCATCATGTGTGTATTTTATCAGCTTGTTTAACCCTTGTTATGTCTAGAACTACAAAATCATACTAATTCAGTTGTGAAAATGGTTATGGGCCAAAACTCTGGTAAGTTTACTATCAAATCCTGTGTTTTCTGAATAAAGGCAATGAATGTGCCAAACATGACTAGTTAATTAAAGCACTTGGCCGTTGCTGAGAGGTTGCTCCTGTAACTCTATTTCCCCGTGCCAGACATGCTATCTTGGGTATGAGCTGGTCAATCGCTTTGCTACACATATTGCGTTTCATTTGTCTTTGAAAGTGACCTTTTGTCTTGTAATCATAGGCTTTCCCTTCATGCTCTATTTCACTTTCTTTTACCAGAGAGCATTTCAGAATGTTTGTCATGAAAAGAGCTACATAAATATTAATGTATTGATAGTATTATGGCTTCTCAAACCTACATTTCATTTCATGGATTTTAAGAGCTACAAAATTTACTGACTGTACAGAAATAGAGGTATAATGGACTTAAGGAAATGCCCCAAATGCGATAAAATATATGAATTATTAATCCCAAGAAAGTAAAACCTGTTTAAAGCCAAATTTTTGGAACCAATCTTGTGTGGATTTTTTTAACCCAACAGAAGATAAACTTTAGGATGACAAATAGGATGTGCCCTTTATTGTTCATAATTCAGGCAAATCCCAACAAGGTTCCTTATTAATCAGACCAAGAGTCAAAAATGGGATGGATAAGTTAGCAATATAAAGCATTTCAAAATTAAAAGTAAGCTGTAAAAAATAAAAATCTATTCCAAGGAACATTCTTATAGCCCAAAGGGGATGGGAACAATTGTTTACCCTATGAAAGATTTTGTCTTTGGATCACAGAGCAAATTTTAGTGAGAAAAGGTCTTCCTATTTATTTGTTTAGTTTCTTGCTTTTGGGGAGGGGTAGGGATGCTTCAATTTAGCTCCTTTAAGGAAGACTCTACTGTACAAGTGTCAAGGCTGAGCACAGGATTTTATCCATTTAACAGCATTCTGGTGACAACTGACTCAATGCTTCATCATTGTACAGTCAGAAAAGGCCAAAGCTGAAGGGACTAAAGGGGCTAAGCTGGCTTTTCCTTCAGCAGGTGTTTGACAGTGTTTAAAAAATTCCTGATAAGAGGCACTGTAATGCACTGGGAAACAACAGACACAGGGCTAATATTTTGAGCCTCTGGTCTTGGTGAACTTAAAATAGCCTTGAGGGAAATGAAGCACACCTGGAAAACAGACAGCAAGTAACATTTAGCCAGAAAAAAATGTGATCTGGTTAGGAAACAGAGTCATCAGATGCTCAGGGTGGGATGCCTTGACTTAGTTTTTGTCAGAACGATTGCCATCATTAATACAAAAAACTAGATAAATACTAAGCAAGACCAGTCAGAAGGTAAAGAAATAGTGAGTGATACATGAGAATTCCAGCTGCGCAGGCCGTCATAAACAGAGGGCTAGTACGTCTTTGGAGTTTTTCATCCCACACAAATAATAAACATTTCATGGGGCCATAGCAAATCAATATCTTAATACAACTTCCTACTTCACCACATATACATCGTTATAACTTTAACAGAACAAAACTGTAGACTATCGTTTGCGCTGGCCAAATAGCATATATTTTATTTTCGCATGAAGGATAGAACCAGTGCTATATTTGAGTAATCTTCTTAATTCCCCTTTAGTTGATAAATTAAGATGAGTCACAAATGTGTACATTTTTGTTTATGGTGTAAATAGGAGAGTTTGGGAATAAAAAGAGACTTTATCTAAATTTTGAAAACCTTTCATCAGAGGTGAATGCCTCTGTTATGAGAAAGAAATGTGTTTTCTGACTATGTTTCTGGCCTAGTTTTCTGACTTTCTCTTGAAATAGAAAGTCATTCGCCCTCCGTGTTAGCTGTAAAAAAATAGTAAATACACAGTGAAGTAAGTGGTTTGATTTCTTTCATTGTACACTGTTTCTGAACATTGCTTTAAAAAGGGATCTAAATAAAATGCCCTTTAAATAAAGTGTATGCCTTTGGCTCAGCCAGGTAAATTCTTCAGATTTCCACTTTGAAAAGTAAAAGCATTAGACATAGACAGCCAAAGCACTGTGGCATTGATGTTGAAGAACTCGAACCAATTAAGATCTACTTCTCCCTGGTTTATTCCAAATTAGCCTCTCCCCAACGAGTGAATAGAATAGAAAAGTGATAGAAATAGACCAAATGGAGGCGATCAGTAACACAAGGACATCATTAGTGAAAATGGAGGTAAATGGAGATGGAAAAATTAATATGCATAAAGATAAAGTAAAAAGAAAGTTACAGAAATTATCCAAAGTTACTAAAAACATTGAAAGTAATAGGAGAAATAAATTTCACACAATTTACAAAACATATCCTTGTTTGAGTTTTAAACATTTGAGTTCTGGATGATTTTAGAGGGCAAAAGAGAATGGGACACTGTGGAAAAGGGGAGAGTTTGTGGTCTTTGCATGTACTACCAGCCAGCAGAGTGTTGATCTGTGGTAGGCAAGAATGTAGCTTGGTTCAACATGACTCAGTAGCTGGTGTTGGTTTGAACTTTAAGAGTCTGACCTTGAGTGTCATATTTTAGGCATATTTAAGCACATCAAAATTTGGGAGGAAAAGTTTCCCGGTGATAATTCACATATCTTCCATGCACAACAACAAAGCTTAAGACATGATTACATGAAATGCTTTGTAAAGTACAAGTGACATCTTTCCTAATGGTAGGTTCTATAAATTAACTAAGAATATGAGCTCAGCATAAGGATTTGTCGATTGTGGGGGTGGGGAATCCAATGTGGCCTAAAAGGTAGCACAAAGGTCACCAGGCTATTAACCATGTCTGTTCCCAGTCTTCTGGACAGAACGCATCTCTCCCCTCAAAGGGACAGCCCTACATGTTTAATATTTCTTGTTTCCCTGGTGCTTATCTCTGAGCATAAGGTCCTACATGTTTCCTATAGGGCAGAAAGATTTTTAAGAACCAGGCTCAGGAGTTTACTGTGAGATTGTGACTCCTAGTAATATCAGAAGCTGCACCACATAGTCTCACCAATGTGAGTGCCCAGTATGAGCTGAACAAAGACGGTATCAAAGAACATTCCAAACTGAATAAAGAAAAGCCCATGAGGCATCTACTCTACACAAAGAACTATAGGGAATTTAGCAAATCAGAGAGGGGGAGATGTCAGGGAAGAGCAAAATTAGTTATCTACTGCCCAATGGTTAGTCTTGAAAACACACACACACACACACACACACACACACATAAAATATATGAAATATATATGAAATACATGAAATATATACAGAATATTTAGACAAATATATATATATATGCATCAAATAGATAGTGGTTTTAAAAGCCATTAATCTGAGGGAGAAGGGGGAGGGCTATGTGGGAGGAGGAAAGTAATCAAATTAATAATCTAAAAACTAAATATACATAATTAAATGAAAACATATTCTGACTTTTGTTCCATTGTCAGTGGGCAATAAATTGGGAGAAGCAGGGGGATGATAATCTAACAAAATAGCCCAAACATCTCTGTGGCAACAATGTCAGTTCCACCGTGAAGATAAAAGGCACTGACTCTATGCACTATGATATTCAAATTTAACAAATGCACTCTTAACAAAAGAAGCATGTGAGCTAGGGTCTCTGTCAATGGTAGAAGTCTTTCAAGAAGGACCTGTTCCAATTCCCAGTTCATACAATGTAGAAAATATATTCCTAAAAGACTACTATACTGAGTTAGTAAATATAGGTGCTGTGAGAGTTGGTATTGTCAATGTGATTATATTTAAAATTACCTAGGCAACTGCACAAGGCTGTGAGGGCACGTCAGAGAGGATTTAACTAAGGATGAAAGGCAGAACATGAGAGGCACTATACTATGAACTTATGGGATATGATCTGAATGCAATCACTTATTTACTCTTTTCTCTCCCGACTTGTCTTCTCTATAGGATGCGAATGAGCAGCTGCTTCCTCCTGCTGCCATACTTTCCCCACCATGATTGACTGTTCTCTTCAAAACTAATACAGGTGGAAAGACAGTGGGTAAAAGAAGAGAGGAAGAGACAAATAAGAAAATTAGGTTGAAAACAATAAATAAAAGAATATATGTGAGGACTAATTTACATGGAAATAAAATTTTGATGAATAAGTATTTGTAAATGTTCATATATACTAACATTAATATGCTAAAGGGCAGTCACATAAAAGGGAAGACAAAGTAGTATAAAATATTCCAATAGAAAATATTCAAATTTCTTTAAAAATGTATATTTTGCATTATATAAAATATAGTTAATCAAACAAAATGGTAAGAAAGATTTGAAATAAAGGAGTGAACCAATGTGGACCAAGACATATAAGGAAATGGTGATATTGATTTCAAAGCAATAATAATATATTACCAAAGGTATAAACAAAAAAGGAGAACATAAAGTGAGATTATATCTCTACTAATTCTTTATATAGCAAACAATAAAGCAATATCAATAATGAAATAGGGGGAAAACACAGAAAAATTATTAAGACTATCAATTAATAGACTGAGGGGTGAAAAAAAACTCATGAACAAAACAATAAAGGTGTAACTTTATAAACATACTGATTAAATGTACATTATGCATGTTAAATGTATATCAATATGTATATTATATAATATGTATATTTATAATATTTTAAACTAATATTTTATTAATATACACTTAGCATTCCAATAAAACATTATGTCTCCCAAAAAGAAGTTACATTTCCATTCTAACTCTAATATTCATAAAATAGTTCATTTATCTCACTTGACCAAAATTCTGACTAAATGTGTTCCATATATCTCAAGAAGTCAAAATATTCATTATATTTATTCATCATTATAAAAAATAACAGAAAGTAAAATGAAGCATTTTGTGAAAATATATTAAAAATAACTTCAAACTGAAAAATTCAAAGTGAACTACAAATTTTCTAGAAATCAATTAAGCCTACATTCATAGTATTGTTAAAGCTATATCCCAGAAGGAAACAAGTAACTAAACCACACAAGTTATAATTAATTGAGTAGCAATCTAAATCAAGAAGTTGACCTTAAAATTACCTACAGAAAAAATTACTGAATTCTGTAAGAAAGAGGAAGTCAGAAGTTCACCCACTAATCAACCCAGCATTAAAAAACCTAATTTTTTATTAAAAATAAAATCCATGGAAATCACTCAGAGTAAAAGAATCATGATGAAGCTATTTAAAAGTTTTTGATAAATATCCTAAAGTTTAAATTACTTTCCCTAACAGTAAATTATAACTAACCAGTAAATCCCCACTTCTAAATAAGTGGTATGTCAGCAAAAGCTCTTAACGATCTACTATAAAATATAATTCTGACACTAGCACATGCCAAGAAAGCAGCAAAATCTGCATAGAGCACATGTCCCATGGATGTCTGCTGGCCAGTTTCACCAGTGAATAATAACGTCTAATGTACATTGTCAAGAAGGAAAAAAGAAACAGAGAATCATGCAAAGAGCTGAATGCAATCGTAAGAAGTCCATTGCAGAAGTATTCTTTCAATACTAATAGGAATTCTGTTAATGTAATATAGACTAGTAATAAATCAAATGAAAACAGACATTCAAAGCAAGTGCCGATTGTGAGATTTTAAATGTAGTTGTGATTTAGAGAAATGTTGCACAAAATTCACAAGTCTCCTATTATAAATATAGATTTCACTTGAATGTAGCATTATTTTTTCATGATAAGAGCCCAAAGTTACTGTACTGAAGTCAGAAATGGAAAATTTAATAAAGGTAATCAAATAATGCATTGAGAAAATAAAGCCTTTTAACAAATGTTGCACAGAAAACTAGACATCCATTTTTGGAGACTAAACCTACATCCCTTCTCTGTCACTTCACACAAAAGTCAATTCAAGATGGAGCAAACATCCTACTTAACGCAAGACGTGAAAGTTTAAAACTACCGGATAAATTGTGGGAAAACACTGCAAGGGTAAGACACTTCTGAGAAGATTCCAAGAAAACCTCTGCCAATTTTTTATCCAACAGAGGAATGACATCCAGAAATAAAAAAAAAAATCTCAAAAAGTTAATACCAAAAGAAGTAATTCGATAACTACATGGGTATATTAATTTAGTGGATGGTTCTCAAAAAAAAAAAAAAAAAAAAAAAGCAAAAGCCCATAACAGTCTTAGGGAAGAAATACTTAGCATATCTTCGGCCACCATGGAAATGCAAATAAAACCATATTGAGATTCCATCACACCCAAGTCATGGCAATCATCGGAAAAACAAAAACAAACAAACAAACAAACAAAAACGAAAGCAAAACAAAACAAAACAAACAAAAAAAAAAACAAGAAAAACAAATGCCGGAGAGGGTATAGCCTGACAAGGAAGAACTGATGGTGATAATACAAATCTGTAAAGTCACATGGAAATTGCTATAGAGACCCCTCATGAAGACTAAAATTAGAGCTATATACTGTGATCAGCTTCAACTCCTAGGGCTGTGCTCAGAAGAACCCAAGTCAGTATACAGAGTGACAGCTGCATTCTCTTTTCTTATTTTTTATTGCAAGGCTAGTCGCAGTAAGTTATGAACTCAGCCTAGATGCCTGTCAATAGATGGATGAATAAAACATGCAATATATAAACACAATGGTGTGCTAGCCATAAAAAGAACTTGATGATGGTGTCTTGGGAAAAGAGATAGAACTGGAGATCACAATGTTAATAAAAATAGGTCAAACATCAAAAGATAAGTATGACATATTTTCTCTTTCAAATGTACCATTTGAGGAGAAAAAATATGCAAAGAATGCTGTTTAGGAATACAAGGGAGATTTGGGGTGCTAAGAGGGGAATAGAATGAACATGATCAAACAAGTTTATGTGCGTGTGTTTAAATGTTGCAGTGAATCAGCTAATACTGTTAACAAACTAAGAAGCAGAAGGATTAAAAGGATGAAAGTGCAGGGAGACATGGGAGGTAACCTGTCTTTTACACCACAGATGTATCCTGATATATTCCTGTTCCGGAAGTACAAAGGGGATAAGGCAACTGCCAGTTTTTTCCAAGCACCAGCTGATATAGAGCTCCCCACCCCCTCCACCCCCAACCCCGCCATAAGTTCTAACTATGACAAAGTTAGAAGAAAACTTAAAGGAGAAGGCAGACACTTAAACTTGACTTGGTCTTGCAACACAAGCAAGGAGAATGAACACTCAAACTGATGGTGTGCAGGCAAGGGCAGCAAGCTAGCTATTCAGTGCTGGGTTAAGTCCTAATGGTTCTGGTGGTGCAAGCTCTGTGGTCTATGTACAGTGGTAGCAGCAGACCTATCCCCAAAAGAGATACTGGGATGCTTTTAATTTCTGTCTTGCTAATAGTCCTTAGCCAGTCTTCTGGCTAACACATCATATGCATTTCTGTTCTGATGAAAAGAACCAGTACCAAAGAGTGTTACCTCCCCTAAGAACTCTGTTGCCACTCCCCAGTACGAATTAACAATAGAAAATTCTCAAACAATAGATACTCATTGGAGGACAAGAAGCATGAAATGATGAAAATGTCTCTCTAACTATCCAAACACATAAAATATTAGAAATAATAGGCATTATTAAATGTTTTAGAGTCATAGGTAAGAATGATGCACACACATGCTAGAAGCAGAAGTCATATTTGGGAAGGTGCTAAGAAAACAATTCACAGAATAAACAGAACAATGTGTAAGTCACATATAAGGAAATCTGGAAAATATACCAAAAATGACAGTTGAACAAACACAAAGACATGTTTTCTTGGGTAGGAACAGTATAAAATTACCAATTCATTCAAGAATGATATGTGTGTGTAAAATGTGTTTGTAGTTAAATAACAGGATAACTGTCATCACATTCACACCTGAACAAATGAAAAGAACAGTCTAAAGCAATTTTAAGAAGACCCTTAAAGGGAGATAATCCTAACAGATATTAAAACATCATGCCAAAATTAAGGCCTGTGACAAATTAAGATATTAAGTCCATATTATGTCAGCATACTAAAGCACTTGAGAGCTATGGGAATTAAAAACTATTTAAATGAAACTAAGAGGAGGTGAATTATTCTAATAATGGTGGGAATTTCAAGGACTATAAGTACAGAAACCAGTGTAGAAAGAAAAGGCAGAAACTGGGGATGGATGTCACTGAGAGATGTCTGAATATCAGGACCTGTCTAGAGACTTTGAAAAGTCTTTTTAAGATGGTCCTTCTATGTATCCCAGGCTAGCTCACAACCTTCTTCTTCAGCCTCCTGAAGGCCAAGGTTACAGAGGTGCACCACCATGACTGGCTTCTGGCCCTTCTTTTTTAGCAATCTCACCTTATCTGGCTCTGCTCTAACAAGGTCTCCCACACTAGATGGCTAAACAACTGCAATGTATTCCACAGACCTCTGAACACTGGACGTTAGAGATGGAGGGCTCGGCAGGTTGTCTCTCTGCCATATAGGTGGCCCTCTTTTTTATTTCATCTCATAGCTTTATCAGACCCTTCTTAAATCTTCTGGTAAAGATATGCTGCTACCTTACACCAGAGGATGCTCCAATAACTTTATTTCACCTTAATTTTCTATCTCCCATTCTCTTGGTCTACTTTGCTTTTTGTTGCTGTGAAGAACACCATGACCAAAAGTAACTGGGGGAACAAAGGGTTTATTACAGATTATAGGTTATAGTATATCATTGTTAGATGCCCTAGTAGAGGCAGAGATTGCTACTCTATTTGTCTGTCAGCAAGCAGTACTCAATGAAGTGTTGGCAACTGTCAAGAGCCAAGGAAGGAGCAAGGAAAGATTATTTTGGAGACCCTTCCAGTGGGAAAGGTCCTTCAAAATCAAATGCATAGAGTTCTGTAGTTTTCTGCAATCAAGTATATGGTATTTTAGGCACATGGCCTGAGAAATTTGCCTAATTCTATTAAAAATGGACTTCCAAATGAGTTGGATTTTTTTTCTTTTCTTTTTTCTTTGAGTAATGAATCATGTCTGTATTTAAGTCAAATTTGGTTTTTTTTCTACTTCTCTTTTTATTCTTTTTTCCCTTTTATTGGATATTTTTATTAGCATTTTAAATGTTATCCCCCTTCCGGGTTCCCCTCCAGAAACCCGCTATCCTGTTTCCCCAACCCCTACTTGTATAAGGGTGCTTTCCTCCGCACATCCACTCACTCCCACCTCCCCACCTTGACATTCCCCTACACTGGGGTATCAAACCTTGACAGAACCAAGGGTCTCTCCTCCCATTGATGCTTGACAAAGCCATCCTCTGCTACATATTCAGCTGGAGTCATAGGCCCATTCCTGTGTACTCTTGGGATGATGGTTTAGTCCCTGGGAGCTCTGGGGAGTCTTGTCAGTTGATATTGTTGTTTCTCTTATGGGGTGGCAAACTCCTTCAGCTTCTTCAGTCCTTTCTCTAACTTCTCCCTTGGGGAACCCATTCCCAGTTTAATAGTTGGTTGCAAGCATCTGCCTCTCTATTTGTCAGGCTCTGGCAGAGCCTCAAAGGAGACAGCTATAACAGACTCTTGTCAGCACGCACTTCTTGGTATCTGCAATAATGTCTGGATTTGGTGGCTGTATATGGGCTGGATCCCCAGGTGAGGCTGTCTCTGAATGGCCTTTCTTTCAGTCTCTGCTCTACCTTTGTCTCCATAGTTCCTTCTGTGAGTACTTTTTGCTCCCCCTTCTAAGAAGGACTAAAGTATCCACACTTTGGTTGTTCTTCTTCTTGAGCTTCATGTGGTCTGAGGATTGTATCTTGGTTGTTCAAAGCTTTTGGACTAATATCCACTTATCAGTGAATGCATACTATGTGTGTGCTTTTGTGATTGGGTTACCTCACTCAGGATTATATTTTCTAATTCCATCCATTTGCCTAAGAATTTCATGATGTCATTGTTTTTGATAGCTGAGTAGTACTCCATTGTGTACATGTACCACATTTTCTGTGTTCATTCCTCTGTTGAAGGGCATCTGGGTTTTTTCGAGCTTCTGGCTATTATAAACAAGGCTGCTATGAACATAGTGGAGCATGTGTCTTTGTTATATGTTGGAGCATCTATCTTTTGGGTATATGTCCAAGAGTGGTATAGTTGGATTCTTAGGTATTTTACTATGTCCAATTTCTGAGGAGCCACCAGACTGATTTCCAGAGTTGTTGTACCAGCTAACAATCCCACCAACAATGGAGGAGTGTTCCTCTTTTTCACATCCTGCCACCATCTGCTGTCACCTGAATTTTTGATCTTAGCCATTTTGCCTTCTATGAGATGGAATCTTGGGATCATTTCAAACTCAGGGCTGAAATCAACCAAGTAGAAACAACAAGAACTATACAAAGAATCAACAAAACCAGGAGCTGATTCTTTGAGAAAATCAACAAGATAGATAAACCCTTAGCCAGACTAACCAGTGGGCACAGAGACAGTACCCAAAGTAACAAAACAAGAAATGAAAAGGGAAATATAACAACAGAAATGGAAGGTTTTTTTTAATAAAATATAATTGGAATTGTTCTAAGGGTCAACAAAACCCACAATGTCAAAACAGGGAGCGATCCATGGCTCCAGACACATATGTAGCAGAGGATGGCCTTTTCATCAATGAGACAGGAGGCCCTAGGTCCTATGGAGATTTGATGCCCCCATGTAGGGGGATGCTGGAGGGGTGGGGTGGGAGCAGGTTGTTGGGTGAGGGAGCACTATCACAGAGGCAAAGGGAAAGTGGGAGAGGGCAAAAATGGGATGGGGATTTGTGGAGAGATAACCGAGAAGGGAGACATCATTTGAGATGGAATGATTAATATAAATAAATAAATAAATAAATAAATAAATAAATAAATGAATACATATGCCTCTATTGAAAAAGCTGGGAAAGGGTCTTGGAAAGTATGTAGATGGTGTGATAATGAGTTGTTTTTATTTTTTTATAATTATTTTGTATTCTACTATACCCATTGTATGGTAGAAAAAAGATGAATAAATTGATTTTACATTGTATTATAAACAATCTTTGTACTCATGAATAAAAGCAAGTGAACTGAGGAATTGTTGAATTGAACTCAGCTCTGAACTTACTTATATTCTAAAATGTTCTCCTTACCAACTAACATTTAGTTAGCTCTTTGGTAAATCCTCGTTCATCTTCAGGTATTGAGATGAGAAGAACCTTGTAAGGGAAAGCAACAGAAGAGTCTAACAAAACTGGTTTCAGATTTGTACAAAGTTAGCCGTCTGTGGCAATTAGCAATTATAGGGAAATCAGATCTTGTAGCTTTCAGAGACAATCTTTATCATCATTTACAGTAAGATCTTAGGCAAGCAAGGTGGGAAAAGAGCTTTGGTGGAAGGATATTTAGATAAATCCACATAATTAATTCATTTTGTGTTATACAAGATAGAGGTAGTGAAGGGTTTAAGATCTGGCTTAGGAACTCTGGCTTTAAGCCCCCAATGCTGCCTTGACTCAATTTACCATCTTAATTGTTCTGTGTTTCTGTTTATTCTTCTAAATGAGAGAAGGGCAGAACAGTTTCTCATACGCTGTCATAAAAATATTTTAGAAATATATGTAGTATACTGATTCTGATAGCTATAGCTACAGGGGAAAAAAGGTACCAGGAAAAGACCAAAGACTCATGCATATCAATTTCACTGTAGCTGGGTACAGGTTTTAAGTAAAAAGAACTGTTCCAAAAAGAGCTGGCATAAACACTGAAATAGTGTCAGAAATACAGAAATAATTAATTATGTATTTTTCTGTACACAAGAGTGGTTTCCACTTCTTATGACACATTTGAAAACTTTGGATTCAAAGTAAGTGAAATGAAAACCAATGGTGTGTTTACCTAGGTATAAGTTGAACACTTCTTCATTTATAGCGTGAGGTTTTCCTTCTCTCATAACTAACTCGTCGTTACATACCAGGCGTTCTGGGAAATCTCTGGGATTTTAGTGAGAAGGTAAAGAGTGTTTGTATTTCACAACACTAACTTCATGCTTGGTTGTGACTTTGTTTTGTGATCCCTGTTGACTTTATGTTCTTGGGGGAGACAAAGTCCTGATAATATTCAAAATTTGTAAAGTCATGTAGGTTTTGCAGAATCAGGAAAATATGTCAACTGCCAGGCACAGCATGTAGTCTCGTGCAATAATAGCATGACAGTTATGGAGGTAACCAGCCAGTTTCTGACTGGATTTCAAAACTGCTCCAAAGAAGAAATATACCTGGTGCTGTAAACCTGGTCAAGATCACCATAACTATGAAGTCAGTGGATACAAAGGGAATGCTTCTCCTCCGCTTCTCTTTCTCCTCCTCCTCCTCCTTCTCCTCTTCCTCCTCCTCTTCCTTCTCCTCTTCCTCCTCCTCCTCCTCTTTTTTTACTAAGCAGCCATGTTGTGAAAATGCCTTTTAAATGTTTGTGTTTCTATGCATAGATTAGTGCTACTCTCTATCTTGTTCACAGATGTCTCTATTGTAATTAATGCAAAGACATTTAACTCGTCAAAATGTTAAGAGTGACTGTGGGGTTCTTACACACACACACGCACACACACACACACACACACACAACTTGAAGATAAGAAAGGGTCTATTAGTAAAAAAAGTTTTAGTGGGAAAGGGAGGGGAGATTGTTTTAAAACAACTAAGATTTATTATATAAATATATAAAACTGTCAAGGAACAAAACCAAATTAAGTGCAGGTGAGCCCCCCCACCCCATGCTTTGAATAAAATGTGTTTTAGAGCCATTCCAAAATAATTTATATTTTAAATGGAAAATGTTTTAAATAACAATAAGTTATTCCTAGTAACTTCTTCCTTGGGCATTCTTCCATAGTTAAAAGAATACAGAGGCACCAGTGGAAGGGGAAGCCCTTGGTCCCGCCAAGGCTGGACCCCCAGTGAACAGGATTGTTTGGGGGGAGGGCGGTAATGGGGGGAGGATGGGGAGGGGAACACCCATATTTAAGGGGAGGGGAAGGGGTTAGGGTATGTTGGCCTGGAAACCGGGAAAGGGAATAACATTTGAAATGTAAATAAGAAATACCCAATTTAATAAAATGGAAAAAAGAATACATTAACTGGACATGGTGTCTTAATTGTAACCACTGTGTCCATGAATCTGAGGCAGGAGAAGATTCGCTAGTTTGAAGAAACATGATGAGTTTCAGGAAAATCTGGGCTAAAGAAACATTATCTCAAGTAGAGAAAAATATGACCCTATTTGCATAAATGAGTCCTTTCACTTATCTAAGCAGAACTATGACATGAGATGCTGGGTGCTCACCAAGACACCATAACTGATGTTGGGCTCCCTACTGCACTGGAGCATAATATATGAACTCCCCAAATTCCTGTGCAGTGATTCATATCTGCACACCTCACTCTCATCAGATACTCAGAAAAGTCCTTTATATAAAACATGCCACTCCCCAAGCATATGAGAACTGTCACTTTAATGATACCTGGTGTGCTCATGATTTAACCAATGAGACACACAGAGAGGGGTAAAAAGAAAGGCAAATGCTGAAGGACACCACTCACTGACAGACCAGAATATTTAGCTCTCCACTTGCACTGGACATTGAAGCCTTTAATTAAAATCTAACTAACTGGTATTATCTGCCAAAAGTGGATGTCTTGATTTTGCTCTCTTAACATAGTGTATAAAAGAACATGACCATGCAGTTAGCATATTCTAGCCAAGACTGCAGGTTAATTTTGTCGTTACTGTTAATTTCCTTTTACTTCTTATTTGTCTTTAAGTTTAATAGATGAAGTTTAATAGATTAAAAACATATTTTGCAAAACGACCCTACAAACCTTTTGTTTAGAAGAATGTAGAGTATGCTTTTAATTGGGTGGCAGAGCAACTAGAGCATAAATACCATATGTTTGTGTTGTCTCTCCCCTTGTAACTTAAATTGTGTGTCTTCATTTACAAAGAGAAATTTAAGTTTAACATCCTTTTAAAGGACAAATAAAAATCAAATTCTGAAAAGGCATAGGCCTTATAAGCACAGGCCATGAGGTTGTGTTTGGACCCAGATTATTCTTATGTTGACAGAATTAGAAAAGACATTGGAAAAAATCAATTGTTTGTCTTGTTTCAATAGGGTATCATGAGGAAAGGGTGTGAGTTAACTTTGAAAATTAAGAGGAATTATTAATGGATTCGTGTTGTGTATAATAAGGACCTAGAATTGAATTGTTGTGGAATAAAGACATATTCAGAAGTTTTCTCTGAGGAAGTGTTATGGAAAACAGTTGGAGGATTCTATCTAATCAGGTTTGAATTATGAATGTTTCGAGTCTATTTAGGGCATAGGAGACAAATTATACATCCAGGTCAGCACACTTCTCTTGGGACTATGACTGCCCATGTACAGCAATCAAAACGGGACATCTTTTCCAATAAAAAAATATTTTACAAGTACAGCTTTCAACCTTATGTGTAAAATGCCCAGAAAAGAATGTGGATAGACAAAGCAGCTTAATTCCCTTCTGATTAGAGGTTACAAGATATGAACCTGCTATTTAAATATATCTCAAGAAGAAAAATAGGAAACAGATTATGTTTTCTTATGGGGCAAATGTTCTGGCATGCACACATTTGAGAAACACAATTAAAAGATACATAGTTGGTGCACGCAACACACAAGTGCTTGCTAGACGTCGGTTCTGATGCCTTGTGCTCACTCCTCACAATCACAGAGCTTTCCATTTCTAGGGCTTATGAAGATTAGAATGAGCTATTGACCTGCTTTGTTTGTTTGATTTGTTTTTTGTGGGGGATTTTCGTTGTTTCTTTTCTAAAGTAAACCTTTTTCTCGGTGTTCTGGCTCTGTCCCAGCTCTTTGCTTGGTTATTTATTGGACATTTTGTGTGCATATAACTATATAGAATATGTATCTATATTCTTTTCATTTGCAAAGTAGGCTGAGACAAAGTGTAAAAGAACACCAGCATATTGACTACATAGTAATTTTCCAGGTAAAATTCCAGTTCTGTGGTGAAAAATTTGGGATGTTTGCAGACACCTATTTTGCACTTCTTTTGGGACTATGACTCTAGGACTATGGTGCTTCTCATACTGAACAAATTATCCCTGGCTACATGGCTACTGCCACAGAGTGTGAGATGCAGTGGTCCCCTCTTTCCTAATTTATGGATCTGAATGCTAACACTCAGAGAGCTCGTGTCACATCTAAACAATTTACAAACATGAGCAAACCAACCAAAGCCTTTTCACCTTACAATTATCACCCCGACCTAGCTATGGCTACACTATAATGATAAGGAGTCTTTCTGATAATAATTCATTGGTCTAATTTTTACATAATTGGGACAATTCCTCTTCTCAGTATTGATGCAGTATCTATTTTGGACTCCAGTAGACATGTGTTCTGGAGGATGACTTTGCAACCAATCAAAGGTCGCTCACCTGCAGACTTTTTGGCTACAGTGAGTTTTTCAAAACCTTAGAGAACTCCATAGTCTCAAATTCCAGCAGCTGATTCTAAATAAAATTATTAGCACCAAAGAGGAAAACCCTGTCTTGGAACTGAACCGAGTCTGCAATTCCCTGAAACCATCCTGGTTCTTATCTTTAAATTTTAAAACAGTGAACTAGACCACAAACTATGAACTGTACGATTTTTCTATGAGGTATAAAATTTTAATCCACGTTAAATATTTTACAATGACTATCTGGAAAGGTGACACTTATTATACAATTTGTTGATTGCTTCAGTATTTAAAAATGAATGGGAATTATAATTATTGATTTATTTCTTGATTATGGATGAAAATATTTTTTTCAAGCAGAAAGAAACACTGACAGATGCATTAGTGCTGCTGCAAACTTAAGTCTCATTCTAATTATTCTCAGGGTCTAATCAACCAAATGTTTAGTGATTTTCATGGATAAACTGGTATCACAATAGTAATATGGAAGAAGCTATGCTATGTAAAATTGCACTTAACAAAGCCATTGTTCCATCTCTGGGAATCTGGAGGGCAAGACATGTTTAAAATCTCTACATCTACCAGGTTGCTGAATTAGGAGATGACAATTGGACACGCACAAACTACGTTTTCCTCATTATTCTTTAGCAATACAGTACAATAATTATCTCATGGTATCTAGATTATATTAGATATTGTAAGATCCAAAGTCCCATCACTTAGGAGGAACTGGTTGTTGCTCGAACATATGAGTAGGAGATGAGCCTTGGGAACACAGAGCCCTTCCTTCACAAAAAATCAAACAGAATAGAAAAGAAAAGAAGAAAAAGCAAATGGCCCATCAAGTAAAGTATGTAGAAAGGACACATGTTCTACGCAAACATTACTCCATTTATTTAAATGAATGAAACATGCTTAGGTTTGGTATCCTTGGGGAGATCCTAAACCAAGGAGTAGTAGATGTCAGGGGCAAAAGGACTTTAAAAACAATCCCAATCCCCAGAACATCTGCCTTAGGAAAGAAGAGTTTATTCTGACCTGAAGAAATTTGACCAATTTTTCTTCACTGAAAATGCCACAAGGCCACTGTGTCCTTAGTAGTTAACCAGAGCTTGCTGGCACTCCTGCTATACCCACTCTGGGTTTGAAGGGATAAGGTTTCTATTTCACTTACCTCAACTGGAAAATAAGAAAATAAGCTAAATATGTCCTAACTGTGAGAAATTTGAAGAGAAAACAACGCATAGTTTTGAAGTCTCTGAAAAGGGCACTCTGGAAAGAATGCAATGTATGGAGATAATAAAAGATTGTACTCACCATGGATGGTGGGGACCGGTCTAGAATTTTACTACACCAAGACTCCTAGCATAATTGCCATTTTTGGCTTGCCTCATGAGCAATTGTAAAAAGAATAAGCCACAAATGAACACAATAATCTTTAAAAAAATTTCTTTTCTAATTCTTCAAGTTGTCATTCTCTCCCAGTTTTACACTGGGATTTTGCTATTGTTCTACGATCCTAAATGGATATAATTTCACTCTTCGGAAATGGACTGAAGCCCACATCTAGAGGTTGAGGTTAAGCTCCAACCCTAGTTATCATCATTGTTTGACTCCAAATGACCCAAAGAGAACAAAGTAGACCTTCTTGGGTTTTAAGGCGATCAGTCTAGAAAATTCTAGAGGCTTCTAATGATTAAGTTGAATTTTATATTTCTTGGAATTAAATTTTAAGTATAATTAAATGATTTCTATTAATGTACACTTTATATTTCTTCTTTTCAACATGCCAATGATAAGTGCATGGCAATATAAGTATACACATAAATAAATTAATGAAGTAATAATTCAAAAGATCATTGCTCTTGAGCAAATCAAAAGGCACAGAAACCTTAGTTTCTGCTAATTCTCATGACTCCTGATATTACTGTCAAAGAGAACCACATGGATAAGTACATGACCACCATAATTCCACCCAAGAAATCATATTCCACAATGCTGTCTGCCAAAATAGGGGATCCGATCACTATGTGAGACTTTGGGGCTTTTGTTACACTGGACCACGATTTCCATGTGTCTTTTAAGGAATGACTCAGAGCCCCGGTTTATTTGCACTGTGAAGACTGTAGCATGAGTAAGGATGACATTGCTGCCATAGTGCATAGTTTCCTTTTGTTTAGGTTCTCTGAGCCAATCTCACAAGTCTGTTTCTTGCTTTCAAATTAACTTTTGTGCCAATGACATCAGGATGTTTACCTTGTACTTAATCTGCTTTAGCCCCTTTGGATGTTGGCTTGGGTACATTCACCCACAGTGGTAACAACACACACAGAAACACACAGTGCAATTAACATGAGCAGGATGTTCTAATTTCATAAATATAAGTTGAAACCAAAATGCATATGTTAAGTGTATCTAAGGGGACAAACTGCATTCTTATGACTGAGGCGAGCCCCTGTAACTGTTGGGCCATTTTGCTGTTCCTGTTTATTTAACTTCATTCATTTATGAATTGAACTTAAAATCTCACATTTAAGAGGTCAAGCCTCCTGAAATTTTAAATAAAGTTTAATTTCAATGTGAATGACAATAATTAAATAGTATTTCAGCTATTTCATTATGGTATCCATTCTACAGAACTGTTGGAAAATAACTAATAATAAAACTACAGTCTCAGATGCTTAAAGGAAATTAAGGGAAGACTAAGACGAGAACTAATGGAAGACAAATGACAGTGACTGAGCACTAATGTGGAGGACATGGAGGTGCTCATGGATTCAGTCCCAACTAGCAAAGCAGCTGAGCTTTGGGTAGCAAGTACACTGCACTGAATTCATAAAAATATAATTTCAAGTATGATGAAGAGGTCATTTTTACAATAAAGGATACTTTTTACATTTATTTTAGAGTGAGGTTTATAATTGAGTTCCTAATATAACAGGACATACTGTAGATACTTGTGAGGTGAAAGGACAGGCTTATTTAATGCTAGTTTTGAGAGATTTTACTCTACAAACTAAATCCTAGTTAACATAGTTGGGTAGGTATATTTGCCTTAGTTCCAAGAGAGCAATAGGTTGTATTTGTCTTGTTCCATGATAGCACATCATATTTCCCTTGCACTTTCTGAATGATCCCATGCTAATGACGTGGGAGCAGAGTAAAAGGGCTCTGCCTCTTGACAACTTTTGGGGTCTCCTGTCATACCTGTCTCTAAACAAGTAGACACTTCTCAAATATTTGAGTACAACTTGCATTGTAAATGCATGCCTAAAGCCCCACGTTCTGTTTATAATCGTGTACCTCGAGTATAATTTCTCTTGGGCAGATACATTGTCATTTATGATTTATTATCCAGATTACTCTGGTTTTCATTTTGATATTAGTGGCAACATACTCTCTACCTTCTCTTATAACTTATTTCTTAAACATTCATTTATTTTTGCGGTATGTGCATGTACATGTGTGTTTATATATGTGTATACACATGTGTGCATGTGTAGATGCATGCATATATGCATGTGTGTGTGCATGTGTGTGTGTTCATGCATGCATGTGTGTGAGTGTGCAAGTTGCACACACTTACACACACGCACACGCACGCACACACATACACACACACACACACACATGTACCCACGCACACCACAGTGTACTTGTCTAGCAGGAGACAGTTCTTTGCTTCAAACATGTGGGTCTCAAGAATAAACTATGGTCGTCAGTTTTCGTGACAAGTCCCTTTGCCCACTGAATCAATTGTCTACTCATATTTTAAGTCGACTTTTTGATGTGTGCAATGTTAGTGTTGTCATTTTGGTTTGTTTACAATATTATATTATGGAAATAGATCATTTGTTTATCTGACTATAATAATTGAATTGTTTGTAGTTTTTCTGCTTTGATAAATATTGCCAATAATAGTATTTTGTATGCTGTTAGTAAAATCTTTTCTAATATAGTTATTCAAATTGAAGTGTAATGGTGATGAGTAAAATTTTTAAAAAATGAGAAATGATTTAGTAGCATATACGCAACAGTATTACTAAAATTAGAATTAGTGACAAAAATTTGTTTTTATGAAATGGAGATGTTTACTGTTCCCATTGCTGTCCTGGGAGAGCAGGGCTAAAAATTACTAAAGGCTCATACAATAGCCAATTTTATTTAGAGCAGTGGTTCTCTACCTTCCTAATACTGTGACCCTTTAATACAGTTCATCATATTGTTATGATGTCCAAGCATAAAAGTATTTTTTGCTACTTCACAACTGCACTTTTGCTCTGCCATACAGTGTAATATAAATCTATGATATATAAGATATCTGATATAAGACCCTAAGAGGGTCTCAACACACAGATTGAGAACCACTGATTTAGAACATCAGACAATTTATATTACAAGGATTAAGAAGAGTCATTTAAGTAAAAGCATACAAATGAAAAGAACAAGCCACACGTGGCAAAAACATGTTTTTCCATAGAAATATAAGAGCCAGTTGTAATAAATAATCTGAAGTAAACTCACTCCTAACTGCTACGCCTGGGAGGGGCATGCAAGCACATGCCAAGAACAACCCACGTTATGGAGGAACCGAGATTATAAGACTCTCATGTTGTTTACTTTGAGTTTTCTGACAAGGTCTCAGAAATTTCCTCACACACCTTTGTCCATGGACCATTTCCTTTGGAATTATATCTTCCTTTCTCAACTCCCTAAAAAATTATATGACTTTTCCAATGTGGGCAACTGTAAAAGTTGGGTATACCAGGCATCGTGGCACCATGCCTGTAATTCTACTATGTAGGAGGCAGAAGTTTGAGAACTGCAAGTTCAAGGCCATTCTACTTTATATGATGAGACTCTACCTCAAAAGAAGCAGGGGACACCAATTATAACTTCATTAAGGTTTGAGAGAGCTGCCAAGAATTCAAACAATTATTGGCCAGCTACAAGGTAGAATTTCAGCCAATGGCATATACTGTTATTTCAAGGTTATCTCTCACCCTGGTTCTGAGATACAACAAAATGCTAGATGGCAATTTTTATAACTACAGCTATAAAGGGCCAAGAAGTAAGACAGTTGTGTCAAGTACCACTAAGGGCAAAAGATTACTAATTAAAAAGAATAAGAAGAAAATTCTTTCTTACAGACATGAAATTAAGCCTACATTAGACAGGTAGGTGCAAGTAACACAGTCACTTGCTCAAGTTAACTGACTCTAGTCTTTAACAAACATTCATTTGGTTAGGATAATCCCTGAATGTGAGATTTGTATGTAACTCACAGAAACAAAACAATAGAATCACTTTTACAGTAGATGACATTGCTTATTGGTCAAGTTACTTCTCTATATAATTTAAAAATAAAAGTGGGTAGCAAGAGATGTAAAAAAACACACATGAAAATGAAAAGCCCAGGAAAAAATAGCAGTTAAAAACAAACCCACATATAACTAAATTGAAGAATTAGCCACTATGTGTTAAAATAATTTATTCTTCTGATGGAGAAAAAAATGATGTTTGTACATGTACATATGAGCATCGGTAATGAACTCAGTAGATTGTATGTATGTGTCAGGACATATGTGGGTATGTGTATGGGGAGGTATATACATGTATAACAATAATAATTTTAAAAGAAAAAGTTATAAATTTTGGTCGTTTAAGTGGAAACTTAAGGGTACTTTAGAAAGTCAGTTGGATGGTGCTTTGCTGGGGCAAACACATGAAGGAGTGTTTTCCTGAAGTGGACACAGGTAAAAGACTAAGGCAGACTAGTGGAAGAAAGTTTCACAAAAGCAGACACAGGCAAAAGGAAGTTCTGCAAAAGCAAGGATGTGAAAAGACAAGAGATGAAGAATTCTTTGCTAACACCATGCATGTATTGCCCCACCTCACTTTGCAGAGTTGAGCTGCATTTGTTGGGTCTTCATAGAGAGAAATTCACCAACATCTTCTGTGATGTGCTGCAGCTTCTTGCTACTTCCATGAACTGGCTAATTGGCAGAGTGATGTCACCTGAGACAGATAGACACACATACTGAGGCTAGACCCATGGAGGACACATGATGTTTGGAGGGTATAAATAGGACTTGATGGAAGTGACTAGGATTGAACAAGACTTGCTTAGAGAGCTAGCTGGACAATGCTTGTGCTTATCTTTGCTTCACTGGGAGACTTCTCCTAGCAATCCTCCTGGTCCCTCTTGCTGACTCCTGCTGAGGCTGAGGCCTGGCAGTCTCTGCTAGGTCTTGCCACCACCCACTGTTGCTGCTAACCCATCTCTACCCAACTGGACTGCTGTGGTATCCGAGAAGTATTTGAGAGTAGATTGAGCTGCTGCTGTTAACCTGAGAATTGAATTGCTGATTTCTAGATAACACATATAATAATTGCTTCAAAGGACTTTTCTAAAAGGTCCACTTTCCCCATAACCTTTCCAACTAACTCTGGTCGGTAGTGGGTTAAAGGGGAGGTTAATGCATTTAAGAACTACCACTAAAAATAAGGTTTTAAAAAATTGGTCACAGGTAAGGGGAACATGGGAGAGATTGAGGGAGTAAAAGATAAGAATGATATAGATATAGTTCCTATATAGAATTTCTTTAAAAAAAATAAATAAAAAGCAATGAAGTTTAAAACTTTGGAAATTAACTTTTGAAAACATAATGAATTTAGTTTAACAAGTAAACTAGATGTGATTAAAAGGGGTATCATGATATTGGAAGATTATCATAATATACTGTTCAGAATAAAGACTGAAGAGCTGAAAGTCTGAAAATGTCTTGAGAAATCAAGAGGAATGACAAAGAAATCACTGGCATTTAAATTTTTTAAAGTTTAACTCCTAGAAAAACTGTGAATGAATGTAGCAAAAATTATCTTTTTACAAGAATATCTGCTGATATTATCCCAAGCTCTCTGACTCTAGTACAAAGATTTACTCTCACATTCAGGAAATTCTACGACTCCACAGAGCCAACTAGACCCTAAAATAACTTCTAGCAGCATGAGTGAGTCAATCTTTAAAGTATCAGTATTAGAAAAGCATAAGGGTTCTTTTAATAATAAAGTGTCGTATTTCTTTACAGAAACAGTTAAGTCAGAAGACAATGGAATGATATTATAAGCACCTGAACTTACAAAATAACTGTCATCTTATGTTTCTATGTGAGCAAACTTCTATGAGCAATAAAGATAGAGAAATGATACTTGAAGCCAAGATCGTGTGACATAGTCCTTGCCCAGGAGTCCTACATACATAAAGGTAATACTGAAAGAAAACTTTCCAGTAGAGTGAAAATAACCATATATAGAGGAACCGTATGAAAAAAATTAGGCTAAGCGTGGATTTGGAGTTGTTCTTGAGAAAATTGGCAAACAAAACCTATAGTTTTGGAATTTATCATTAAGTGTGGGGTAATTACATTATTGGTTCATTTCTGATGAGTATGGATGATGCTGACTTTATTTTCCATGGATTTTAATGAGATCTGTTTAATTCCATCTTGTACATGTTAAACACAAACCACACATTTCTGTTCTGTGCAACCTAAGGGTCTTTGAATATCTTAAAATTGGAATTCCTAAGTGGATTATATATTCTATAGGCTAAAGCTGTACATTAATCTTAAACATAGAGGATCTTAAGCAGAATAATGTAAAGAACTAGAATTATAATGAGAAGAATCTTATTCACAGTATAATGATTCAAGAACTACAAAATGACAGCTTTGATTTTGTTTAGGCTAGAGTATAATTTGCTCAAATATAATCTCTGCTTACCAGATAAAACCTGTGGTTTCTATGATTCAGTACTACCCTTGAGGTACTATTCCATATTCTGAATATGGGAGCCATTAGCAGACCGCATTTTTTCCCAGAATGTATGGTTTCCCTACATCATGAAGTGCAGCTTACCTAGCTCAGGCCTGCCAAAACTCGTGATGGAAGACAAACCCCACCCCTGGACCACTTGTAGTCATATTATAAAACAAAGACTTCAAGGACAGGGTTGGAAAATTGATGAGAGACCAATATAGTTATCTGACAGAAAGAAGGAATTATATGATCATGCTAGAGGTATTTCCAGAGAGACTTCTCACTCATTGGCATAAATCACTCATTGGCATAAATTGCATAAGAAAACAAGCATGATCTTGAGGAACTTTGAAATTACGAATTTTTAAAAGAGAAGTGCCCTGACTACTTTCTAAATATAGAATGGAATTAACTGTCAGAGGTAAGGCTTATTTGTGAAGAAAATAGTCCATCACTAACATGTAAGATGTCAAAAACCAATGTGATGTTTTAAATAAGCATGGCCCTCTAGGCTCGTATATTTGAATGGTTGGTCACTAGGAAGTGGCATTATTTGAAAGGAATGAGAGTTTGTGCTTTGCTGGAGTAGGTGTGGCATTATTGGAGAAAATGTTTCACTGGGAATGGACACTGAGGTTTTCAAAAGTCTAGCTATTACTCAAATATTCTCCCTTCCCACTGCCAGCAAATCTGGATATAGAACTCTCTCCTTCTTCTCTCGCACTTTATCTCCCTGTATTCTTTCATGCACCCCACCATGATAACAATGGGAAAAAATAAACAAAAACAAAACTCTGAAAGTTTAAAAAGTCAAAAACTAAATGCTTTCCTTTATAAAAGTTGCTATGGCCATGTTGTCTCTCCACAGCAATGGAACACAGACCAAGGCAGAAGTTGGTACCAGGGAATGGATTATTGCTGTGACAGGCTGACCATGCTGCTTCTTGAGGAAGGTGGACTTTGGGACTTTGAAATAGGAAAGGTGTTGAAGGCATTAAGTGGAGCTTAATGGACCGTATGAGTAGTAATGTGGAAGAGAGAGGTATTATGATCAATTATATGGTTCAGGTCAAAAGGTTTCAGAGAAGAATATTAGTAGGTGGCCTCAAGTTGTTCTCTAAATATTTCAGAAAAGAATGTGGCTGCTTTCTGCACTTCTCCAAAAAGTCCCTTGAGTTAAAATTCAAGAGTTTTGGAATAATGGTGTTGGCAGAGCAGATTTCACGACAGCGTAGCATTGACTCAGTTGTATGGTTATTAGTGTTTACTCTTATGGAGAACTATAATGAAAAGGAATAGGCTGAGCAAGGAAAAAATATCAAATGTACAAATTTTGAGGAGAAAATGAGCATCAACGTGTAATGGAGTCAAGTCTGGTGCTCAAGGAGATAAAATGTTTAAAGAAAAGCTCAATGCTAAATGGAATAAAGCAAATAGTGACCTCAGGACAAGACCCCACCCAGCTAAGCTTTCAATTCATGCAAAAGAATTAAGGAAAAGTTTAACCAGTGAAGGAAACTGTCAAGAACAGAAAGCTAATGGAGATGTAATTGAACCAAGGGTCGAGTTCTGGCCTCAGTAAGCAGAACTGGGTAGTTTTGGTCATGTAGTTCTGACTTTAGAGTCAAGGATACAAGAAAGGGATTGTCTCCACCCAAGACTAAGGAAGGCAGCTGAGGCCAGCAATGTGTCAGGGCTGCATAAAGGCTCAGAGCTACTATTTCATGACGCTGTTAAGGTAAAGCTTGGACTGTATTGAAGACCCGAAGATGTTAGAGAGACCGGAACTGTAGGAAACCTGACAAGGGAAGCCACAGATCATGTGTGGAACCAGCCCAAGTGGATGAAGTATGTTACAGTCAACAAAGCCAAAAGGAATTGGAAATCTGAATAGTCTTCTGACGTCAGACACAGAAATACAGAATTTGGAGTTTGCTCTGCAGATTTTCAGTCTTGCTTTGGTCCAGTATTTCCTCACTATACTTCCTTTCCTTCCTCTTTGACAATAGTGTATATTTCTGTCATTTTATTTTAAAAGTATGTGATCTGTTCTGTTTTTTTTTTTTTTTGATTTTATAGGAGGTTACAGTTAAGAGATTGCCTTGAGTATCAGACAAGACTTTAGACTTTGGGCTTTTGAACAGTGTTGAAACTATGACAGAAGATGGGGACTTTTGAAACTGGACTGAATGCATTTTGCATTATAATATGTATATAGGCCTAATCGGCCCAAGGAGAGGAATGTTGTTGTTTGAGTAAGAATAGGCCCCCATAGGATGATATATTTGAATGTTTAGTCACATTATGACTGACATTATTTTAAAGAATTAGGAGATTTTAAAGAATTAGGGGAGTGGCATTATTTTAAAGAATTAGGAGATATCTCCTTGTTCGATTAGGCGGGGCTTTGTTGGAGAAAGTGTCTTACTGGGGCTAGACCTGGAGGTTTTCAAAAATCCAAACCAGGCCCACTGACTCTCTCCTGCTGTCTGTGAATCTGTATGTACATTCATATACATTAAAAAAAATTAACAACAGCAAAATAAAAGGATTTATAGAACATTTACTAAACTACTTAGGCCACTTTCTTATACTAGACAACTCTATGTTTAAGTTACACAAATACATGTATAAACTACAATGTTCTTACTTTCACTGGTCAAATATTTTAAGTAAGTTATCTGTATACACTTACAAATATAGAAATGGAGAGGAAGAAGGAAAGCTAATAGGGCTGGGTATGCTTTTATAAGGTACCTACTTAAAGATCATCTAATTTCTTTAGTGACACGCATTTATTTTTTCAATTATGACGCGTTAAAATTTAATATTTTCCAACACATTTTTTAGGCCAATAGCCAATGCTGTTTTGGGAAAACGGAAAAAAAATAGTGTTTTAATCCTGCTCAACCTCTTTCTACAGCAGTATTTGTAGCTAACATTCACGGAGAAGCAACTCTGCCAAACCTGAAACTGTGTTCCATGCTGTCTTGGATGATCTTGTGAATATTTGATTCCACTGTCAGACACATTGCTCACAATGGCCCAGTCAGAAACAAAGAATGACTGCCCACTACCCAAACTTGAAAGGAATTTTAAGTCTTATTTACTCAGCAAAACTGTCAGAGGGGTACTCAGAAAGAAATCTGGGAGTATTTTGTACATCACAGCCAACAAACATCACAATAATCTCCATTTATTATCCTCCCCAAATTGCTGTCATAATGCAATTATGTAAATGAGGACTCACAATCACACTGCGTATTTGTTCCAGTTTTGAAGCAAATACTTATTAGATCAGAGCAGTTTAAAGAAAACAGGGTCTCACCACCAACAGAATTCAGAGAGAGGGAAAGAGCATGAGAAATTCCTGTTGGAAAGGTTCCCAACGTGTTGCATAAATAAAGGTCGGGTTTGTTGAAGCTTCCCTCCCACCTCCTCCATTTTCTCCTAAAGCAGCATGCTTAGTTTGAAGAATGGAGTATGGTTCAGCACTCAACACCACCTCTTCTATCCTGGTGTGTGTGTGTGTGTGTGTGTGTGTCCTTTTATATACCCAGCTTTTGGTAGCTTTCTCTCACTCCTTATGCCCTCCACAAAGAAATTCCAGCAGAGAGCAGCTGGTGCCCCATATTGGCCACTTTCCCCAGCCTTTGGTGATGGTGGGCTGCCAGGAAATCAATGGCTGCTTATTTTCCCCTTTACTGCAGTTTTATGTGTGGACTGACATGGCCCCAACCATAGTGATGATCCATTCTCCAGAGCTATTTCCATTCAGATGTGCCTCTTTGCAAGGAGCGGAAATTAGTGGAGGGCCAGTGTCAAACTGCTTGTCACATCTTGTTTTCAATCTGTTGAGATCAGGTTTATAGTTCCTATTCAGCACCCAGGGCTCCTTTGGAGTTACACAATGCATTCAGGAGTTCCATCAGGCAATAAATGCAGAACTTCACATTGCTATTAAAAAATAATCAAAATGATTAGGCTTCAGCATTTATTTTTGATGGAAGAGATTTGCATGGGATGTGCTGCTTTAATTGTGAGACGTCATCCATTAGGGTTATTCATCCCTCTGGTGTATGAAAGTGGCCCTTGTTCAATGTCAGTTTTAGACTTGGAATGTGTGACTTCGCAACCAGTGAATGAGAGCATGAATACAGTCAGGGCCATACCATGCCATGCTATGCTAAGATTCTTTAAACCTTCAAACAAATAATAATTAACATTGACTGAATGCATAACATGTGCCTAGACCACTACTAACTGCCTTACAACCCATTCAGTTCCCACAACAGCTCATTGAGGGAGTTCCTACTATAATCCCCATTTTATAGCTGAGGTAATTGAAGTTTAACGTGATTAAGCAACTTGTGGAAAGTGTCACTATTTGTTACAGGGTAAGCTGAACAGCCCAAGTGTAGAATCTACAAAGTAACCCCCAGGTAATTTTGCCTCTCTCAAGAGGAATTCATTTGGCTCATGGTAATTTTTATGTTCATTTATATAAATGTCCTTAGAAAGCTAAGTAAAAGCTACTTTGGAACCTTGTTCTAGAAGTGACTTTAAGTTTCGGATGGAAGTGTGAAATGAAACTCTCACTTGCCTGGTACCTTAGGTGCTTCAGTGCAGTTAGTAACAAAGGAAAGCATTAGGATTTATGCCCAAGCAAACCGTTATGTTTGAGAGATGGCATTCAAGCTTAAACTAAAAAATGAGGAAATTCAAAGAACAAGTTCTAAATATAAGGAAGAGTCAACCCACTGCTGAGAGCAGCCAGGTGCTCGTTCGTGGATGTGTGTTCTTCAGAGTCTTTCTGGTGGAACTGTGAAATGAGCACCAAGTGGCCAGGTAGTGAGTGAATGCCACTTCATGCTCTAACACAGTTAAACCCAGGGCATGCAATGGTCAGGATGAAAAGGATGGCCGAAGCTGTCTTTCATTCAACTTCCTCCTGTTCCTCCTCCTCCCTCCTCCTCCTCCTCCTCCTCCTCCTCCTCCTCCTCCTCCTCCTCCTCCTCATCCTCCTCCTCCTCTTGCTTCTTATTTGTTATGAGTAAGAAAAACCAAAGTGATACTTAAGGAAGAGGAACACTGTGACAAAAGCCTTTCAGAGATGCTTTCCACATTAAGAGTGGAGAATGGGGTGTTTGTCAGTGGCTGTTTTACACAGGCTTCACTCATTCACCTAAATCAGGTAACCAGTTTACGACAATATTGTTGTTAAACATCTATGATGTTTTTCATGTTGTCATTATACCCACCACAAAAAATGGTTTTCTAAATCAATTGTCATTGTTTAAATGTCTCTTGATTATACTGTAGTATGAAAATGCTATTTTTTCAAATTTATCTCATATGATTTTTATGTGGTTTAAAAAATTCTTCCTAGATGAAAATTATGATGCTTTATCCTCAGATATACAGCAGAGTGACCATTCAACATCTCTCTCACATTTATATGCTAGTGATTAAAATGTACAACAATATGAAAATACATGTTAAGAACATCAAATCCTCCAACAACGAAAGCCACTGACTAGAAGTAAGCAGACACTCTGAGAATCTGTAGAGCTTGTGACAACAAAATTCATATAGGATAATGGCATTCTCTAAGCTGACCGATACAATCTATGTAAGTCCTAGCCTCGCCTTATACACTTCCTCCAACAGTAGAAGCCAGTCCTATGATCTGCTCATTTATTGTGTTGACAGTGCAGTAAAGCGAAATAATAACTCTCTGGTCATTATTTCATTTAACCGTTTTCTCTGTTTCCTTCTCATTGGATGAGGGTTAGGACAGCAACAATAAAATTACAATAAAACCTTGAATTAATTTCAGAATCATAAGGTTTCTAATATGAGTCTTCACTGACAAGCTATTTAACCTTGAGCTAGTTAATTAACCTCCTTTAAAAAGTAATAATTGTATTCTGCCCTGACCCACTCACAAGTTTGTGGTAGAATCAAAATAAATATCTGAGAAAACTCTGGACTAAGTACGGATGATCACAGATGGTCTGAGAAGTAAGGGCCTTCATTGATTGTCTCTATATTACAGGTGATTGTAAGTTATGTTCGCCACCTGTCTACATGGATATACTAGAAATTACAGATATCTATCAGCACATGTAACAGTGTGCTCACCATTCTAACTATCACATTTACTTCTGCACAGCCTGGTTTAGTGTTTGGACTTCGCTTTTTATATTTTTCCCACCGAAATTACCATTTTTCACCCTGTTGTTCTCCTTAGCATCTTCTTTTCACAGGAACCAAAACTGAATTTGACTTTCTCATTTAAATGACTCCCTGCAACAAAATATTAAATACTCATTTTCTCTGGTTAACTGTGAATTTTTCCGTGCATATAATTTGGAAAAGTTTCATTTGCCTAGATTTTTATTATTCATTGCCTGACACTGAATTCTAAAGGATATAAAAAGAGGAATGTTCGAGTTAAATGAAATGACCTATCAAAAGAAACCATTTGCTTCCCTTCACTTAGAATCATAGGTATATCCAAAAGACAGCTTGGAAAAATGTGTCAGGACAGCCTTTGCTGAAATAACAGAATAGACAGACAAAATGCTCTCAAAAAAAAAAACCTTCTTCTGATTATATAATGAACTTATTGTTAAAACTGCATTCCTCCAAAATTCATTTCTCAGGGCTTCTTTCCCAGAAGACAGACACATTTTTCTTATTGTAAATCAAGGAGAGCTCATCCCTCGCATCTTGCAGAAACTGAACTATTTTATGTGGCACACATTTTCAAGGAATTCTGGATGCGGAGACAATGGAGACATCCAGAAAACACCCATGCAAGCAAGTCATTTCTGAGACTTTAGAGAGACTCTCCTCATTTTAGCACTTGACATGTTCCTCGTGCCTCCAGGATCCAGTGTGGACTTGACAAGTGAGATCACCACAACAACACACAAGGACATCATCACATCCATATCCAAGATGGTTACCACAGGGCTGGATTTACCAAATGAGAAAGTGATAAAAGTTGAATGTCACCTTAGCTGTAAGGACAGTGATCTTTAGGGGTTCTGGAATTGGAAGGCCAGTAATAAAGTCAGATGGAAGAAAAGACAAAAAAAAAATGAGTTTTTGTAAAAATTCTCTAGAATTCTCTAGAATTCTGCTTTCACTCTCATATCTAATCTACTATGTGGTACGAAAACTACTAGATGTATGTTTGTTTGTATGTATGTATGTATGTATATATGTATGTATGTATGTATGTGTATATATACATAGATACATATATACATAATATTCAAAAACCTTAAAAATTCTGGGACAAAGAGTGGAGAAGAGACTGAAGGAAAAGCCATTCAGAGACTGCCACACCTGTGATCCATTCCATATGGAGACACTAAACCCAGTCACTATTGCTGATGCCAAGAAGTGCTTGCTGATAGGAGCCTGTTATAGCTGCCTCCTGAGAGGCTCTGCCAGAGCCTGACCAATACCGATGTGGATGCTCACAGCCAACCATTGAACTGAGCAAGAGGACCACAATGGAGGAGTTAGGGGAAGGACTGAAGGTGCTGAAGAGGTTTGTAATCCCATAGGAAGAACAACATTATCAAACAACCAGAGCCCTCAGAGCTCACAGGGACTAAACCACCAATTAAAGAGTACACATGGAGAAATCTATGGCTCCAGCAATTTATGTAGCAGAAGATTACCTTATCTGGCATCAATGGGAAGGAATGAATGTATCAATCCTTGGTTCTATGGGAACTTGATACCCCAACATGGGGAAATGCTAGGGAGGTGAGGTGGGAGTGGGTGAGTGGGTGGATGAGCTCTCTCATAGAAGTAGTGGGGAGGTAGAATGGGATAGGGCGTTTGCGGAGGGGAATCTGGGAATGGGGATAACATTTGAAATGTAAAGAAATAAAATAACCAATATAAAAAATTAAAAAATCTTTCTGAAAAAGTATGGGCAGAGAAACAAGAAACAATCCAAAGAGGAAGACATGGAATTAATTTTAAAATGAAAGAAAATGGTCTCATGAACAAATGAAAAATGACAAGAACCCATTACATTGTAATTTAATATTAACAATAAAAATATGTTATGCATCAGCAAATAAAAGTTACAATGTCATAGATTAACTAGAATAGCATACTGTATGGAAAAGATGCTCCTGAAAACTTACATTAATCATATTCTCCACTAGTAAGAGTAGATCAATAACAAAGGAATGTATGCCAATACATTCACAGAATTGTTTCTGTAATTAATACCCACATGGTTAAAGAATTGTAACTATTGTCTCCTGGCTTTACTTTTAAGATTAAACTATAGATGTGTCAAGTTAAATTTTGCACAAGTATATGTGTTTCACAGTTGTAGACTGTTTAAAAGAATGAGGTGAAGGTTTGATTAAGTATGTATTGAGAGGAGGGTGAGAGAGTGGGTCATATGTACCACCATAAGTAGAGCATAGGAATTCCCCCTGGATTAGAATGACGGGTTGCTCTATGATGCAACTAGTACAAGTAATCCAGGTATTTATAAGATAAGATAGGGGAGCAGGCAGAAGCAAGGGGCTCAACACAAGCTCCAGTCACCCCACTTGGAGTGCTTGATGAAATGGCAGAAAGAAAAATCAAGAAAGACCTTGCCACATGACTAAGTGGAAGATGAGAACCAATTCCTGAAAATTGTTCTCTGACCTCTACATGTGTAGCATGTACATGCCTGCATTCACAGCACTACACACACACACACACACACACACACACACACACACACACACACCGCATTCCCCAATCCCATCTAAATAACTTAAATAACTTACTTGTTTACTGAGTTTAACCATATATATAATAGATATTTATCTCTTCAATAAGCCACAGCTAGAATCATGTCATAACATCTAACACACCACAAAGAAATGATGCTTCCAACCAAAGGACTTCATTCAGAAAATGGATGTGATTCTTCTTGGTCTTTTAACATAGTGGTATGGTTTCCAGGTCTTCAACTTTAAGGAGAAACCCAAAGAGTCTGAGTAATAGCATCATTCTGTGATCAAGTCACTGGCCTCGATCAAAGCCACAGTGGAATCATGAAGGACACTGAATCAATATGAGACCACAGTCTTTTTTCAAAACTGTGCATCCTTTGTTCTTCTTTGGACAGCTCAGCTATTGTTTTGTTGTTTCTGACAGCAGTGAAGTTTTGCTAAGGCACAAAGACTGGTCTTGCTTGAGCCTCTTCCAGGCCATGAGCAGGTCTGGAAACCTGCAACTACAAAATTCAACATGCCTTAGGCATCATAGGCATAAAGGCTACTCCTTAGCCAAGCTTTACCTCATGTCCACTCCCTTCCCAATAGTCTCTTTTATTTCAGTTCCATGTCAAAAGAAAAACACTACTATGCCTCCTTCCTTTTTGTTGCCATTGAGAAAAAAAGACAGTCTTTGTAATGAAGGTTTGGTATTGTTCCATTGATGTTACACTCACTAGAGGCATAAAGAGTTCACTTGGTAAAATCAATTATCAGTGTACCAGGCAAACAAGAGTCAAGCACTCACATAGCTTTTCAGCCACTTGGAGAAATCATTTCATTCTATTCTTAGCTCACCATTAGGCAATAAGATGTTTAAAAATCATGCCTTGTCTTTTTATCTCATAACCATTTTTTTACTAAATAGCATCAGGTATGATCCTATAAATTTGTTTGGATATTTATTGTAAGGACAATCGAATAATGTATAGCCCTTGTCTTTTAAAAATATGAAAATAGACTAGAAACATACATTTTGGGGTCTCCATCTTTGACCCTATGATGCCCAAGGTATTATATCCCTCCCTGAGCATGGGTACCACTCAGCCTAACACCTTAGAATTATCTCAGTAACAGTGAATATACAAAGGAAAGTGATATAAAGCCAAATCATTAAATGTGACCGTGTATGTTTATTTCTACCATTCATAAAAGTATATGCTTCTCTGAATAATGATATCATTTTTTGATAAGTAAGCATATTTACTAAATTGTTTGAAATAAATAAGATATCTGCCTTTAAATTCATTGTAAGATTCTTGATAGCATAGATGAAATCCCATTCTTATTTAATCTATCTTCACTCCCAGTGAAATTCCTTATTTCCCATAGAAAGAAAATGTAATTCCAGATATAAAGCTAGCAGGTAAATCCTTGATGATCCCTATTGTTTATTTTGGAATATTAAAGTTAAATGTTCCTAATACTGATATACACCTTCTTCCAAATAAAAGATATTTTAAGAACAGCTGTGGGTCATCACAGAGCTAACTTTGTTTTTGAGAGCTACACCTAATCCATTCTATTGGTTGTTAACAAGACTAGAGCCAAGTTGAAAATTGACACTGGCTGGAAATGCATAAGGAGTTCGCAGGGTCATGGGGACGATGATTCATGTTTAGTATTTCCTCACAGAACATACATAATCTGCATTGGATTCATAAGCCCATGAGGTTAAGAAAACTACAGGAGGAAACAACTGAGTTTAGTGGAGAGTGGTCACTGATGATTTCCTGATGGAGAACGAGCTCTTAAAATGGATGGTATTTCCAGAGAACCCATCATTAAGACATGTGCGTAGGAACCAGACTATGGAGCCAGCTCCAACCTGTTCAGAACTAAATCAAATTCCAGTTCCTGTATAACCAATTTGGTTGCTATTTTAAATGCAATGCTTTTTACTACTTTGTTTTAACATGGCTCAAACATCAAAATAACATAAAATGGTTCTCAATAAAACAAAGCCTGACAGGCAATCCTGCCACCATCTGCCTTGACTCACCTCATCACAGATGAACCCTTTTCTTAAGTGGTTAAGCATTTTCCCAAGGGCTCTTTACCCACATGCACACAAATAAACCACCTAATTTGCTAATCACCTTTCTTACAAAAAAGAAATGATGCACCACTTAGTGACAAATAATTTCAGAAATATATGCTGCTTGGTGGGTTTGCTATTTCAAGGACATCTAAAAGGCACTCACACAAATACAAATTAGTACCCCTCTAGGTTGTATGGGACCCAGGCATGTACCCCATAATTGACAGAAACATTGCTCCATGACACTTGTCTTAACAATGCATGTGTACAAACTATGCTATCATTCACTAGTCAATTAGGATAACTTCAGTATATTCCTATTTCAAAATAAGATGGTAAATAACCTCATATATGTGCATAAACACATATGAAGGATCACTATCATAAAACTAAATAGAAAATAAAAAAATTAATAAGGCAAAATTAGAACGGGATCTCAAACTTCCTGCAAGTATTACCATTAACAACAGAGATGAGATAGAATTGCCTCATCAGACAAGGGTATTATAGTATTATCCTAGCTTCATTTCTGTTGCTGTGATAAAATATGCCGACAAGAGCAGATAGAGAGAGAGTGTGTGTTTATTAGGCTTACAATTATGGGGTACAGTCCACCTATAAGAGGAAGTCAACATTGGACATAGCCAAGAGCAAAAAGAATGAGTGTTTGCATGCTTAGAGCCTTTACTTTACATGTATACAGTCCAGACCAAATGTAGGTAATATCCACATACCTACAAGAATGCCTGATCTAAATAATTCCTCAATGAGACTCTCTTCCCAGGTATTTCTACATTGTCAGGTTAACAATTTAAAGGAACTATAGCCAGTAACACACTCAGCAAACATACCGATCAGGTTTTATAGAAATGTTTAGAAACCCTTTGATAGGGTAGAGATGCCTAAAGAGTTAAGAGCAATCATTACTCTTGCAGAGGACCCGGAAGTTTCCAGCACCCACATGGGAGCACAAAATATCTGCCCCACCAGTTCCAGTAATTTAATGCCCTTTTCTGGCCTCTGTAGCCTCCTGAATGCACACGGAACATACAAGCATGCACACATGCACACATGAGAAAATAAAATCAATATTATTTTAAAACTCCTGACAATAGTGAGTTGCATTTGGACACCTGAGCCCTATTGTTTACCTCTTTCATCTGAAGGACACTTGCTGTACACCAAAAGTGCCCTGCTTCCCCAAGGAATCCTTCAGGTGACCTAAAACTAATCAGCTTGGAATTCTGTCCAACCAATCCCATCCTAGTCAGAACCGCCCTTCATCCCAGTTGGTCCATCTGGGACAACCTGCAGCGGTGAACTGTATTCAGTCCCCTGAGCTCTATTGTCTGGGTTTGCTCTTTGGTCTGGAGCACCCTTGAGGGACCACAAGAGCATACTGCTTCTCCATGGAAACCTTCTGGAGGATGCCAACACTAGCCATCACGCAACTCTGCTCCACCAATCCCATCCAGTCAGATATGCCCACCATGACACTTGGGTCCTACTAGATGGCACCCTGAAAAGTGGAGTCCACCTAAGGCACAGCCAGCAGAGTTGGGTATCCTGACCTCCATTATTTGGCCCATGGTTCACTCAACAATCCTTGCTGCCATCAGGATTAAAATCAGATAACTAAAGGACAATACAATCAACAAAACCCAAGGCAATATGGCACTAACAGAGTCCAGCTATCCTGCTACCACACTGGATACCCTAATGAAACTGAATCACAAGAAGAAGATCTTAAATTCAATCTCATAAAAGTGATAGGGGCCTTTAAAGAGGACATGAATAAATCCCTTAAGGAAATGCAGGAAAATACATTCAAACAGGTAGGTGTATTAAAAGAGGAAGCAAATAAATATAAAGAAATACAGAAAAATGCGATTGAGCAGGTGAAAGATATGAGTAAAACTGTCCAAGACCTGAAAAAGTAAATAGAAACAATAAAGAAAGCACAAACTGGGACCATCCTGAAGATGAAAAACCCAGGAAAGAGAACAGGAACTACAGACGTAAGCATCACCAACGGAATACAGGTGAGAGAATCTCAGGTGTAGAAGATATGATGGAAGAAATCAGTCAAAGAATATGCACACTCTAAAAAGTTCATTACATAAAACATCCAGGAAATTTGAATGAAAATGAAAACACAGCATATCCAAACCTATGGAACACTATGAAATCAGTGCTAAGAGGAAAGTTCATAGCACCAAATGCCCTCATTTAAAAAAAAAAGAATGGAGAGTTCTCACACTAATGGACTTAATGAACATTTGGAGTCTCTATAAAATAAAAAAGGAACAAATAAACCAGGAGAAGTGGATGGCAGCAAATAATCAAAGTCAGGGCTGAAACCAATCAATTAGAAACAAAGAATATAGAGAATCGATGAAACCAAGAGCAAGTTCTTTGAGAAAATCAACAAGGTAGACAAACCCTTAGCCAAAATAACTAAAAGGAAGAGAGACAGTTTCCAAATTAACAAAATCAGAAATCAAAATCAGAAGGAGGCCTGTCATTGGAGGAGAAGGAAGGATGGGCGGGAGAGAAGTTTGAAGGAAGAGGAGGAGATGAGAAGAGAAAAGAAGACAGGAGAGAGGGAGAAGCCATGGCAGGTGATATTAAGATTCTGCTCTGAGTATTTACAGGTTGTTTTCAATGTTCTTAAGGGATGGATGGTACTGGGCTTTGTATGTTTAAGTGGGCAATTATATCTTACAAATTGGGTCAAAGATTATTGTGTTGTGTGTTCTTTTATGTGAGGGTTTGAGTGTAAGAAAGTGTGCGGCTGGGATGTGTTTCCTCCTAGTTATCTAACAGATACCTTGGACACTAGGGTGTGGACCTAGCGAGGTAAAAGAACCAAAACACTTTTTTATTTTTATATTTTTACAACAACAGATATGGTAACAGACACTGAGGAAATTCAAAGAATCATTAGATCTTACTTCAAAAGCCTGTACTACAGAAAACCTAAATAAAATGGATGGATTTATAATACTAAAACTAAGTCACAATCAGGTCAACTATCTATCTGAATAGTCCTACTATTCCTAAGGGAATTTGAGCAGGCATTAGAAGTTCCTGAGAACCCTCTCCACCAAAATAAAGCTCTGACACAGAGGGTTTTAGTGCAGAATTCTACCAGTCTTTAAAAGAAAAGCTAATACCAACAATCTTCAAACTCTTCCACAAAATAGAAACAGAAGGAACATTGCCAGACTCATTCTCTGAGGCCACAGCCACCCTGATACCTACATTTCACAAAGACTCAACAAAGAAGGAAAATTACAGATCAATTTTCCTTATGGACACTGATGCAAAAATACTCAATAAAATACTCACAAACAGAATCCAAGAACATAGCAAAGACATCATCCACCATGGTCAAGTAGGTTTCATCCCAGGAAAGCAGGGATGATTTAATATATAAGAATCCATCAAGGTAATCTACCATATAAACATACACAAAGAAAAAGTACACATGATCATCTCACTAGATGTTGGAAGAGCATTTGACAAAATATAACACCCCTTCATAATATAAATCTCAGAGAGAGCACAAACACAAGGTAGATATCTAAACATAATAAAGGCAATATACAGCAAACCATCCAACAATAGCCAACATAAAATTAAATGGAGAGAAACTTAAAGCATTTCCACTAAAATTGGTAAAGCATTTCCACTAAAATTAGAGACAAGACAAGGTTGTCCCCATCCCTTCAATACAATCTTGAGGTTTTAGGTAAAGGAATAAGACAATTAAAGGAGATGGAAAGGACAAATTCATAATATTGCCATTTGCCTAAGATGTTATAGTATAAATAAGTTACCCCAAAAATTCTACTAGAGAACTCCTATAGATGATAAACAACTTCAGCAAAGAGGCTGCATACAAAATTAACACAAGAAATCAGTAGCCCTCCTCTACTCAAGTGATAAACAGGCTGAGAAACAATTTAGGGAGACAGTACCCTTCTGGCTGGAAAACAATTTCCAAGCAAATGGTCGGAAGAAGCAAGCTGGAGTAGACATTCTAATATCGAATAAAATCGATTTTCAACCAAAAGTCATCAAGAAAGATAAGAAAGGACACTTCGTGGAGAAAGAGGAACACTCCTCCATTGTTGGTGGGATTGCAGACTGGTACAACCATTCTGGAAATCAGTCTGGAGGTTCCTCAGAAAATTGGACATTAAACTGCCTGAGGATCCAGCTATACCTCTCCTGGGCATATACCCAAAAGATGCCCCAACATATAAAAAAAGACACGTGCTCCACTATGTTCATAGCAGCCTTATTTATAATAGCCAGAAGCTGGAAAGAACCCAGATGCCCTTCAACAGAGGAATGGATACAGAAAATGTGGTACATCTACACAATGGAATATTACTCAGCTATCAAAAACAACGAGTTTATGAAATTTGTAGGCAAATGGTTGGAACTGGAAAATATCATCCTGAGTGAGCTAACCCAATCACAGAAAGACATACATGGTATGCACTCATTGATAAGTGGCTATTAGCCCAAATGCCTGAATTACCCTAGATGCCTAGAACAAATGAAACTCAAGACGGATGATCAAAATGTGAATGCTTCACTCCTTCTTTAAAAGGGGAACAAGAATACCCTTGGCAGGGAAGAGAGAGGCAAAGATTAAAACAGAGACTGAAGGAACACCCATTCAGAGCCTGCCCCACATGTGGCCCATATATATACAGCCACCCAATTAGACAAGATGGATGAAGCAAAGAAGTGCAGAAGTGTAGATCGCTCCTGAGAGACACAGCCAGAATACAGCAAATACAGAGGCGAATGTCAGCAGCAAACCACTGAACTGAGAATAGGACCCCCGTTGAAGGAATCAGAGAAAGAACTGGAAGAGCTTGAAGGGGCTCGAGACCCCATATGTACAACAATGCCAAGCAACCAGAGCTTCCAGGGACTAAGCCACTACCTAAAGACCATACATGGACTGACCCTGGACTCTGACCTCATAGGTAGCAATGAATATCCTAGTAAGAGCACCAGTGGAAGGGGAAGCCCTGGGTCCTGCTAATACTGAACCCCAGTGAACTAGACTGTTGGGGGGGCGGCAATGGGGGAGGGTGGGGGGGAACACCCATAAGGAAGGGGAGGGGGGAAGGGATGTTTGCCCGAAACCGGGAAAGGGAATAACACTTTCGAAATGTATATAAGAAATATTCAAGTTAATAAAAAAAAAAGATAACATAAAATAATCTAATCCAACTTTGTTTTAAACTTAAACTGTCTTAAAAACAAAAAAAGCTATGTAATGCCTATGTATTAAAGTCTACAAAACATTATTAAGATGAAGAAAATCTATTTAAATACATAGTTATACACTAAAAAAAAAAAAAAAAAAAAAAAAAAGGTAAAATCAACCAAGATGAACTCTCAATCCTAAATATCTATGCTCCAAATACAAGGGCACCTACATACATAAAAGAAACCTTACTAAAGCTCAAAGCTCACACAATAATAGTAGGAGATTTCAACACCCCACTCTCATCAATGGACAGATCATGGAAACAGAAATTAAACAGAGACATAGACAGACTAAGAGAAGTCATGAAGCAAATGGACTTAACAGATATTTATAGAACATTCTACCCTAAAACAAAAGGATATACCTTCTTCTCACCACCTCATGGTACTTTCTCCAAAATTGACCATATAATTGGTCATAAAACAGGCCACAACAGATACAGATAGATAGAAATAATCCCATGCGTCCTATCAGACGACCACGGGCTAAACCTGGTCTTCAATAACAATAAGGAAAGAATTCCCACATATACATGGAAGTTGAACAATGCTCTAATCAATGATAACCTGGTCAAGGAAGAAATAAAGAAAGAAATTAAAGACTTCTTATACTTTAATGAAAATTAAGGTACAACATACCCAAACTTATGGGACACAATGAAAGCAAAGCTAAGAGGAAAACTCATAGCTCTTAGTGCCCGCAAAAACAAACAGGAGAAAGCATATATCAGCAGCTTAACAGCACACCTAAAAGCTCTAGAACAAAAAGAAGCAAAAACACCCAGGAGGAATAGAAGGCAGGAAGTAATCAAACTCAGAGCTGAAATCAACCAAGTAGAAACAAAAAGGACCATACAAGGAATCAATAGTACCAAAAGTTGGTTCTTTGAAAAAATCAACAAGATAGATAAACCCTTAGCCAGAATAAGTAGAGGACACAGAGAGTTTGTCCAAATTAACAAAATCAGCAATAAAAAGGGAGACATAACAAATGAATCAGAGGAAATTAAAAAATCATTAGTTCCTACTACAAAAGAATATATTCAACAAAACTTGAAAATCTGGAGTAAATGGACAATTTCCTAGAAAGGTACCAGGTACCAAAGTTAAATCAGGAACAGATAAACCATTTAAACAACCCCATAACTCCAAAAGAAATAGAAGCAGTCATTAAAAGTCTCCCAAGTAAAAAGAACCCAGGTCCAGATGAGTTCAGTACAGAATTCTATCAGACCTTCATAGAAGACCTCATACCAATGCTATCCAAACTATTCCACAAAATCGAAACATATGGAGTGCTACCAAATTCCTTCTATGAAGCCATAATTACTCTTATACCTAAACTACACAAAGACCCAACAAAGAAAGAGAACTTCATACCAATTTCCCTTATGAATATCGACAAAAAAATACTCAATAAAATTCTTGCAAACCGAATCTAAGACTACATCAAAACAATCATCCATCATGACCAAGTGGGCCTCATTCCAGGGATGCAAGGATGGTTTAATAAACAGAACACCATCAATGTAATCCACTATATGAACAAACTGAATGATAAAAACCACATGATCATTTCATTAGATGCCGAGAAAGCATTTGACAAAATTCAACACCCCTTCATGATAAAAGTCCTGGAAAGAATAGGAATTCAAGGCCCATAACTAAACATGGTAAAAGCCATATACAGCAAACCAGTTGCTAACATTAAACTAAATGGAGAGAAACTTGAAGCAATCCTACTAAAATCAGGGACTAGACAAGGCTGCCCACTCTCTCCCTACTTATTCAATATAGTTCTCAAAGTCCTAGCCAGAGCACTCATAAAACAAAAGAAGATCAAAGGGATACAGATTGGAAAGGAAGAAGTCAAAATATCACTATTTGCAGATGATATGATAGTATACTTAAGTGATCCCAAAAGTTCCACCAGAGAACTCCTAAACCTGATAAACACCTTCAGCAAAGTGGCTGGGTATAAAATTAACTCAAATAAATCAGTAGTCTTCCTCTAAATAAAAGAGAATCAAGCCGAGAAAGAAATTAGGGAAATGACACCCTTCTTAATAGTCCCAAATAATATAAAATACCTCAGTGTGACTCTAACCAAGCAAGTGAAAGATCTGTATGATAAGAACTTCAAGCCTCTGAAGAAAGAAATTGAAGAAGATCTCAGATGGAAAGATCTCCCATGCTCATGGATTGGCAGGATTAATATAGTACAAATGGCCATTTTACCAAAACAGATCTACAGATTTAATGCAATCCCATCAGAATTCCAATCCAATTCTTCAGAGTGAGACAGAACAATTTGCAAATTCATCTGGAATAACAAAAAAATCCAGGACAGCTAAAACTATCCTCATCAATAAAAGGACTTCTGGGGGAATCACTATCCCTGAATTCAAGCAATATTACAGAACAATAGTGATAAAAACTGCATGGTATTGGTACAGAGTCAGGCAGGTAGACCAGTGGAGTAGAATTGAAGACCCAGAAATGAACCCACACACCTATGGCCACTTGATTTTTGACAAAGGAGCCAAAACCATCCAATAGAAAAACAAGATATCCTTTTCAGCAAATGGTGCTGGTTCAACTGGAGGTCAGCACGTAGAAGAATGAAGATCGATCCATTCTTATCACCCTGTACAAAGCTTAAGTCCAAGTGGATCAAGGACCTCCACATCAAACCAGATACAATAAAACTAATAGAAGAAAAACTGGGGAAGCATCTGGAACACATGGGCACTGGAAAAAATTTACTGAACAAAACACCAATGGCTTATGCTCTAAGATCAAGAATCGACAAATGGGATCTCATAAAACTACAAAGCTTCTGTAAGGCAAAGGACACTGTGGTTAGGACAAAACGGCAACCAACAGATTGGGAAAAGATCTTTACCAACCCTACAACAGATAGAGGCCTTATATCCAAAATATACAAAGAACTCAACAAGTTAGACCGCAGGGAGACAAATAACCCTATTAAAAAATGGGGTTCAGAGCTAAACAAACAATTCACAGCTGAGGAATGCCGAATGGCTGAGAAACACCTAAAGAAATGTTCAACATCTTTAGTCAGAAGGGAAATGCAAATCAAAACAAACCTGGGATTACACCTAACACCAGACAGAATGGCTATGAACATCATGCTGGTGAGGATGTGGAGAAAGAGGAACACTCCTCCTTTGTTGGTGGGATTGCAGACTGGTACAACCATTCTGGAAATCAGTCTGGAGGTTCCTCAGAAAATTGGACATTGAACCACCTGAGGACCCAGCTATACCTCTCTTGGGCATATACCCAAAAGATGTTCCAACAAATAACAAAGACACATGCTCCACTATGTTCATAGCAGCCTTATTTATAATAGCCAGAAGCTGGAAAGGACCCGGATGCCCTTCAACAGAGGAATGGATACAGAAAATGTGGTACATCTACACAATGGAATATTACTCAGCTATCAAAAACAATGACTTTATGAAATTCATAGGCAAATGCATGGAACTGAAAAAAAAATCATCCTGAGTTAGGTAACCCAATCACAGAAAAACACACATGGTATGCACTCACTAAGTGGATAATAGTCCAAATGCTCAAATTACCCTAGATGCACAGAACACATGAAAATCAAGAAGAATGACCAAAATGTGAATGCTTCACTCCTTCTTTTAAAGGGGAACAAGAATACCCTTGGGAGGAAATAGAGATGCAAAGTTTAGAACAGAGGCAGAAGGAACACCCATTCAGAGCCTGCCCCACATATACAGCCACCAAACTAGATAAGATGGATGAAGCAAAGAAGTGCAGGCTGACAGGGACCGGATGTAGATCTCTCCTGAGAGTCACAGCCAGAATATTGCAAATACATAGGCAAATGCCAGGAGCATACCACTGAACTAAGAATGGGACCTCCATTGAAGGAATCAGAGAAAGGAGTGTAAGAGCCCAAATGAACAACAATGCTAACCAACCAGAACTTCCAGGGACTAAGCCACTACCCAAAGACTATACATGGACTGACCCTGGGTTCCAACAGCATAGGTAGCAATGAATAGCCTAGTAAGAGCACGAGTGGAAGGGGAAGCCCTTGGTCCTGCCAAGACTGAACCCCCATTGAACGTGATTCTTATGGGGAGGGCGGTAATGGGGGGAGGATGGGGAGGGGAACACCCATAGAGAAGGGGAGGAGGAGGAGTTAGGGGGATGTTGGTCGGGAAACCGGGAAAGGGAATAACAATCGAAATGTAAAGAAGAAATGCTCAAGTTAATAAAGATGAGGAAAAAAAGAAAGAAAGAAAAAAAGAAATACCCAAGTTAATAAAGATGGAAAAAATAAACAAAATTATGAGCAGAAAGAAAAAAAAAAGAGGAAGTATCATTGTGTCCTCCCTGGCTGGTCTAAAATTTATGGTTGTCCTTCAGTGGAGTGCTAAGTTTATACGTATGTACCATGATACTCAGTTATCCATATACTTTCTTGAACTTTTTATTTACAAAAGGTATTTTTTTAAATATGTGTTTTTAAAATTAAAATATCAACTAAGTTTCTAAATAATGTATTTATACCTTCAGGGACAGGAAGAGTCAGTTTCTTAAGGGTGAGACCCCTGGTAAATCTATCAAACTCCCATGGATGCTGCACATGCATAAGTACACAACTGACAGAAATTGAACCCAGAGGGCTATTGTTAAATATAATATCAAATAAATGGACATGAGTCCTATTGAGGAGTGAAGAGGTAGGATTGGAAGTGGGAGGAGTTAGTGGGAGGAGTTGGACGATGAATATGATCAAAATACATTCATGAAATTCTCAAATCATTAATAAAATAGTATACTAAAAACAGTATGAGGGAAATGCACATAGTGTGATCACATCCATAGCTACCATGCTAGAGACAAATCAGTGACTGAATAAGTAAGTGATGAAATCACATTGAGCACAGTGGATGATATGCCCACCTAAAACAGGCATTCTGGACCTTGTGAGGCAACAAGTTAATCATACCAGGCTAAATTTTTACAAATGATAGGAAAATAAAGTTCAGTGTGAATGCAGCTAATTAAAATTCAGCAGTAACCACCAAACATAGAAAAGCAACAGAGAGCAGTCAATTGGAACTGGGGTGGAGATCACTGCTGCCTCCTTCCCTGTGTTTGATTATGTTTGAGTTGGCTGGTGTTTGGGTGATGTTCACATTCATATTTAAGTACTTAAAAATAACTTTCACAGACAATGTAAGAAACACAAGAGACAGTGAGACTATATGCTTTTTTTGACTTGAAATGGTCTCTGCTTTGAGGCTTTTGTGTAAGACAAGCGTGTGGCAAGTTAAAATGATCATTCATCAAAATATTTTAAAAAGCACTGCAGATTTTAAAAGATTCTATATTCTTGGTGAGCACTATCAACAAGAAGATCCCAGAATGTCTGTCCCCTGCATAATACTTGTACAAAGACCTTAGTAGCATTAGCAGGTCGTTATCTACTGTGCTTTGAATCTTGAACTCTTGTTTTGTTAAAGCTGAATACAACCTATTATTTTCCACAAAAACAGTGAAGGTGTTAACTGCATACTATGCTTCAGTTTTGTTGTTGTTATTGCCTAATTTTATAAGTGGGTTTTCTTTCAAAAGCAAAAACAATCTTTCCAATCTTTCCAAGGGTGTTATGTGAACAAAGGATGCTATTGACTTTATTCCTCTACAGCTGGAACATTACACTAACGCATCGCCTTCTTAGCACCCCAGGATGAAATGTGCAGATTGCAGGCTTTCCAGGGAGGCAGCTCCATGTCCATGAGAATATAAGCTTACAACATGTGAAGAGTGGGGAGAAAAATGAGACTGCTGTGTCCCCATTGTGTTTACTTAGAAGGAGGCAAAGTAGAAAGGTAAGCTAGTGGGTGCAGGTTTTATTCAACGTGTGTGTATGCATGACGGTGAGCCTCATTTTCACATAGGATGCTATCAGATATTTTTCTGTGAATGGTCTCATGGATTTATTCCTGGGAAATGCAGCAAACCAAAATTGACATTTTTCACCAAACCTTACCTGCATCGCCCTCTTGCTTTACCAGACAGTCTTGGGGAGTGACAGCAGGAAGACGGGAGATGGAAACATGCTGAGGTCCTGTGGTTCCTACTCAAGAGGAAACTGTTTAGTATCTATCTTAGTCCAATTGTTGATTTGTTCTTTTAAAGAGCTGCTTATTTTTTAGATCATGTGGTGGTAGACAGGAATTTTCCAACCGTGTCATCTTACTCTCACTTTCATGCCTCAGGGAAAACAAAATTCTGTAAACTCAAGTGTTCAGGGTGAAGCATAGGAGCAAACTGAAAACTACTTCCGAAAGGGGAAAGGTTTCATACAATTGGGTTTTAATTTTATATTTACTTCCTAGAATACTCATTAAGACAGGAACTTTGATCACCCATTCCTAGGCAGTTTTCTGAGCAAATGAGAAGTTCTCCAAAACAGAATAAAACTGCAATGAATTTTATCATGCAAAAGAATACTTACTAAAATGTTCTTGGCACAAGTATCTAAATATGCCAATTAGACTAAAAACAAACATTGGAGTTGGGATAAAAACCCTGTTAAGCAAGAACAAAAGTTACAGGAAACTCATTTATTTGGAATTGTGTGTGTGTGTGTGTGTGTGTGTGTGTGTGTATCTGTATTCTACTCTTACAAAAAGAAAAAGAAACAATAGCAAATCTAGCTTAAATCTACACAGAATTTCAAACAAACAAACAAAAAAAGCAAAAAAAAAAAGCCAAATAAAACCTCAGCAGTCAAAAAAGAACACCTTCCATTCCTCTGTACGATGACAGTGAAGTTAGTGGTTGAGGTCATGTCTTTCAGAGCTCCTACAACTTCTTCACACTTGGTTTCTTGGGAACTGAGTGGATTTTTTACCCAATCATTGATATTGGAGCCATATTACTTGTTCTTATTTTTCTGTTTAAGAACCCATCAATAACTTTTTATCAAGAGCTGGGTAGCTAGGTTGGGAAAAAGTGACATTTCAAGTAGATTCATTTGGAAAATAACTTCTGACCAAGAAAACAAAATTTCAAATTAAGAGAACACTCAGTGAATTAGACGCTGAGGAACTGCTCCTTATGAGAAATAATTGTAGCTCATAACTCTGAAAAAGAAAATGACAGTGTTTTTTAATACAGCGGGATGTCATTAACACCTGATATCTGATATCATATATGACAAACTTTCATCCTGTAGTGAAAAAATAAACCAGATATGTGTGTTCAAATAATACTTACAGCTGTCATTCTTTCTAGGAATTAGTTGGCACTTTAAAATGGAATGGTAGCTGCTATCTTTGTATTAGGTATTGGGTCAAGACAGAGTTCCTGATGAACTCCAACTCCAGACACTGTGTCCTTACTGGGTTTCATTTATAAACCAACCATGATTGGTGCTCTGGTCCATTCCTCTCACATGACACATCACTGGCTTCCTTGCAGAGGGATTGGTCTTACACCTGCTATTGCCATTTGAAACCTTAACCAACTGTTAACTAGTTTTGAGACATTCATAAACACTTCCCACCAAGCTGACAAGCACAGAAGTCTGCAAGTTGCATATGAATAAATCTTAAAAATCAACAATCAGTTGAACACTCTGATATTAAGTGAACATTTTCTTATCAAGCCTCAGAAAACAATAGGTTAGAAAAGAAGCAAAACATATGGGGAGAGTCTAGATGTCATTCATATCCACAAAAACTAAAAGTTGAAAGGTTAGAGCTGTTCAATTTCTCCCAGTCCCTCACTTCACCCCTGAAGCTTTGAAAGCCCTGGGCTTTGAAACCCTTAACTAACTCTAAGACCCCATTCTCTTTAGTAGAAAGTGGTTCGCTGAGCCTTCAGAATGCCTGCCTTTGCAGGACAAAGACGCCTTACAGAATGCATAAATGTTTAACAGGCTCTCATCTAGAAAAGTCCTCTCACCCCTTTAGTAATGTCTCAGAGTGAACATTTTCAAGGCCATTCTACCTATCTTAATTCTCAACATTATGTTAGAATTCAGAGAACATAAAGTATTATTTTCCACATTCATTCCATTGTATGAAAGGTAATTATTAATGAAAAAGTTGTTATGCCAGTCTTTCTGTAACTAAGAGTCTCACACACCTGAACAATCACAATGGCCCTTTATTTCAGATGGTGCCGACACCACAAGTTCAACTTAATAGAAACCATTTAGGTTCAAGGGTACAGTGCTACAGCTATGAAAGGAGACCACCCTTACACAGGCCTGTTTCACACTCCAATGCTTCCATTGTCAAAATGATATAATAGGATAAAGGTTGGATTGAAAAAGAGTGGGGGAGGAGTGGGCAAGAGGCGAGCCAAGACTCCTCTGTTCTTAGCAAGCAAATACGACCACATATAAAATTAACTCATTTTCCTCCAGGCCCACAGAAAGCTCTCAGTGGTCTAAAGCTCCTGGTCCAATATCACTGCTGTTGTTCAGAAAAGAAAACATAAGAGAAAAATTCCAACTAGCTATTGTCCCAGGACTTTACATGTTGACTTAACTTCTTCATGTTCCCCTAAATGTACCTTCTCTTGTCCTTATTCAATGGGTCCTTTCTCTCCCTATAAAGTCAAGAGACAATTCAGACACCTATACCTTAGCCCCTATACACCCATGTCAAGTTCCACCACCACCACCATCTCTCCACATCCCATGCTCCTTCTGTCCAAGGTTTCTGTTTTCCTGGCATGTTGCTGGAAAGGTCAGCATATATGAAGGATGGAAACAGAGTCTGAACTAAAGTACTTTATTAGGGAGTTATAATAGAAACTGTATGAGAGAACTTCAAAGTAGGATAGATTTAATGGGCTTAACTTGACATAAGCTATGCTATCTTTGCTCCATTGCAGGGGGCTTCTTGGAAACCAAAACATCGTGGAGGCAAGAATGTGTTTGATTAAGTCTGACCAGTCAAGGCTCTAAAGTTTAATAGAACTGTAGTCCTGTGCCCCCTCTGTACTGGCTCACTACCTATTCCACTAAACCCTCCTCTTCTACTCCTCTCTGTTCTTTCTCCAGGCTCCCATTGTCCCCTTATTTTTCCTTGCTAATTCCGGTTAAGTTCTTGGTCTATCATAAGTTACAGATTATTTAGTGCATTATCTGTTTTCTCAGTTGTCACCACTACATTTGACTGTTACGACAGTGGTGACTGGGCTAGAGAAACAGCTCAGGAGGCAAAGAACCTGCTGTGCAAGCATCCTGACTTAAATGCAATCCCTCAGAACCCGAACTTAAAAAGATGAGTGTGGAGGCAGACAGGTATAACCTAACCACCGCTTCAGAAACAAAGATAGAAGGTTCCCTGGTGCTCACTGGCCAGCCAGACTAGGCTAATTGGTGAGTTCAGGGAACTAATGAGAAACCCTGTCTCAAAAACCAAGGTAGAGTTGGAAGATGTCTCAGTGAGTAAAAGTGTTTGTCATTCAAGACTGATTATCTGAGTTCAGAAACGGGGAACTCTAATGAAAAGCTGGATGAAGTTTGAAATATATACATGACTCTAGCATGCCTTCAGTGAGAAGAGAAGCAAGAATAAGAAAACTTCCAGGAAGTTCATGGGCCAACTGGCATGGAACACAGAGCACACAGTGGACAAGAGAAACCCCCTGCCTCAACACAAAGGTGGAAGCTGAGAACCACATCTAGAAAGCTATTATCTCACTCAACTTGCACACTGTGGCAAGAGCACTCCCCCCTCTCTCTCTGTCTCTCTCTCTGTCTCTCTGTCTCTCTGTCTCTCTCTGTCTCTCTGTCTCTCTCTCTCTCTCTCTCTCTCTCTCTCTCTCTCACACACACACAGACACACACATACACACACACACACACTTAAAAAGAAGTATGCCTTCAATTTCCTACTCCCTTGCGTCAAATGATACCTTCTACTAATGGAAGAAATGGGGCAAACAATTACCTCTTCTCATATTTATGAAGTATTTGGCATATATTAGAGAATATAATCAATTCTTACTATCTGTAGTAACCTCATTCTACAAAGTTACCTAAGATGCTGAATCAGAAAATACTGAAACCTTGTTTCTGAGAAATACAAGATTAGTATCCTTCTTGTCCATGCTTACAGCATATCTTTCAACAGATCAGCATTTAATCCTGTTAGGTTTTTTGTTTCTTTTAATGTTCAGCATTTAATTATTGCTTGTTTCTTTACTTTGCTTGGGGTGAGGGACTAGAGACACGATGGTACATGTGTGGATGTTAGAAGACAACTTTTAGGAATTTTCTATATCTACCATGTGGGTCCCAGGGACTGAACTCAGGTTATTAAGAATAGGAGCAGACACTCATATATATGGAGCCATCTCTGTGGGCCCACCCTACTTTTTGTGGTTTTCTCCACTTATAGCCATTGCACAGACCTTATCTAACATAAGTAATTTCCTCCACAAGGTAGCTCACAGTCTTGGTGAGCTTAGGACCACTACATAACATTTCAACATTGTATATAAAGGCCATTTCATACACTGAAATCCCTAAGGAAAACACAAAGACTGTGCCAGTAAATAGGTCACAAAGAACATTTAGTTATAACATAAATGTTCAAAATAAGAGATCGTTGCCTTGTATGATCTGTAGAAATGTGTGAGGAAACTCAAATTAGTCCTCGTTCTGCATGTGTCCATGAGTGACTGCAACAGGAAAAGTGACTTTGGGGCTACACATAATTTTTAGTAAAGGTATACGCAAGTACAGAACCCAGAAGTAACAAGGGTCAACCTTCGCATCGAAATGGTGCCATTTCTGTCTCAGCTGAAACTTTGATTCTTCAGATCATTAATGAGATATATTGTGGAAAACAATTGAATTGCTGTGTTTTATTTCATTACTTAAGACATCTCATAGAAAAGAATGAGATAGGTTGGGTTATTTTTGTAAGAAAGCAGCTGCCATTTTGGATTATAGAACTCTACTTCCTGTTACATTACCACTAAAGACAGAAAATGAGGCATGGAGTTTATTTCAGAAATTGGCAGTAGAACAAAATTTCTAAAGTTGGATAACTTTATAAAGTAAAAGCTGTTTATATACCTCTAGTATGAAAGTCAAAATCTAGAAGTGACTAAGACACTGAGGAAGGATTATGAAGATGGAAAACATCAGAGCCAAGAGCTTCGTTTGTACAAAAGAGTGTATCATGTATAGTAAGGACCTTGAATGTTTTTAAGGACATATTCCTATTGACCTAATGACATCCCACTAGACCAGTCTCACAAAGGTTCCATGCTACTTTCAACACTGCCTCACCATGAATCAAGTTTCCAAAATATGAACTTATGTGGACAAAGTCAAAACCACATCCAAACCATAACAACTACCAAAGCTGTGGGGTCCAGCGTTCCCCTTAGGCCTATAGATTTTACAAAGCTGATAACCAAAACCTCTTCACTGAGTACCTTAAATGTTTGAAAATAAAAGAAGGGAGACACCACAGAAATACTGAAGTAGGACAAGCAAAGTAATTGGGCAGACAACATGAAGAAAAAGACCCTCAATAAGAAAGAACCAAAAACTTATGTGAAACCTATTTTAAAATAGAAGACACTATTAATCTTAAAATAAAAATGTAATAGATTTTAAAAATAGAAGGCTTTAGAAACACTTTTATGCTTAGAAATGAACTGACCTTGTTTGAAGAAGGCAGCTTTAGCCCCGTGGTGTGGAGAGAGATGGATTCTACATGTTCAGAAGAAGTTGGCAAGGATGTAGAACGAAGGCCAGATATCTGTAACGTGTCATGGAGATGAAAAGACATTGAAAGTAGAAGAGGAGCTAGAAACTGCCGTATTCTTACTCAAGCCACACGCCCTACTTTGATGTCATTTGTAATTCCCTCCGGAAATCTCAGATTCCAAATCTCCAATGCAAATGAATACAAAACTCTAATTTTACTCAGGTAACAATGCAATTATAGCCGCACACAAAAGCAAAACAGCATTAATTATGTTGGTAATAATTGAGTAAAAGGACATGCATTTTCCCCTCAAAGTACCTGGTGAATTCACAGAATGGTTTGGTTTTGCTTAAAACAACAACACCATTTTTTGAACTGCTTACAAAGTTGGAGACATCATCCTTTATTTGGATCAATTGTCTCTAAAATTCTCTTTCGAGTGTACTGTTATTATATAATGATAAATATCAAAGTTTGCAATTTTCAAAGATAAAGTTTTAAAAAGTACTTTTCTGGTACATTGTATCTCAGATTCAATGTTATTGGTTTTGTATTCTGAGAATATTTTTATATCATGTGTCCAAGTTGCCAGGAACCACAAAAGCTTACAGTAATTTAGTAATGGCTATGTCTGTGCTTTTCTAGTAGAATTGTAAAATCAACAGGCCACACCTCCCTTTGTCCCATTAGTTACCCAAAACAGAAAGTAAAGGAGGTTTTAATGTAAAAGGGGTTTTAATGAAGATTTCTTCTGGGGATAGTGGAACAGTGCCACTAGACTGAACTGGTAAGGTCAAAACAGATTTGAAAACCCTGTTAAAATCTCATAGTTGAAAATGGTAGGTTATAATCAGCTCCCAGCCAGCCAACCTGTCCTGGAACATGTGACCAGCACACCCCACTAAGAAGACCAGGACAACAGTCATATAGCATAAAAACCTAGAGCTCTCCATGCTAATGAGGTATCTAGATAGGCCCTGAGTGTTTAGCCAATGAGTTTCTTCTCCTGGGCATCCCTTCCTGCAAAAGGTATTAATCTATGGTTCACCCTGAGTAAAATGTATGCATGCTCAACCATCATGAATAAAACATGTTGGACAAACAAGGACCATCTCCTTCATCAAGGATAATCATTGGAGGAGGTCTTTGTCGTAAAGAGCCACATCTAGATATCCCAGTAGAAGGCCCCTCTTCCAGTCTGTCCATACATTTGACACCCACTAGGAGCTAAGCTAGATTTCACCCTGTTTCAGGCTCAGTGCACACTGAAGGACCCCGTTCCCAATTCCTCACGGCCAGTTGTTGGACCTAATCAGCTCTACACAAATCGGCTGGCACCAGTGGAATTTCTCGCTACCTGCCACAGTGTTCTGGATTCTCGAATGAAAGACACACACACACACACACACACACACACACACACACACACACACATACACACACACACACACACACACACACACACACACACTTATATTTTAATATGCCTCAAACAGCTGAATGACTGGGCTACTTCCTAATCTCCACATGACTGATGTACTTTCCAATAATCACAACTAATCACTAAAACCTATATACTACCTTGCTGCCCTGACCTAGACCTACATCTCTCCTGGGCCACAGTCCCCAGTTCTTACATGTTGGCTGTCCTGCATATCTCAGATATGGCAGCAACTCCTTTCCTGGCCTGGTGGCTATCTTCTTCCTCCTCCCTCTGTTCCTTGCCCAGGAATCCTAAAAGTCCCACCTCTGTCTCCCTGCCCAGCCATTGGCTGCTGACAACTTTATTTACCAACAGGCAGTTAGGACCCTCACCCTCTTATATGCAGATTCTCCTGCAATTTTGGTGGCCCAATTAACATAATACAAGCATTTGACAAACCACAACAACAGTCTCCAGCAGAATCGGGGTACACATGAGTAGGAGAACCATAGCACCCAAACAGACTGTTTCTCACCCAAAAGAACACAGACTGGGACTCTATTCTAAATTTGCTGTTCTGCTGTTAGTGGCCAGGAGTCTCAGAGGTGAGGCAGAAATGCAGACCAACAATTTCTATAGTCTGTCAAAGGCCAAACTGGTGAAACTGCACTGAGAATCAGTTTAGTGAAACCTGGTACAACTGTGTCTCTCTCTACTGCATATTCTCCCATTCTCCTTCTGAAGAAAAAGGGAGAGAATGCTCTTAGCACTGTAACGCTTTTGCTTCCAGGTTTTAACGAATGTAGGCTGCTATGCTTTCCACAGTGAACACCCAATAGCCCAGGTAACAAGGACTGAATCCTCACCTCATCCCAGATGGAATGTGGTAGAAATAGTGTGAGGTAGTGGGACGTCTTCAAGTCGATTAGGAAATGCACTTTTGAGGGATCTTGAGACTACATCATCCTCTCTTGCTCTCTTTCTGGCTCCCATATCAAGGGGAACAAACTCCCTCCATCAAGCCTTCCTGTCTTATAATGTGCTATCTTGTCACAGGACCACAAGCATCGACACCAGCTATGAACTGAAATCTCACAAACCTTGAGACGAAACAAACCTTCCCTTTTATCAGCAGCTGATTTTCTCAGGTATTCACTAGAGTAGTGAGAAGCAAATTGAGAAGAGATTGATGTATACAATATGGCATCCCATATGTCAGTTAAACAGTGAAGGAGCTTTACTTATGAATAAGAATATATGTTCAAAACATTACATTAAGTCAAAAAAATTGGTCAGAGAATAAGATTTGTAGTGCAATATCATCGATGAAAATAAAACATACACACATATATCAATCATTATGCTAACTCTCTCTCAAGTTACATAGATGAGATGAAAAAGTAGACACCAAACAACAAAAAAATGAAATATAAATAAACAAGATGAACAAGAAATGATGATGGCATCAACTGTGCACTTGGTTAGAATTCTAGGGAAGCGATTGTAAAGAACAGTGTTTATCTACTAGCATGCTAAAATAGAGTGAGAAGGTAATGGAGTTGAATTTAGGAAATGTTTAAAGTCATTTTTAGAAACACAGAAATATCAATATACACATCATGATAATAAATAATCAAGTGCAAATGCATATATATATGTGTGTGTGTGCACACATGTATGTGTGTATATATAAATATTTATAATAATATTTAGAACAAAGCCAAACACTATTGAAATGAGTATATATATATATATATATATATATATTACAGAAATGAGTATATATATATATTACAGATAGTCTAAGAAGGCACAGTGGTTTTTCAGCATCCTTATCCCCAACTGAATGGGTGGAGATGTTTTGATGTCCAGCATGTTTTGTGTAGAGCAATGACATTCATATGACTTCTTCAGAAAATAATCTGGATACATCAGGGCTGGCAATTGCACTCCCTCAATTCTTTCAAAATAAAAATCTCCACATTCTCCCTAGAAGCAAGCATCTTTGCATTTCAAATGGCCAATTATGTTTGTTGTATAACTGATTATGCCAGTTATAAAAATCCAACTGCCACAACCACACACATGCCATGATTTGGGAAGTGTGCTTGGTAACTAGGCAGCATTTTCTCAGACCTACCGTGAAGGATCTCACTGGGAGCGTTCCATTTAATCTTCACAATACACTTCAGAGACTGGTAGAAACAATGGAAACAAACAGAAAATGGCATTTAGAGAGGTGCATTTTCAACTGTAACACAGGGGAGAAAAGCAACCAGGCACCTACACCTGCAGGGACAAAAACTGAGATTTCCCATCACACATTGCAGCCTCCTCGGTGATAAATGCATCTCTTCTGAAATCCTTCTTTTGGAACCTAGATCAGTGTTTTCCCTTAACTCAGGTGAATAGGGTTTATCATTTTTCTCCCACCCAGCACATTCCCTTCTGTTAAGATAGCATCCAGAAAAAAAAAATGGCTACTATCTCAAATATTTTAACCAGAAAACATATACTAGTTGAAGCAAGTTTAACTTTCTCAAAGCTTCTTGACTTGCGAACAAAGAGAGCCCTCTGAGTCAGTGACACTGCTGAAGCCATGATGAGGTTATCAGCAGCTAGATTGCTAAAGCACATTTCCTTGGCAGAGGTATATAATAATACACCACCTAGATTTACACCGACTCTCCTGTCAATCAGGAAATTGCATTTCCTTGCTTAAAGTGCTTACCACAACTGATAAGAATTTTTTTCTCCTCGCTGCCTTGCTCTCTCTTTGTTCCCATGCAATTAGCTGGAATCAGGTGAGTCCATTTGAAATCAGGTTCCAAGAGAATATAGCAACGGTTGCTATCACTTTTTCTATCAACACTTTAGGAGTGCTATGAATTACCCCTGCGTGTATCTTTCAATAGATTGGGGAACAAATTCACTTTTCTTAGGCTACACATTCTATCTTTCTGACGTGGATTTAGAATTTTTATGGCATAAAGAAGCTTATACCATTACAATAGCTATAATACAAGCCAAGGCTGAACAAGGCAGCACACATATTTAGGATTAGAGCCACAGCCTGCTGGGAAAATCCTAGGTAGAAGATGGCAATCAAAGGAAGATCATCTTTCAGAATGAGGTCTCTGTGTTAGTTCAAGGAGAAGGGAGTTTGGCCATCTTGATGTGTTATCAACTTTCCCAATAAAGTACCAGGACACAAGAGCCAATAACAAGACAATTGCTAGAAAAATGGTGCTCTCCGTGCCTGAAATCTAGAGACTCTTGCTGGGACCTTGTCATATGTATCTTCTTCGTTTTATTAGTTCTTTCTTTAACTTCCTTGACTTCTTGCAAGTTAAGGTTTCAAGTATCCAGGATTCCAATTTCAAGTATCCAATATTCCAGTATCAAGGGAGTAACATAGAAAACCAAGATAAGTTTCTTCTATACAGCTTCATAGTCAGCACTGCATCATAGGCCATAAAAGTGCAGGGGATGCATGAAATGCTGTGCTGCAGAGGCCTCTCACCAAAACTCAGACGGAACACAATTAGACACAGAACAATCCATGTCAAAACCTCTTAGACAAGACCCCTGAAAGCAAAGTGATTTCATAGAAAACGAATTTTAATATCAAAAAATGTATATCAAAGCCAATTCAGCAACATGGGCAGATAAAATATCTTTAATGCTTACAGTTAAGGCATTTGGTGTTACATTAACAACAGCCGGACAACTACAATAGTCATTTTTTTCATAACTCTTTCATATGTATTTATGGGCATGAGTCACCAGACAATTAAGCAAGAGTGGGCACAGCTAGTGTGTGGGAGAGCCATTGTCTCTTTCTGTCACTGCAGGAAGTGTGGCTATTGTCTAGGAAATTAATAAACACCTTAACTTAGAAGCGATTAATATTTTGTTCCTAAAATTTTGTTTGGGAAAAGAGAGCTTGATGCTGATAACCAGACTGCAAGGCAACCCTCTCAGTGGGAAGAATTGGGGTTTACAAAACATGAACATTAAAAGTTAAACACAGAATTAGCCATGTAAAACTCTTAGGCATACAGCAATGAATGCTGGGAACCAATTATTTTTAAATATTTTAACAAATGGCGAAAGGCGTTTCTGCTTATAAAGACTAGGTCTTCCTTTACTTGTTTTCTTTAAATTAATTGCTCATTTTGACTTAAAAATTATATCCTTAGAAAAAATGATATTTTAAAAAACCCAAACTAAGAATTAGGATTATGCTTAATTGGTAAGATATATGTACACAGTGGCTGCAGTAAAGTTTTAAAGCACTTAGCCCTCCCTGAATATTTTGGAGGACTGGGATTTGATTCATGACAGAAACTGCCAGTTGTCTTTACTATCTTTATCTTCTTTTTACTTTTATTAATAGAATCCAGACATTTTAGCAAGCATGTGATGACTACTATAAACACCACATAGGTCAACTTCTGTTTGAGCTAGCTGTCTGCAACTAAATTCTGCCCAGGGAGTGGGGGTGGGTGGGGCAGTGTAGGAGTGGGAGTGCCCTGCGAGTAGTATGCCCTATTAGAGAAGGAAGACAGGCCACAGCTGGTGTGCTAACCACGTTCCACAATGGATTCAAAAATCTCAGGACACTTCTAGCTCATTTAAACTATTTTGTGCTAGCTATTCTTTCTCCTCACAGCCCAAAAGTAAGAATATCTTTTTTTTTCTAATCTTCACTAAAGCAGAATTATGCTCTTGCAAATCACTTGAAGAAAAGGTGACTTGGAACAGAGTTGTATTGTGAAGAGAAGAAAATAAAGGATGAATATTATAAGGTGTTTTCTTTCCATCTACAAGGTTACCTCTGTCACCTCAAGGGACTGAATCACTGCAAGGACTCTCGAGCTTCTTTATGTAAGCAAAATAATAAATCAGGCAATTACTGCCTGCCCTGCTCTCAACTTCTGTCTCCAGTACCATCATCCCAATCACTCCAACTCCAGGCGCCTGCCATCCTTAACCCATTTGTGATTCAAAATTATGATTTCACTCTTATATTTTGGTTCTTCCATTGAAGCTGTGAGAACCATGTGATGGGGGTTGAGCTCAGGGGTTCTTGGCCTGTCTCCTATTTGATTAGCCTTTCCCATTTAGCCTGCACTTTCCTCCCTTCTGTAATCAGAAAATACAGCCAGAAGAATGTAGAGAGTAACAGCACAGCATGGATTTAAAGATAAAACAAACCCTGAAATCTCAAATTATTCAAAGCTGTGCAGTAAATATTTGACAGAACAGAGATTAGAGAGCTGATGTCTCAACAACTGGCCTATGGCTCTCCTCTCATAATCTGGGAGGAACCTAGTTCCTGTTCACACCTTACCCTGCCTATCCTTTACTCTCCACATCCCTCAGTATATATGTCTGTTGATAAACAAAGGAAAGAATAGACTATACATTCATATTTTTCACATATACATATATATGTATAGATATGAAATATATTTATATGTATAGTATATATGTTTTTATGTGAGCATACATATATATATATATAGAGAGAGAGAGAGACAGAGAGAGAGAGAGAGAGAGAGAGAGAGAGATGAAATCCAATGACCTAACCTGTTTTGTATTTTTAGTAATGTCTTTCAAACGAATCTCTTTTGAAAATCAAACTCCACTCTTGAAGAAAGTATATATGTTTTACATGATCCTAAAACGTCGGACACACTAGAACTCTGTTTCTAAACTACCCTTCAAGCCACCTGGCTCCCCAGTCATGAGACCTAGAAGGGCATCCAATAGAGAAACCCAAGTGCTGTCCTTTACTCCTCTCTGTCTTTCTCGCTCCTCTAACGAATCAACAACCTCGATGAAGTCTAAGGCTCGTTTTTACCAAAGTCACTTTCAATCTCTTTTGCCTTATTAGGACAGTAACTGCAAGTTTTTCTGCCATTTAAATCATCTAAATTAGTTTTTGTCTTGACCGTAAATCTCTAGTGGTTTAAGATATAAACACAATAATACCATGTCAGTAAGAACAAAGTTATTACCCAAATAGGTGTGGACCACAAACAGTAGCTAAGACATCTCCCCATTCCATTCCATGACACATTTAGAAGGATGAAAATAAGCAAGAATGAAGGGGTAGGGCACAGTTAGACTTTTTTTCTAGGTGGAATCTGGGTAGTATTTTTCTGTAGCTAGAAAAACATAAAAGTCAATTGCATTAAAATATCTCCAGTAAGATAGGTTAGAGGAAACAGCCAATGAGCATGACTAATTTTGTAGTGATAATTGGATTACAGCTGATTCATAAGTTTCATGACAGCAGTCCAGTTTAATCAAGCAATGCTCACTTTTTTCTCCATAACACAGCTGCCAAACACACACATACCAGAGATCCCTTCGAACTGCCCTGTGTAGACTATAAAACTGTCCATTAATCTAAAATAAAAAGAGGTATTTAAAAACAACCAAAACTCCATAAGAATCTCAGCTGTCTTATTCAGAGAACTTTGAAAATGTACTGTGACCCTACTGAAAATACAAAATAACTGCAGTCAAAAATAAACTATCCCCTTCTGATGACTACTTATTTCCAAGGAGTTCCGGTTGCCAGCCCAAGCTGTTCCTATGATAGACCCATACTTATTTAATAGACAAACAGTGCAGTTTCCCATGAGGAATGATGTTGACAAATTTCACAGCCCTCAGTCTATGTGCTGCTGAGGCTGGATCAGAACTCCCATTGACATGAGAAGCAGGAGGGGTACCTGCGGGCTGATATCATTTATCTCTGCATATACTGTGTGCAAACAGTTTCCTATGTCTACTTGGGCCATATTTTCCATACTGCTTTTTAACACATTTCTGTGCACTGAAACTATGACAAGGACCATATATGTACTTCAATTCTGGGAAAGGGAGTCATAAAGAAATAAGTCATGTGATCTCACACGGAAGGTTAGAAAAGATAATAGCATTATTTGCTATTATAAGCAAACAATTCTAATGTTTAGAGTTGAGTAATTCAATTTTTAAAAGCATCTTAAAAGGCAAGGCACCAGGAGTATTAACACTTCTGAAAACTCAGGGCCCATTGTGAATTCACACTGCCTGAGGACTCGCCTTTCCCTCTCTACAGAATTCTGTGCCTGAATTGTACTCAACTATTCCACTGTAGGTGACCGTCAACCAAAACTGCCCCATGCATCAGTTCTGCAAAGGCAACTGGAGTTTCCTAAGAGCTCAACTTTGGGGACAGAAAGAATAACAAATGATGCGTTTTGGCATGATTTAAAAAGTATTCCTTTTCGAAAGTCAAATGAAAATTGAACTCAATCAGACCATGTTTTGTTTCACAACATTTTGTAGCCATAGCTAAAACTGACCTTAAAGATCATGTTATTATTAAGATCAAATATGGTACTCCACTGAAAGTCATGGCCGCAGTTTTAATGCAATAGGAAATGGGATATGAAGTCTGCCTGATTTGGCCCTTAATTGAAGGCAATATACAGCTGGCTGTGTCTCCTCACCATAGAACATCAGCATCAAAATTTATCTAGATACTGTCTGAAGTGGGTACCCAAAGCCAAGCAGACAAAAAGGCAATGCATATTTGGACATTAACCATACCTGATTATACATATTTTTCTAGAATAAGATACTTCAAACTTGTAACTATTTTCAGTAATGGACATAGATACATTTTTCCTTGCTTACTTAATTTCTTTGAAATATTAAGAGTACCTATTTCATAAAATGCAGGAAGAATAATTATTTCATTAGTTATTAAGTATTCCTACCTCTAGTTGTATGTTTTGTTGTGCCCTATCTTTGAATTTTAAGTGGAGCTAATCCTAGTGTAAATGGGCACCAAACTATCATATAGAGATAGAAAGCAGCATGTAAGCTTGATAAAGAATTGTCGGAAATCTAGTATTCTTCAATTGGAAGAATCACGTTCTTTAACAGTTATTAGCACTTGGAACTCCTTTCTATTAATCTTTACCAAATACTAAATGAAGCTTTAATGATTTTTAACACAAAAGGCATGAAGCACATTCCCAGGTATATGAACTCATACCACAGCCATTGTAATTTATATCAGGGAGTATATTGTAATGTGTACTCATCAAGTATTGGTTTGTAAATCATTAGAATTATACCTTTTAAAAATCCTAAAACATGTAGGGAAAATCATTTTAATAAATTTCAATATAAAAATATCTTTCATGTTTATAATTAATTCACAAAGCATTCTATTTATCTAGAAGAGAATTATACACTCAGTTTCTTAACGTTTGTTTGAGAGGCCGGAGAAATCAGAGTTCCCTTGAGTAACTAAACATTCTGGATTCTCCTTTATAAAATGTGAGACTATCAAAGGACACACAGATGCACGGGGGCTCACCTACTGCTCCATGGAGCCCAGCTAGAAGTATGCAGTGCTATAACAAGCTATTCTTCAGAAAATATAATCTTATATGTTTTATAAAGATCATTTGTTTCACAAAAGGTTTTCCATTGCATGCTGATAATTATATGCTGATTATTTCTTTAGTTTTGAGAAATGCATACCCATAAGTAAAACATGGTTTCTTTCAAAAGAGAATGTTACTGTCACCTGAAAATATTTCCTCACAATTTCTCCTAGAGTCCAAGTCCTGGACAACCTCACATTTGCCCTCTGTGTCAGTAGCAGAGGCAGTCACAGTTCCAACTCTCTTCACTGATACCGGCATGGTTTTTAACAAAGCTCTACACAAATGAAATGATGTAGCATGCCTATTTTATGTTAGGCGTTCTCTCATCACAATAAGTCTGAAACTCAGACATTTTCCCCCTCTCTATCAATAATGTGCTCTTCTCGTTTGCTGATCCATGTCTTCTCAGATAAATAAGCCAGGCTTGCCTATCCAGACCCTTGTGATAAGCCATTGGGCTGTTAACAACATCAGGTTGTGTTGAATAAAGTTGCTCAAATATCCCAAGAGCAATTGTTTTGTGGAGATGAGCTTTCATTCTCTGGGGAAAATACTCAAGAAGAGATAGTTTAGGAAAGAAAATGCTATCCGGCCATTTGACAGAGCTTTGTTGTAAATTTTCACTCACCAATAACACATGAGATTCCACTTTACTTTGTCCAATATTGTCCAAGTAATCAGCCTTTTAATTTAAATTGTTTTCATTATGGTTTGAAATATCCCTGAAGATTAACAAAGATTAATCTTTTTATATCATTTTAAATATCTGGGCACACTTCTTGGTAAGGTACATATTCAAATATTTCATTTTGTTTATTTTTTTTGAGTCAGGTGTCCTTTTGTTGTGAACTTTAGTTATGTTAATCATAACATCAATCATTTTCAGAGCAGTATGTTCTACAAATACATTCTTTAAGTATTTAGGTTGCCAATTCATTATTTTGATGGGTAAAACATTTATATTCTAATGGATTTCAATACACCATTTTTTCTCTTAGATTTGTTATTATTTGCTCAAAGAAACATTGTCCCCACAAAATTTTAAATATTTCTCTATTTTTTTTATAACTTTCACCTTTTAAATATAATTTTATGTAATTATATATTATCTAATATATGATTATCACCTTTTGTTTTAGGCCCATGATTCATACCAAATTATTCTGTGTAGTGATCACAAAGGGCTACAACTCCTTATTTTTGGCTAGTTGGACCAGCATCCTTTGCGAAAAAGGCTTTTCTTGCACACTTGATTTTTGTCTGTTGCATTCATTAAAAACATACTTGCTGAATGTAGGTCCCTTTCTGACTTCTATATTCTATTTCATTTATCTGGGTCATCCTTTATTATTATGTTGGCACAACTCTTTGATAACCATGACTTTATGATCTTGAATTAAAGAAACATTACTTTTCAACTTTTATTCTCAATTACTCCTTTTCAAAAATGCTTTGCAACTTTGCAAATTCTCAGTCCTTAGAATTATGCACACATTTTAGAGTCAATTTCTCACTTTTACATGAGCACACAGAGCATCTTGTAATTGAATTAAACCTTCAGCTCAGTGTGGAAAGTATCACAAACATTTGACCATTATGTTTCTGTACGTTCTGATAAGTTAGCAATGCTAGCACTTAGTGTTCCAGCTTGAAAGGAGCTTAAAAGTCTACTTTGATGCAACCTGGATTCCATCTTGAACTATTTTGTAGTTTTCAAAGCTCAAAGTTTCTCTTATTCCTTATTTTACAAAGTACTACTGTGAAGTAAGTCAGACATAACAGAGGCCAAATCTCATTTGAGGTCACTTAGTTAAGGGTTCTAAATAATCTTTGAAAATAACTGATAACATACAGTGATTTGCTTACCCCTAAACATTTGATGTCAATAGTGTTTCCTGAAAATAAAAAGTAACAAAATCAGTTAAAATTTTTTATCTGAAATCACAAAATTATAGTTTTTAAATTTTTGTGTTGATTGTTCCTTCCTGTATGATCTTTGAATATTTTCAATCACTAAGACCACAATCAACAAGCATTCCCCTCCCTTAAAGGTCCATCCTCACGTAACGCACTTAATAGCTCTGGCTTGTGATTTGTCCCAGATCCTTTAACAATGCTAGATCATGTAAGACATTGGCCTTACATGTGTCATATTATAGAGGTGAAAAGAATGTACTCCAAAAGAAGTAATCATATCATGAACACTAAAGAATTAAGCGTGTGGCTTTGGGGAGTTCAGAGACACAGCTGAAGCTAATTTCTCGGTCAGTATTTTCTGTTGAGACCACAAAAGATGAAGATTCTACTATTGAATCATATGATACAGATAATAAAAAAGAATTTTCAAAACATTCGCTATTTTCTTCAGGCATGCTAACTCATCTGAAACTCTTCCTAAAACACCCAGCTAGCAGAAGAACAATCTCACTCGTGTACGCAGAAAGTACACATTGGCTCCTCAGTCTCTCAAGGTTATCAGCTAACACCTAATGTATGCCAGGCATCAAGATAGTCTCTGAGCCTTAACACAAAGACCTCATCAAGTTCACCTTATCCAGGAAGAGACACATAATAAGGAAATAAAATAAAACACCCTAGTAATGTTTGGAAGAAAATAATCAGATACAGTAAGTAGCTAAGGAAAAAACCCAATAACTGGGCAGTGACTTCAGACGGATTGAGAGAGGAAATGGTATCAGCAGACATCAGCATAGATGAATAACGGTGCTAAAGAATGAGAATGACGTCACATCCAAGTACCAGCCAGGCCCAGGGTTCCTTGGCTTCTGTGATCAGGCACACTCAGGGTGGTACCTGACTTTAAAGGAAGAAATAGTAGCCTCTATATGCTTCTATCCTGGCATGAATGTTTCAGGGTCTGCGCTGGGCACCCTCGAGCTGACAGATGTGTGATCTACAGCTGTAAGAATGAGGGTAGAGGACAGGAGAATTCTTCACTCACATCTAGCCTAGAAGATCTGTGGCTTTTCCTTTACAGTCAGTCATCCATGCTAGCTGGGTTAGAAACACAAAGGCAACGGTAGGGAAAGTAGGTCATTTGTATCCAGAGACTTGACATGGTATTTTCAGTTCAAATATTAGATAATTTGAGAATTATACAAAATGACTTCTGCTAGCAACCCAAATTAGTCTCCGGCATCTTACTCTGATAGTACTCTTACTATGACTTACACGATGTCAGGACAGAAAGAAATGAGCACTCAGACGAAAATATCACATGAAAAAAAAAATCCATTTCATCTCCTTCAAACAACAATGCACATCCAAAAGCAGAAGTGCTGGTCTGACTTGTCACAGCAGAGAGCTGGGCTCACTTAGATGATAAATTTAATAGCAGTCCATAATAATGCATTTTTATGCTTAATACATTACTAGGCTTTCATGTTTTACAGTAAAGTAAACTGGAGAATAATTCTCCCATAATTTTATTTATTTAGCACAGAATAATGAATTGAATTTGATATGTCTGAATGCATGCTCAGACATATATAAATTTCTGTCATATTGTTATCTTGTTACAAAGCTTAAGATGGCAAGATATTAAAAGCAAGGAGCAGACAGATTTCAAACTGCTGAAGATAAATCTACATATTTTAGTTTCCATGAACGTAGCCACAGAACACAAAGTCTACTCTTTTTCTTTAATCACTTTAGATGTTGAATAGATTTATCTTAAGACTAAGTCAATCCTAACTTGTTTTTGTTGTTGTTGTTGTTGTTGTTTTTATTCGGACATGTTTGCAATAGTGATAAATTCCACCTGTCTCTAGAGTTTGCAAATTAAAACTGAGATCACAAACTCACATTGAGTTTTAAGATATCACAACTATGTAAGTGATAATATATGTGAAAGAGAAGGAAAAGAATATATGAATTCATTAATACAAACCATTGTGCTGGGAGTTGTCCCTGGCTATCTGAAGGTCACCAATTCCAAGAACTCCATAGATTCCCAAATCCCCAATCTTCAAGCCACTCAGTTACATAAACTGATTTAGAATTTGTACATCCTCTCATGAAGTTTATTTTATTATACAACATGTGTATAAGGTGATGAGGGGATGTATTCTTATGACCTCACTTGGAGGTCAAAAGACAACTCTGTGAAGCACATTCCCTCACCTTAACTGTGAGGGTTCTATGGACCCAACTCAGTGCTTCAGACTTGTGATTAAGCACCTTTACTAGCTGAACCACCTCACCAGATCTACTTCAGATCATTCCTTGATTCGTCATGATACCTAGTGGACATGCTCTGTTAATAGTTGCTATATTGTATTGTTTGCATAATGAGAAGAAAAACCTGCACATGTTCAGTGCAGATGTTACATTTAGTAATTCTATTTAGAGATGACTGAAGGCACCAGATAGAAAACAACCAAATACAACTAAATAAAATCCACTTTGATTTTTATGTTTTCATGCCATCATGGAATTTGGTCCTAATAACATTTACTTCTGGCACCTATTTCACATGTCAGAAGATACTTCTTATTGGGAGAGCTTGTGTGCAATTTCTGGGACATCACCGATATTATGAATCTCAGTTATTCCTATAGAGCCGTAGACCTGGGAATATTGCATTACTAAGACTAGTGAAGAAAAGAAAACCGGGCTTTCATGCCCCTAAAATTCAAGTGGATCTTTAGCTAGGAAAAAGCATCTCCCATAAAATTAACAATGAAGTATACACTGTGCTGCTGCATAAGCTACAGGCCCTGAGATGGGTGTTAGTGCTCTCTGACACTATTCCAACATTAGGCAGAAATAGGCTAGTTGTGTTTCATTCTCAGTCAGGTTGATTGGCTTTGGTGGCTGGAGGCAGAGGGGTTCAAGATAGGGTTTCTCTGGGTAGCCTTAACTGTCCTGGAATTTGTCCTGTAGACCAAGTTGGCTTCAAACTCAGAGAGCAGTCAGACTCTACATCTTAAGTTCTGGGATTAAAGCTGCATGCTACCACTGACTCTGCATTTTTCTCCTTCCCCCCTCTTGCTCCTCCTCCTTCTTTTTCTCCTTCTTTTTTCTTTTCTCAATGCAGGAAACAGTGTGCTGGTTGACATTCTGACATGATTTCCTCATCAAATTATTAAAAAGTAAAGCCATAGTTGCAGACTAGAGACAGAAGATGAGCACACTTGTAAATACATCGATCAAAAGGGCATGCAAAATGCATGATCAGTGACTACTATTCACAAAGTCTGTAGAAGAAAAACTCCACATGAACTATACTAGTTCTATGCAGAAGCAAATAAGCAATCGACTGTTTGGGGGGTCCTGAAGTGCCAAATGTAAGTCCCAAGTAAAGAGAAACAAAAGTGATGCTGAGGGCCACTTCGTACCATAGCCAGGCACAAACACAGCTACATATATAAAGAAATGTCAAGAGATGGGGATTCCAAATTCTATAGATGTTCAGAACAATATCACAAAGGAGAAGGTAAGGCATCTCTAGTGTGTCTTTCAGGCAAAGTCCTGAGCTACACCATTCAGCATGAAAAGAGCTAGACCATAGAGAAAGCTGAGTTCTGAGTAATGCAAGAATATTGGATGGTACATATTTACTTACCCATGAGTCAGGGCACATGAAGAGATTTTAAGCTAAAGTAAGAAGAACAAAAATGTGACACAGTCCCTTAAAGCCAAGGGACAGTCATCTGCAAGGACAGTAATCTTGAGGGAAGCAGACATTCCCTGAGAAGAAAGGTGGAATCTTCCTCACTAGTAGAAGAAAGACCAGGGGGATTTTAAGGGACCGTTGACATGAGGCACATGGGAGTTAAGAAAAGGGCATCACTGTAAAGATTAGCAATAGCAAAGCAGGCGGCAGAAGTGCTGGGAAAGAAAACTCTCCTTTCATAGCTAGGACATTTCAAAGTCTAGATTTTAAAGAGAGAGATGTATGTTTATTTGAGAACCAGACACAGGAGGAAGAGATTTTGATTCCTTTGTTTTGTATCTCAAACTTAATTGACTGATGTCTGATGACTTCCCTGGTTTACACCGCACACATTCCCAGATAATTTTCTCTCTTCCCTAGGCTACCCTTTGAAGTTCTGATTATATTTACTATTAAAGGGGAATCACGGAAGAAACCTAAAGAACTTGAGCTTGATTTAAGTAATCAGCTTCAGAAGGTTGTTTCCACTTCATTATAAACAGCGGCCTCTAGGAATAAGATGAATCTGATTTGAAAGAAAGCAGGCAAGGGGACTCATGGGAAATCGAGGGCTGCCTTGTTCAGTGGGACTAGCAAAGACTTCACTCAGCTCAGTTACACACAATTTCCAGTCACCATGCTACTGTATTAATTTATTGTACATTTTTAAAAAAGAATTAGGAGAACAACTTTATTTGCATTCTTCTATCCTCACCTCACCCTCCTCTCTGTCTCCTTTCCAATAACACAAGGAACATTTTCAAAGAAGCCAATGCTGTTAAAACTCAAGGTGGTTCTCTCTCATTACATTTAATATTCCTTTCCTATGAAAGACCTGAGAAGAGATTACCCTCACAATTACCCCAACTGGAAAGATAGCTTTTGATAAAGGATCTAGGGAGAAAATATTTCTTATAAACAACCTTTCTGTGGTCTCAAATCTGCCCCATTAGTGCTGAGTGATGAGGCAACTAATTATACAAAAAGCCATTGCTAGAATCTCTGACATAAAATAAAACTTTCAATATAGGGACTGACTAGCTAAAAATAAATTCTTTCTCTGATTCATACATGGGCTGTGACCATGTTGCTGGACATTGGTGGGATAACAACTGGAACAGTGGAATTTGGGATGTCCAGGGATATAAATTGTACAGAGGAGTCCAAACATAAGAAAGGAATTATCCATGTGGATGGTACCTTATTTCCCAGAGTGTGTTGGGCCCATGATAGAAGTTACTATTGGAAGGGGGCCCAGAATGACACCTTGCCTTCAGGTACATAAACGCATAGTATTGTTCATAGACTTTACCACACCAGTTTGCATTTTTTGATCAATTTGAAAGACTGAGCTATATCCCTAATATAACTCTAATATTTAAAGATTTATCTTTCACTATGTTTATTTTAATTTGGATAAAATGTCACATTATTGGCTCTAAGCAGTGTTGAACCCCCGATATTTCTAAACAAACCAAAAAAAAAAAAAACTAATTAAAACAAAAGTGAGTCATACAAAAACCAATAAAATATCTTGTTAAAAGAGCAAATGAGTAATCCATGACAAATTGTTGGATTTGGAATGACATTCTTTAAATAAAGTGTTCTCTATTATTTGGTGGAGCTATTATTACTACAGATAATAATTAGAAACTAGAAACATAAAAATAAAATATTAGTTGTTTCTTCCTTCAGTACCAAATGTCTTAAAAATGACTAATTGTTACATATATTTTAAAATATTAAAATAAATAAAAAGCATTATCAAATGCAAATGACCATATCTGATCACTGGTGATATATCTCTTAGTATCTAGTTCCTCTTCCTTATCCACCTCGTTGTTGCTGATATCAGTGAACAAAGGCCCTACTGCTATCAAGCAAACAGAGTTTGGCCAATATTAGAATAGTAATTGTACACTTGCCCATGCTTTATTTACCTGGGGTTGAAGGACTTGTGCCTAGGAGTTTGGACTTATCAAAGCCTATGGCTAAAAGGAGGCTATAGATCATTTAATTCAACTCAGTCCTTTTATAAAACACTACATTCTTCTATGCTGTGAAACTCCATGAAAATTCATTAACCAAGAACTTAGTTTCTGGCAAAACCACGTTGCTCATCATTCAAGTCATTTCTATACTAAAGAGGCACAGGAAGCAAGGTCAGGTTCTCCATGCTCCCTTTTTTCAGAGAGAAAAACTGTTCTAGATTCCCCATGAGTGTAGTTGTCTGTACTGAGGAGTGAGGGAGGGTAAGATTGTCCTTTGCACCAGCACATTCTGTTGTGTGAAAACATCCCTTCCATGTGAGGATTAAAATTCAGACTGATTATAAGCAAACAACCACAAAAGAGTTCCGAGAGGTGACACTTCTGGTTAAAGGCTGGGCATTTGTTCACAAATGTGATTAACTTCTTCATAACGCACCTAGAAAAACTAAGAAAGACTTCTCATCGGGCAGCGATCTGACAAGTAAAGGCCCTGTGCACGACAGCATTTGAGATGGCCTCGGGCTTATTTTCTTCAAATTATAAAAGTCTACCGGTATTTCTTTTTTTCCAGTAACTGCTACTTAAAATACTCTGTAGAAAGGTAATCTGCAGAACAGTGCTTTTATTGTTTGGAAGTCAGCAAAACAGCAGTGTGGTCTTTCAGCCTGTGTATGCAGCCAAAGCTAGGTCATCTTACCTGTCTTGAAGGCCAGTCTCTCTGCGAAGCTTCTGTCTTTAAGTAGAGGGGGAAAAAAAGCATAGAAATACAGCTGAAGCTCTGACCCCCACACACAACCTTTACAATTGTCCACTGGACCTGCATCAAAGAGCCAGACATCACAGTTTGCTTCTTTTCCGTAAGAAAAGCAAGCACATGGAGAATGCCAGGAAGGAGGTGTAACATCAGATGGATGGAGCCATCTTGGCTACCTGTATGGTGATAAAATACTTGACAGAGGCAACTTAAGGGAGAAAGGGTTGGTGCTATAGTTGACAGTTCATAAAACATCACAGTGGAGAAGCCAAGACAGCAAGCATCTGGTCACACTAATCAACTGTCATAAAATGAACCGAGGGTACATGAATCCTAAAGCTCAGCTTGTTTTCCTCACTGTATACAATCCAGGTTCCTCTATCAGGGAATGTTCCTAAGCACAGTTAATATAAGTCCTCCCACATCAATTAATACAATAAAGCTAATTCGCTAACCCAGGCCCTGAGGCCTATCTCCCAGATGACTCTCTTCTTCCAAGTTAACAATTTTACACTAACACCATGGCTGCAGCAAAGATAGCCACAGGCATGAAATGCTTACTGCGGGAGGGGATTCTGGGAGCCAAATTTGTCTGCTTTCTCAGAGCAAGATTGCTTCTTACTGAAATGACTTAATATAATATCCAAGCATGTTTCAGATAACTTGTAGGGAAAATGAGAGGAGTGGAGTGAAGGAGCCCAATAGAAAAAGTACCCAGAGAAGATGTTGGCTTCAGAAAAGGAAAAACAATCAACCGGGCATCACATATTTTCCTAAAAAATCACATCAACATAGGAGACGCTGAAAGTACTTGATGACTAGAATAGCCAGGTTCTGTGGAAGTGGAATATTCATCTCAATAAAAATAATTTAGAGTAAGATATAATGAACTTAGTTCAGGTTAAAAGCTTTGATATGTCTCCCGTGAACCACTCATGAATTTTGATGTTATAAATATGAAGAAAGATATGGTCATTTTACCAGAGGAAAGTGTATTGTTAGGAAAGACTATCAGACTGTATATGGTTAACTCCAATGTAATGAACTAAATGCTATTATAACATTGGGGTGGGAATTCAGGCCAGACTAAAAGATCAAGTGAGGTTTTCTAGAAAGCATAATGCTTCAACTGTCTTTTATTTAGATCAAAGCCCAGAACTATTTAGTTCTATGCTACAGGGCAGCCAGCATAATCCCTTTGAGCATACTTGCTCATTAATTAAAAATGGGAGCAACAATACCAACCCCACAGGTTTGTTATATGGATTAAAAGATTAAGCATGTGAAGGACTTGTACCCCTCTTTGTAAGGTGAAAATGCTCACTAAATGTTTTCTTTCCTGAAGCCTATAAAATGTTAGTGCTGGGAGGTTCCAGAGGTTTGAATGACCGATGCTGCTACTTTCTAAGTGAGCAGGCTGTAGGCATAAGGCTTCATGAAATCATCCAGGGTATATGACCTGGCCTTAGAGACAGTTTTTGCCACCTGTAGCCTAGCAATGTACCATAGCACTGTGTCATTACCATATAAAGCCATGAAGGCAAATGACCCCTGTATGAACAGGGAAGTAATGTGCTGTAAGTAAAAAGGTTCTAGGAGAATGGATAAGATAAGTTGTTGGAAAAAAGAAAAGTCTGTGTCTGTGGAACAGCTGAACAATCAGGATTAAAAATCAATCTGAAATAGGAATTAAGTCTTTAAAAAAAAGTAGAGTTTGAGGATGGAAGGAAAGACGGCTCAGTGACTAGAACACTTGTTCTTTTCAGAGGACAACACATTTGATTCCCAGCACCCAGGTATCAACCTATAACCATCTGTAAGTCAAGTTCTAGGGGGCACACACACAGTATACATATACACATGCACATATACATCTTCGACAACATCATCTATGAACAGAGTGAGTATCGATTGACAAAGGACAAGTCAGTATTAAACGTTCAAGATTCTTAAGTTGTTGAGATGTAAGCATGATTAATATGAGGCTCGGTGAAACTATCTAGAGCATGCGAGCTGGCCTTAGAGCCCGTTCTTCCCACCTGTAGCCTAGCACTGTATTATAGCACTGAGTCATCACCACGTAGGGCTATGAGGGGAATGACTATAGTGTAAAAAAGGAAGTAATGCACTGTGCGTATGGAAGTAATGTTAATTGATAAAGCTGAGAACTGGTTTAAAAACAACTGGGAGCTTTAGTTATGACTCATATGATTCATCATCTTCAATCTCCTGGTACAGGTCTCTATTACTTACCGTACATGGATACTTGAAACAGGCACCGGAACAAGGCTTATAGAAGGTGCAGCACTGGTCCTCGATCCAAGCCTAGGTTGACCTGGCTCAGAAACGATTCTAAGACCAAGATGGAAATAACAGGTCAGGAGGAGATGCCTCCCACCCCGTTCCCCAGCTGCCCCAACTCTACATCAAAGAACTTTGATACCAGCGTGGTATTGAAAAGTAATTAAAGCCAAGGAAGAACGAATGTTGCTTATTGCTTGATCACTGGTCTAAGCATCTTCTTCTACTCCTTGTTTTTTCTCCATCACTGGGCTCTGCACCATTCCAGGTTAATGAGCTGACCACAGGAAGAAAAGACAAAGATGTGAGTACTAAGTAGGAAGGTTCATTCAGACAAACCCAGGCTGAAGAAAAGCCAGGTTCCCTAGAGAGTCCATGCTGGGTGTAACCAGAAACATTAGCAACTGTCAAACTGCAAAATTAAACTTAGGAAACATTCCAAGTCCTGTGTGATTCAGATGTCAGAAAACAGCCTTGTATTGCTGCTTTCGTAAAATCTAGTGGTGTTGACAGTTTATTGGGGCTGGGGCTCTAAGCTTTATTAGAAGTGAGAGATGACTTCCCCCACATAAGAAAGTCAGAACAGTCTCTGCTCAAAAAAGAAAAAAACCAGCTTTCTCGATCTGAGTTGGGAACCTCTTTGTCCACTGAGTTCATGCGCAGGGTACACTTACACTCATTCGCTTCACTGCACCTGCTAAACTACAGGTGTGGGCAGACGTTGAGCCTTTTGTATATTCTGGCATAAGAAGATCTTTTTGCCTTTCATTAAGATTAAACTGCCCCTGTGCAAATCCCTTCGGATAATCTGGTACCTAAAACCTTGCCTAAGAGGCCCTCTTCATGTTTGCACAGTACATAACTTTAAAGGCCCATTGTTTAATGAAGATGGTCCTTAAATTGAGGTATTTCCAGCTGTGAACTTCCATAGAAGAGGTTTTTCATGAACACAGCCAGACCTTCAGGAGGATTATAGGAAAGTCACCAAGTGTCACGTCATTATTCTTTCAGCTTCCACAATGTTGAGGTTGAGCATAGACATTTGTCTCTCAGCTATAATCTCTGGCAGCTGTTAATCAGCTTGTCCAAGTTTGACATCCTGGAGGCCCTTGAAGTTGCCAGCAGCTTGAAAAACAGCACACTTGAGTCATAGCTTGTTTGGCACACAGAGTTTCTGTGTGTTGGCATCACAACCTCCATGTGTATGTGGACATTGGCTTTCCAGCTTCTGAAGCTGTAAGCTAAGTAAACCATCTTTTTATATATAAAATTTAACTTCTAACACTTTGTTATAACAACAGAAAATAGACCAAGATACTAGTCAGTAATAAATGTGTTATGTAAAAATATCTATGTCTGAGATAAAGATAGCTCTGAAGGGCTTATTTGTCACAATGCTATAAACTTAGTAAATATGAAATAAATGTCACCTATAGCTATTTCATTATTAAAGTTTCGGTATTTATTTACATTTATGTCTTTTCTTTATTAACGTATCAAAAGACTGTTGAGAAATAGGAGCATACATCCATTACATTCATTTCTACATTCAGTTAGCCAAGCAGCATTTATTTAAGCAGTTAGTCACCTTTGTGAGAAAATGCAAAGGTAAGAAAAGCCTCAACTAGATGCTAAAACTCCCATACAGAGATGTGGAGCTGTGTGGCAAAGAATAAAAGTTAAGATGCAACTCTGAGACCAAGAGGGAACTTTGAAGCAGGGATTCATGATGGAGAGGTAATCAACAAAGGAGGGCAAGAAGAATCTTCCAGGCCAGAAGAACACACAGCTGCAGGTTTATGATGAGAAGTGCAGCCTTTTCAAGGATGAGGCATAAGGGACCATGAAGGAGCGAAGGGAGAGTAGAGCATCACAGATTAGGAAAATGCCCTGCAGAGCTCAAAGGTGACGGCATGTCCTTCAAACATCTTATGTGATGATTAAGGAAGGATAATCTCAGCACTTACCTTCGGAGAAAATCCTACTCTGGCTACAATATGAACCTAGATAATGTGAAAGAAGTGGTTAGGAGGGGGTTACCTAAGACTGCTGGAGTCTATGTAAAAAAGGTCACAGGTTGAAGCAGCCACTGACTGTACAGATGAAGAACACTGGGGGAACTGAGAGATTTTGAGTTTAAAGTCAGTACGAGTTTGAGTGGGCTGCTGACTGAGGGTAAAGTGAAGGAGATGCTCTTATTTCTACACCAACTTTCCAAGTTTGCAATGGACTCCTAGTGTGCTCGCAGAGTACCATTATATATATATGCATATATATGTATGTGTGCATATATATATGTGTGTGTGCATATATATGTGCATATATATATGTGTGTGTATATATATATATATATATATTCACATTACCTGTCATAAAAAACTTACCAAAAGTCCTAGGATGCATAGGCCATTAACATTTATAATGCATGTTCAGATGCATTTTACTATATTCCTACTGAGGCCCACAAAGGAACTAATTTGTTTCTAAGTGACAAAGTGAGTAACGGACAGAGTAGTCTGGCACCGAAAATGCAACCCCAACCCCTCTGGTCCTATGTTCAGCCTGTTTCACATAACTGGCGTTTACAGCATCTGAATATTTAAAACAAAATCTAGACTTCTGAGGTAAGTCTGCTTCCACAAACACATAGTCTTTCATTCTGTACATTTCTGTATGTATGTCTTGAACTTTGCTCATAGGAAGAAAAGAATAACTAGGCTACAGTCTTTATATTCCATCTAGAAAATTAAGTGATAGGAAAACTGGCAGGCTAAAAGTCCATATTATTTTGAGTAAAGCCGAGCCCACTGTTCCTTACCCAGCCACAACAAAGAAGCTGAATCCTAGTTCTGTTCTTTAAGAGTATCTGGGAATGTGCCAATATTCTCTAAGCATACGCACAACAGGAGCTTATTTATATAGGAAACCCTTACAGACATTCTAAGGATTCATTGTATATATACAGATAGCTTCAGTGGCCTCAGTAAATAGCAGCTAAAGTAATGCTCCACAACTGTTACTGCAACCAGTGTAATCAGTAACAGAATGTAATGCTGGCAGACGACAAAAGAGGAAGGCTGGGTGAGTTCATCACATAGTCATTTTATAGGAATTTTTGGTATTTGGGTGTCATTTTATAAATAAGAAAGAAATTAGTTGTTCCTCAAGGAAATACAGTATGAGGGATATGGAGGTCAACCTTGTGAAAGAAAAAGTGGGATGGAGAGCGAGGTGCCACAGGCTCCTATGACCCCTCAGAGTCCTGACCTGCTGCTGTTCATGGCATTAAATTTAAGATGGCTCCTGCCTGGAATACTGATGAGACAGCAAAAAGCAACCACAGTCAGGGAGGTGGTTGTTTCCCTTATCTTCACAAAAGTCCTAACAGATGATGATGTTCACACACCCCCACCTCCACCTCCTTCTGATTACCTCATCAGTCAGGGCTTTCATTGGGCCAGTTTAACAGTGTGGTGAGATACAACTGGCCGAGCATTTAGGAGCTTGGACTTAGCTCAAACACCGTATATAAGTTTATACACTGCACAGTAAATTCAGATCTGCACCCTGATCTGGTCTGCAGAGTCTGATTACCGGGATGTGTCACATGACTCTGTCGCCTTTCACACCCCTTTCCCCATCTTCAGTCCTCTTCGACAATAGAATTGCTGGATTTTCTTTTATCTGGATTACTGATGGATTTTTGTATCTTCAGATCCACACTACATATGAGAAAATGTTGTCAGTGTGAATTAATATGCTGAGATCAAGCAGTGGCTCTAGGTATCTTCGACTAGTTCATAGTCACTAATAGCAACTGTATTTGTATAAAAGATATGGTCTTTGGAACTCCAAGGATAGGCAACCTTGGTAAAGGTATCTTTACTCTCAGATTTGTAACCTTGTTGATTAAATAAAGACAAACAAAGGTTTAATTACAATATAGTGCACTGAAGTTTTAATAGAAGTACTCTGCTCTAAAACCATGAGAGTAAAAAACAGTTATCAATTGACTTTACTGAATTTCTCAAAATTCAGCCCACACTGCAAACTGCCAATAAAAGTGTGCAGAATGCATGCCTGCATGGAGTTCAGAGCGTTAGACACCATCTGCAAGTGCAAGACAGCTCCCTCTTTGGGGACCACACACTGTGTGCAGAGCCTCAGAAATCCACATCTAAGGTGACTTGTTTTGCTGGTTGATTCCTTAGTGTTGGCAAAAACACATTCCTTTTTTTCTTCCCCTACAGACAGTGGGAGGTTCCAGCACCTGAGAAGAATAGAGTGTGGCCGACAGCCTGCTGGGCAGATTGTCTCTGTATCTCATCTTAGGAAGCTGACAGAGATGCTTAGGTAAACAGGACAAAATCTGTGCTATGTAGGAATTTCACTCTAATACATAATTGTTTCTCTGTTATTAAAGAATATGTACATACGTATTGTGCTATAATTTGTACTGCCTACACTTTCAGCTTGAAGAGATAAGGAATTGGTCACATTTTCTTCCTGAGAGTGGAAAGCAGCAGAGAACAGACTTTACTGGAGTCGTTGAGTTAGATCCCTCCTGCCAGTCATGCTAATGCTAACAGACATGCATGTACTGAACGAAATATTAAATTAATGAATGAAGAGTGAATGAATGACCTATGATGAAAGTGTGACATAGTCAGATATTCATTGTAAAAGAAACGCTTCATCATTACTGAAACTACCAGACTAAAGTACAGATTTCAATGTATTTCTTTCACTTTTGTGGTTGTAAAAATTGGCATAAACCACAACATGTAAATGTCTGTTCATAAGTGTCCTGTCTGTTAGGTGGTCAGCTTTCCTAATAGGTAGCTTCCATGAGATTCTACCCATTTGTAATGAGAAAAATATATACACTTGCTCTGATTACAACAGGTGGAGATGTAAATTACTCTTTACCTTATAGGGATAAAATGGTCACCAAGTGATGTTCTAAAGGATGCTGTAATTACCTGAGTCCTCCTGCAAACTGATCAAAGTAGATTCTTCTAAAGGGCTTTTTAATCTGTGGTCTGACCTAAACACTTCTAATGAAACTCATATCTACCCCTTGACCAGACAGATGTAGGTGCTACCCAACTTTCTTAAACTAAAATTACACAGATCTCACCAGGAGATTCTGTAAAAATGAACCTTGGTTTTGTGGGTTGGGGGCAGGGCCCAGATTATGTCTATCTAAGAAGTTCCAAATGATACTCTGTTGCTATTGTTCCAAAATTCACACTAGGAAAGCAAGGAGTTAAATCACTCATGATCTGTGGCCCCCTACAAGTAGCCAAGGAAAGAAAAGATCTTAAGAGTTATACTTAAGGATGACATGTATACAAGGTCACTTCAATTTCGAAATAATACAAGAAGACTGATTGAGAAATAGCCACATATCTGAGTGACCTGGCTGACTAGCCAGGGCCTCTTCAAGAGGCTGGTATACCACAGTCATTGTCTCAGCTCACGGTTAGTACCTGCTACATCAGCGACCCAACAGCTTCAACATTAGTGGATTAGTTCTGACTGGTTGGAACTTTTCCTGAATTGGCTATTAAATCTCTTAAATAGCACTCGTGAGCACCATACCAACCGTGACCCTTAAAAGGGTCAAACCTAGAAAATGATCTAATTGTCATCTTGAGGTTGTGCTATACTGAAAGATGATTCTGTTTCCTTACTAATATAGATGATTTTGATGAAAGAAGGCATGAAGTCAGTAGAATTTATAACAATAGACAAAGAAATTGATTTTAAAGCCTCAAATTAAGTTTAAAACTATTGGGTCCTAATACCCACCCTGAAAGGAGGAAATATGTATGTTTATCATAAATATGAAAATTGGAAGAGAATAAAGCTTAGTTTAATTAAAGGCTAAAAATTCTATAGAACTGGAAACAGTAGGAAAGATTTACTACTCTCTTCAACAGAAACCACAGGACTAGCTTGAGAAATGTTATCTATAACATATTATTATTATTAGTCATTCGCTGCCTTGCTGGACAGATGAGTGATTGTGACGCACCACGTGTATTCTAATAACTACTTCTTATAAGTTTCAGTGAGATACTTGGATTTAGAAAACTGTTGATATCTATTCATGTGCAATTATTTTGTAAAATGGGTTGGCAGATTTATAGTTTTACCTCATTGTCTCTACACGTGTGGGGTAGGGGGAACCTAAATCTTAAATCTTTACTTTTTGTGTATTTCTTTCTAGAGTATAATCAAAAAACCAAACCACAACAAAAAAGATATGTGTGTTTGTCTGTGTGTGTGTGTGTGTGTGTGTGTGTGTGTGTGTGTCTGTGTCTGTGTCTGTGTCTGTGTGTGTGTATGTGCATTTTCTCATGTGCACAGAGGTGGGGAGAGACAGAGGGAGCTGGATGTGCTCTGTAACATCTTAGAGATTCCTTGACAATTGTGCAGGCACACTCACTCAGTAGAATGAGCCACTGTAGGCTCTGTCCTGATGTGGCTGTACTGGTATTTGCTGTCAGTCTCTTTGTGCCTCGTTGAGTCCTAAGTGATCATGTGAACATCGTGTGACTTTCCGCATCCTCAAATCCACTCCTTAGGGTTGCTAATGTCTACTCAGTCAGTCTCCTCCCAGTCCCCGCTGCACAGCGGCAGCCCATGCCATCCACCCTGCTCGTTCTTCTAGCTAATCAGTCTGGTTTTCTTTTCTTCATTTGGCACTTTCTAAGTTCTAAAACACACAACAGAATTGCCATCATAATTTCTGACCGTGTTTTTTCCCTTGTCCGTTGGATCTTAATCAAATGCCATATTCTTTTTAATGTATTTCATAAAAGAAAATTTGAAGCTCGGATACACAAATGGCAAATTATCTGTAACCAAAAAACCTCCTTCCTGCATCCTTCTCCTCTTTCCAGCCCTTACACACCCCCTTGCTAACACTTCTAATATCAGTACCAGAAAATCCTCCCACCATATGTCAACGATACTTGATCTCATTCTGTCTAAGCCTGTGGTGGGGCTTACAGTTCACACCGTCTGCTGTGTCTGGTCCCTCCTTGGGGGAGTCGGATTTCACATTCTAATGGTCCCAAACAGACAGACGGAAGAAATAGTTTCTTCTTGCCAGACTGAGAAAAGAACAACCGTGAACAGTGAGAAGAAATAAACAAATAGTGACTTAGAACTGCAAGGGCTGGATGTGGTCTGTGTGGTCAGCTCCTGTCTGCCATTCTCAAATCGCCCCCTCCTGTGGGGTCATAACAAAGCAGAAACATGGCATCCGACCTGCCAAGCTTGGACAGATGGGGCCAATCAGGATACAGAACAGGTATTTTCAGCCCTCTGCCTACTGTAGCCAGAAATTTATCTGAAACCTAGAGTGTGGAGCTTTTCAAATAAAACTAATGGAAATACATTTTAGAATGCATAATAGTTTTAAAAACAGATTCTTTAGATCATGGAAGCCAAACATAGACTAAAGAGCAATATCTGTATAGTGTTCAAAAAGGCAACAGAGTTTCTATTTTTTCCTCCTTTGTTTCTGACAGCCATCTCCTCATGGAAGGCCTGGCATGGGGTGACCCTCCTGCTGCTGCCTGCAATGAGAAACCCTTGGATGGCAATTGAGAGCTTTTGGGACTCCTGGTGGGAAGTTTTCTCATTCTGCTTTTAACTGGAGCTAAAGCTAATTTAACCATATGCTGCCATCTTGAAACTATAGGTCACTGGGACTTCTGGAGAACAAACTTCCTTTTATGTCATTGGGAAGTCTAACTATCCCTTTTCCCTGTGCAGATATGAAAGTTATGCTTTCATTTCTGGGTGACAGAAACAAATCGGCCATATAATAGCTCATAGACGACTGTGGGGAAAAGGCCTCTCTGCTTAGGACAGGGTTGCTTTCTAGTTGGTATGAAAGCATATGACGGACAGTAATGAACAGTGATGGAACTCGATGGACCAGAGTTATCTTGGTAGGAGGTTGAGAAATGCTATCCTAACCTGACATCCATGAGGCTTCAGGCAAGTGGGGTTACTCTCTACCCTGCCTTAATTCTCCTCCTTGCACCTTCACCAGATCCTGCTGTGTGTAGCAGGTCTGGTCATCCTTCTCAGCCTGTTTGCAGACAGGAGACTTCTGTTGCTGTATCAGAAAAGAATAAAGCCAATTAAGACCAAAGTACAAGGCCACAGTACACAATTTAGTTTTGCTTAAGGAATACTTATGGTATTTATTTTGGCCCACATCTTAAGGTTTGCTCTCTGTTGAGAAAACATTTTTCACAATAAGCAAAGAAGACATAAGTTAACTGTGAATGTTCTGTGAAGCTCCCCTGCTTCTGCACCCACAATGTAGACTCAGGAGGAATCCAGACAAAAGCAACCATTGCACTAAGCATTTGCCACTGTAATTGGTTTTCATGCTCAAGTATTTGTCAAAGTTATTTCTCTTAGGAATGATGGATGTCAGAGAATATTTGTACAATTGCTGTACACATTGGGACCAAAATTTCACATTTCACTTGTAAGAATGGTTCTGGGAGAAGGAGAAGGAGGAAGAGAAGGAGGAGAAGGAGAAGAATAAGTATAACCAAAAGAAACAAAAATATTGACAGAATATGCCACACATATAGGTAGAAGAAACAAACTCTCCCCTAGATTTTACTCTAAAATGACAGTTCATTAGGACTACAGCAATACCCTACTTTGTTTAATATATTTCTAACTTTTTCTTTTCTCGGTTGATGAAGGGAAGGGTCTCAGTAATGAGGAGAACATTGACATGGGCACTATTACTTTCTCACAGAGACTTCATTGATACCTATATGTGTATCTCTAGTTGAATATACATATGTACATAATCATATATATCATAGACATGTACTACATATACATATACAACATAGACATTATATCCAGATGAATCTGGTATACAACAAGTAGTTAACATTCAAATAATATAATGAAAACACTGAATGGTTCAATGGTTAATCTGCTCTCTGCTGTGAACTGGAAAATGAAGTTGAAGTCTGGGACTGCTATGGAGTCATTTATTCACTCTCCTGGAAAACTTAGCTCTGGTCGTTCTCTGCGCTCCTCCATTGACTCTACCCATCCATTGAAATATTCTTAGAGTCATACATTTTGTCCTTTATTTTATATTGTTGGTTTTTATTTTCTTTGTTTTTCGATTTATGGGGACTGGACCTAGGGCCTTGAACATGACTATCTAGTTCTGTATCATTGAACTATGTGCCCTGCTTCTTACATTTTAGGATGAGAAAAGATCTCACTAAATCGCCTGGACTGCCTTTGACTTTTGATCCACCTGACTCACCCTCTCAAGTGGATGGGATTACAGGTTTATACCACATTGGCTTCTTAGTTATGGTTTAAATATTAGAAATCTAATTAATCATGCACATGTGTATATTATTACATATGTATGTATATATACATATTTTGTATGCATGTTTGTGTGTATATGTATATATACTTGTATATGTGGGTGTGAATGTAACAATGATCAAGTTCATGAATTTGAAAAGAAACAAGAAGGGATATATGGGGGGATTGAAGGGAGGAAAAGGAAGGGGAAATGATGTAATTATAGTTTAATTTCAGAAAAAGAAAGAAAGAAAGAAAGAAAGAAAGAAAGAAAGAAAGAAAGAAAGAAAGAAAGAAAGGAAAGAGAGAGAAAGTATTCTGGCCATACAAAATCATGAAGCAAGACAGACAGTAGGGACCATAAGGGTCCTTCTTCCTATTGAAGAACTAGAGAAAATATGCCTAGGCTCAATGCTTGGCAGAAAGCTAAACCAAAAAATGGTGTTAGCCAAAGTATGGCTAATAACCTATAAGTTTCCATTCACACCTGGAAAATGACAGCACGTCACTACTCTGTGTATTTAAATGATTCAAGAACATTACTCATTTTCTGCACATATTCGCGTATTCTGTCGATGAATTCCCATGTGTATGCTTGCTTATATCATGCCACCATTTAAAAGATAAAGGGACTTTGGATGCAGTTCGATTGGTATTGGACTTGCCAAGGGTGCATGAAGTCCTCAGTTCCCTATAAACTGGACATTGCAGCATATCCTAGAACCCCAGCACTTGAAGAGTGGACACAAAAGAATGAGAGTTACAAGGTCACCTGATTGTATGATGCTCTTCTGAGAGACTACAGGGGTGGGGGAAGGAACAGGGAGAAGGCGAGGGAGGAGAAAGTGGGAGAGGGACAGGAAGATGGAGGGGAATGGGGAGGGAGAGAGAATGAGAAAGAGAAATGACTATATTAGCAATAAACAATTAAACTGATAGTGTTGAACGACTGAGAAGTGTTCCCATGAAGTCAAGGCATGTTACCCCAGGTATTCTAAAAAAGACAGACTATACTAAATGAATGAGCTTAAGATCACAAAAATTACAGCAGCTCACTCATTTAAATTGGATATAGAAGCCAGAGCCTGAAGTAGGTTGGAAATTTAAATATGTGCCTATGAGAACATGAGGAACCTATCAGAGAAGACAGCTCTGATTTTGAAGACAGAACGAACAGGAGAGAGAAATCCAGGCAGGGTTAGGTCATTGACAAGGAACTGTCTTCATTTTTAAAGAACAGAAAACTATACTACTCTAGGAGTCTGGGAGGTAACAGAACACTGACCATCATTGTTTTTCCAGATCATACATCAAAGCAGAGAGAAGAAAGCAACCAACCTCTAATGTTCAATGGAGAATAAAAAAAAACTGCATTTATAAGAAAAAGGAAAATAATGACAGAAGCTTAGGAAGCAGAAACATTCAGAAATCAAGTAAATGCTAAAGAATTATCCACTGTTCTCCAGCTGAAGGGCTTATGATTTCAGACACACTTAGATATTCTTCAATCCATGCGGATCATTGATTATGTATATACTCTCAGCCTTCGTAAGAATATCAGACTGTTTTCTGAGACTACTTATGCTAAACTTAACAGAAGAGTTAGCAAACCGGCCTTCAGTTTGTCAGCTACAAAGCAAGAAAATATCTGAAGAGAGCTTCCTTTATCAAAGAGAAATCAAACAGAGAGATGTCAACTTGTTTCTCTCACCAAGAAAATCTGTTTGGGGCTCTTAAATAGTGTGTTCAACACAACCCTCAAACCAGAGTCTTCTTTTTGTTATAGGTTTGAGGCTTCAAAACTGTGTACCTCTTCTTTCATGTTCACTTAGATGCTCAACAGTTCAACCATCATGAGTTTTCTAGAAGCATAGTGCCTAGACTTTGTCTTCAGTCCCCTGCTGACCAAGGCAGACTCTAGAACATTTCATTCCCTAAGTTAATCCATAATTTAGTTGAAGGCCATCCTGTGACTACACAGGTCTGCCATTAACATGTTCTATAAATCCATGTTTAAACTTCACATTGAAACTTCAACTTTCTAATTAAAAGCAGCTTTAAATACAGTTGTTGGCAGCAGCCATAGGTCATCTACCTACCAATGAGCCCGGTTATTGTTACGTTTATAAGCATGGAGTAAACGCTGCTGTAGCAACTGTCTTCACATTGGCTCTTCACTCCTAACTGATCAGCTCCACTGGATACACTAGTTTTTAATTCATTCATAGCTTTCGTTATATTTATTGAATGGCCACTTACTCAGTATTTCCTCCAAGGAATAGACAAGTCAACATTATTTAATAAGCTCCTTCTGACTTTTAGAATAGCATCAAGGTACAAGGAGAGCTGCATCTGGGCACTATGTGGGGCTGTGAAATATCAACTTGAGGATTGGAAATTAAGTTACAGTAACCGGGCAACTTTAGCATGCCATGTTGTGTTTGAGTATTGAAGCATAAAATACTAGATAGCTCTAGTATTTTTCTCGTCAGCATTTCTCGTCATTTCTTTACAACCAGTTAACCACAGTTAAATAGACTTTATGCTTTCCTATTAGGTAAAGCATCTTCTAGATCTGCTGTTCTTTCTCCTACCATTTCCTCTTGTTATACAGACAGCTCCCTCTCTATACTGTCACTTTCCCAATGCTTCACACACACACACTTCTGTTAAGTTTATTTCATATACGCCAATTTGAAACCTCATGTGTAAAATTTTCCATGGGATCTGGCTTGCCCTAAAAGAAAAATTTTCCATAACCCCCTGATAACACCACCAGGTTTTCTTCTTCATCAACTGCCCCTCTATAATCACAGTCTGGCTCTTAGACTCTCTTCATTTTCTTCTCAATTCTCATTTGCTAAATATAGTCAACTCACCTTAGTCTGGAAATTGTTGTCACCCAAGATCCTTTGTGATAACTCTATGAATCAATAGTTTGCTCTCATTAATAAAAACATTACTGTTTAAGAATGTTTCACATATGATCTTGCATACATGTGACTGAATACTCGGAAAGCATTATTGGTCACTCCTTCTTTGGAATGAAAAACCTGAGTCACCCATGTGAGTAAGTTTCTCATGGACATTGCCATGCAACTAACTATTAAGTAGGACGGGCATAGTGGGTTCAAATCATTAATCACCTCATTGTATCAATTCCTCCTGGGGATTTCTTTGAGATGTTTCAATTTTACTGACTTTGCCATATTATTGTTTTCATATATGTTTCTTTCATCAGTCAAAGTCATAAGCCGTTCAAAAGCTGAAATTCTTCCTCAGTGCCTTTAGTAACATATCAGCTGTGATAGTTAATTCTACTCACCGTCAAATATTTCTGACCTATAAGAATACTACGTGCAACTCAATATATCTCTGTTATTTTGACATGATCAGATATGAGCTATGGCCAGTGAAGCATGAAAAGAGGTGCTTTTGTTCGTTTGCTTGCTTGCTTGCTTCGTTTTAAGAGGCATTAAGTGAAAGTTTCTGCTTGTGTCATTGAGGCAAGAGCTGTGGCAGGACATGTGATGTTTGGAGAGAACATAAATAAGGACTCAATGGAAAGCGATGTAGCACGTGCATAGCTAGCCTTGCACCACTTTGTTGGTCTCACGTCTTTGACTCTTCACTGATCTTCACCTCATGGAGAGGGGCATGGCAGAAAACTTCTCCTGGTGTCCCAGCTGCTTCTTGTTTATTTGTGCCAATTTGGTGGAGTCCTGGCTGTTTCCTCTGGACCTTGGCACCACTGCCGATTTGTGTTTGGTTTCCTGACACTACTGATCTAGACTGCTGGTATCTAGACAATGGAGATTGGAGTCACCCCAAAGAACTATTTCTAAAACGGTCCACATACCCTTGTTCTATTTATCATCTCCCATCCCTTTGGACAGTAGACGTGAAAGGTGGGGAGCGTTTGATAAGCATTATTAAAGGTAGGTTTGGGGAAAGTCTACACCTTACAGAGGCAGAGTGCAGTCCACTAACAAGGTCCAGATAGATGCTGTGTGAATAGCATGGCTCCCAGTGCAGAGTACCAGCTGACCTATGCCCCAGAAGGAAACAAACCTTTGTGACTTCATGGCTTATTTTTGGAAGTTGTTTATTGCTGCTGCACAATAAGATCGTCTAACCAATACATAAAGGTTATGATGTGCGACTTCCAGAGAGGGGGCATATGGGCAAATAAAGGCCTAATTAAATCACTGATTATTGTTTAATACTCCTAAAAGTCTGCATGACAAGCAGTAAAGAAAATTATGAACTTCACTTGTATAAATTTCACTGGTATCTTATTATAGCCAGGATTCGAAGTTATAAAAGAAGACTATAACAAATACAGTTTTGATTTAAAATCCTTCAAAAGCTTAGTATGTAGGGCAGGTCTCCTATTTGAACCGGTTGTTTCTTTTCTATTGTCCCTTCCTCCTAATGACTGTTCTCCAGGCCAGCCCTCATTCCTTTTCCCCTGTGATGTGTTTTCACTGCTCAGTTTTTAAGAGTCTCTGGGAGTGTGCAATAAACTTCCCCATCACAGAGACTATATACAGGGCAGCCTTCCCTATATATCACAGCTCAATCTCCACTTCTCCTGGGTATAAAAATGAGAGAGAAAACTCTATAGTACTAAGTCCCATGTTAACCAAGGGAAGCAATGCTTTGGGAACACAGATTTCATATTTACCAGCTCTTGTTTTTAAGAGCTGATATGAATGCATTTTTAAGAGCTGATATGAATGCATTTTAAGAGCTGATATGAATGCATTTTGAACTTCCCATCTTTATGTTCTAGATTCAAGTGAATAGGTACTGGAGTACATTGTTTACATATTTGATCAAAAGTCTTCAGATCACAAGTCCATACACTATTAAACAGTGTAAGACATGAACAGGCACAGTGAGAAGCAATATAAGAGATTTTCTGACCGATTAATTTCTAACATTCTTAGAAAAGTGAAAATTAAAAATTCAGATATTAAACTCTCTCCATCACTTACAGACTACAGAGCACACTGATCGAATCCATGATTTAAAATGGAGAGTTTTATGTTTAGAAGTTCTAGTTAAATAAAACATTTTGCATTTTAGACAACATAGGAATTTCTTAAATTTCAACTAAGTGGAATATATATGGAAAAATTTCTGATAATATCTTGCAGCTCTCCTGAAGGCAATACCTGTGCCTGATTAGGCTTTCGAAGACCAGAAAACTTCATTACACAATGAAGCTGGGGTTGGTTTCCAAGGTACGCATGAGTTGTGAGGTGACCAAGTGGGAAACCAGGCAGATTCCTGAGGGAAATTCCAATTCATACCGCTGTACTCCAGAAGCAGGAACAGTACTTTTGCTTCCTATTACTGAAGCCAAAAGCTGATTCGATACCCTGTGAACTAGGGTCACTATAAACTAGAAAGAGTTGTTCTCGCTAGTAACAATTTAATTTGCACTATCCCAGCCAGCCTTATTGAATTCTTTCCAAGTCCCAGAGGCAGGAAGATATTGCTGTACTTAACTATTCAATAAGGTTTACTCTAGGCCTCGCCGGTGCAGCCTGGTTATATATTCCACATCATGTAGTTTAAACATATTGAGCAATCAATTTAAACTTGTTATTGTCATTGGGGTTTGAAAATTTAATAAGCAATTACCTGAACACATTCCTTTATGTTTTTAATTTCTACTGAGATGCTGTTCCACTTTCAGGCCTAAAGCAATCATGCCCTCCAGAATGTCTAATTGAATGAGTCCATAATGCAAGCCTTTTGCTTGACTGTATTTTCCCGTGTGATTTATGAAGCTGTATGAAACAGCATCTTCTTAAGGCCAAGAATAAGTGAAAGTTCCAAAGATCTGACATGTATGGATGGGAACACTCATATTCTAATGTGAAGGAAGCCAGCCGACCCATTCTGGGCTTCATACAGCAATGCCTTGGTTAAAGCATAAATCTGAAATGTTTCACCCTCCTATTTTTTGAGATATGTAGTAAAAATATATCATCTGTTTGCCTATTTCTTTATCCTCTATTGTCTGCCTACCATCTATCTATCTATCTATCTATCTATCTATCTATCTATCTGTCTGTCTGTCTGTCTATCTGTCTGTCTGTCTGTCTGTCTGTCTATCTATCTATCTATCTATCTATCATCTGTCTGTCTTCTGTTATCTAACAATCATCTATCATCTGTCTGTCTCTCGTTATCCATCTAACTATCTCCCTAACTACCTATCATCTATCTGTCTTAGGGCAAAAATATTCAAGGTACTCTTAGACACCAAAGTTTAAAATAACAATTATCAGTTCTTCTACTAATATTTTAGGGTTTTAATCACAATGCAGATGTTGCTTACAAATGTAAATGAAATGGTGTTTAGCTGATAAAATCAACCCAGGGCCTCCACTCTCAGTTCTGCCAGCCTTTCCTTACCTGAATATTCTGGTGTTTGCCCTATGAAAAGGTGATCAATTAGATGAATAGGCCTCATTACTTTGAGGTTAATAAAAGATTTTATATTCTGAGATACACACAAAAATAAGTCAGAGTCAGCATGTAATTTATGGGATGGGGAACAGAAGGAAAACTGTTTATCTAACAGATCACAGTCCCGAAAAAGGCTTTTACTATCTTGGCAGGCTTGAGTCCATCTCCTTTTCCTCCTGAGCCAGAGAGAAGGGCTGTCCAGATTACAAATGTGAAGTCTGGAAAGTCCTTACAAGCTGCGTTTCTCCTTCCCATGTGTCTGTGACAAGCTAGTGCTCTGGGGATGCTACTTACAACAAGAGAGATTATGTCCAGAGACTACAATCTCCTTTTCAAACTCCCTCTGTTTCTTCAATTTCTAAGATTAAGCAATATTGCACAGTGGATGTCTACTTGCTTTAACCACCCAGAGCCTCTCTCCATTTCTAATTGCCACTATAATAAATACTTTTCTTATTATAAAATTGTAAAATGACGGAGTTTAAATTGTATTTATTTATTTTTCTACTTGCCCAAATAAAATTCCTCTAGGTTGAAGAAACCCAAGCAGTGAAAGATTAGTTGGTTCTAGTCTGGGAAATGGTCAAAGCGGGACCTGCAGTTCAAGCAGAGAACTAAGAGTATACCTGAGAGTGACAGATCTAAAAAGCTTGAACCTGGTGCTGGAGAGATGGGCCCAGGAGCAAAGGGCAAGTTCAACAACTTGCTGCTGTTCAAAAGAATTCAGTTTATTTCCCAGCATCCACATGGTGGCTCATAATTGTCTGTAAAGGATCTAATGTCATCTTCAGACCTCTGTGGACAGCAGGCCCACATACAATGCACATACACACAGGCAGGCAAACACTTATACACATAAAGTACAAATAAGCCTTTTAAAGTCCACAGTGCTAACCATTTACATCATGGAACCAAAAAGAACCCAATCCTTTTAAATATATTAAGTAAAAATCTTGAAACAATAGTGCAGAGATGAAAGGATGTATTCCACTGATAATTGTGGCTACAGCCACTGGCCTGTATGAAAGAGAGGCTATTCCTCAGCACCCAGCAAAGCACACCCAGGCTGACGATGTAGAGATAACTTCCTGACTTATTCCTTCAGACAATGTGAACTTCAGGAAACTTTTTTTTTTTTTTTTTTTTTGCCAAAAATACCTGAGTAAAGCTAAAATAATGGACTCCTGGCTTCACTCCTAAAACACAATTCTGAAAGCTTTCCAAGATTGTGCATCATCAGCCATAGAGGTGGTCATTTCCTCTACACACATGTCCTGTGATTGTGCTAATGAAGCAAATCGATCCCATCACTTTAGAAGAAGTAAATCGTCTTCCCCTTCTAATAGAAACTTGTTTCTCAACAAGAAACTGGAAGGGAGAAAAAAAGACAGAGTTAAGCACTCCACAGTGGAAAATTACAGAAGCAACATAAGAAAGAGAACATAGATTGAAGGAGGAAGGAAAATGTAGTTGTGGATGGGGATGCTATGTATGGGATTTGAAGGAAGTCTTAAGGGTGTCACTTAGAGACCTTGTGAGTTGTCCCTTAGTCTGTATGCATCTGACAAGAGATAGGAGGGATTGAGGTTTAGGTGAAGTGAATGATTTATATCACTCACAGAGGGTATATCTAACCATCCCTGATGCTACAGCATTTCCTACTTGCTCACAGCAGCCTCTCCAGCTCAGCCCACTCTCCGCAGACTGAGGTCTGTGACTCACTACTCAACTTCACTCAGAGATGCACCATTAAGCTTGTGTTGTTGTGCTGTCTCCTTCATATGTAATGCCTTCAGGTCTCAGCGTGAAGGTGGGACCTGGAATGCATTTGCTTTTGCTGATCCCTTACAGCAAACAAAAGTTGCAAAGAGATGGACTTCTACTAATCTGCTTCCTGTCAGGTAGGTACTTCATCTCTGCATGGATCCTTCTGTGAAGACAAAAGCATTTCCTAAGCCTGTACACTTTCAAAAACAAATAAGGGTGAACCAGCCCTTCATTCTGAAATACAACCAAAATAAATGCTTTAATGTCCATGTTATTAGAAATGCAGACTGCCAACATCTCTTATAGTAAATGCTCAGATCTCTCATTAAAACATGCTTTGTTTTTCAAGCCTTTGGGCTGAGCCATGAAAGCCTCCCTAGAAACATCAATATTCTTCTGACCCTGTGCTTTCAATCCCATATATAATTGGCCAGAAAAATCATAAAGGGAAGTTGTGCTTCGTGCCACCTTCTCTCTAGGGCCTAACCTCCAAACCTGCAGAACAGATTAAGATGAGCTGGCATGTCAGAAGCAAATGATGAGGGGTCCGTGGGAGCATCCTTCATTGGTGTCTTGGATTTTTTAATTCTTTGTAGCAGAGACATCATTGACATCTTTAAATAGTTGAAGGGCTAAGTGGGAAAAAAAATCTCTTCTTCAGCTGGTTAGGGTCACAGGTAGAAGCAAAGATGAGAAGCACAAAAAGCAGGAAGGAGAGAAGGGACTGATCTGATTCCCTGCAGAAAAAGGTTTCCTGACAACCATGACCAACCATCCAAAAGAAATATCAAAAATTGGTGAGAACTTGCCAGAACTCCAAGGCACTCCTCTTAAAGGCATTCCTGCTACCAATGAAGTGAGACTACCATGAAGCATTGTGACCTATGATCCAGAAATCTCTCTCTCTCTCCCTCCCTCCCTACCCCCCCCTCTCTCTCTCTCACACACACACACACACACAAACACACACACACACACACACACACACACACACACACATCTTTAAAGAGACCTCAGCTTTACCAGTCAGCACCCACTGCCATGACTCCTACAGACATAGAACTATCTAAACATTTTCTTTTCTATGTATTACCTAAATGTGCACAGAAGTCAGGAGAACCAAATCAGTGTAAAAAGAATAGTTTCTCCCACATGAATGGGGAAGAAAACTAGATGGAACCTGATAAAACTTTGACAAGGTTCATCTTACTAGTGATTCTGAAAGTATCTTTCCAATGAGATCTCTGAGAAAAAGCAGCTTCCCAGTCACAAAGCTGTGCAATGAAGCACCAGTGTGGTTTGGTTAATTGAAAGCTATAGACCTCATGTAGTCAATGAACTTCACACGTGGCCTGTTAATGTGAACATGGCTTCTTATTTCTGGTAACTTTCATATTCCCTAATTCTCTGCCCAAGCTTATTTTTCATAGTACATAGAAACCTTTGAGCCATAAGAAAGAACTCACATATCTTTCCATTAAAATGTCCCTGGTAAGTGCTAGGATTTTCCTAAACCCTTTCAATATGTAAAACATGAAGAAATCTTGATAACATTATTATCTTGGGAACAGAACTGTTCCTCTTGTAAAGGATTCTACTTCTGATAACTTTAACATAATAATCTTTTAAGATTTATTTATTTATTGTCTATGAGTACACTGTAGCTATCTACAGACACACCAGGAAGAGGGCATCAGATCTCATTACAGATGGTTGTGAGTCACCCTGTGGTTGCTGGGAATTGAACTAAGGACCTCTGGAAGAGCTGTCAGTGTTCTTAACCACTGAACCATCTCTCCAGCCCCATAATAATCTTTTTAAAGAGTATCTAAAAGAAATTAAGTTGGCCCAGGCTAACACATCTCTCTCTCTCTCTCTCTCTCTCTCTCTCTCTCTCTCTCTCTCTCTCTCTCTCTCTCTCTCTGTGCTGTGTGTGTGTGTGTGTGTGTGTGTGTGTGTGTGTGTTGCACTACATGGACAAACCATACATGTATACAAAGCTCAGACATTGAGCCACAAAATCTTAATAAAGTGCTGTCAATACAATGTTTTTAAATGAGGGTGGTCTCACCTGACATGTCTATACGTTCTCTTAGCTCTATGAAAATTAAGTGAAACCTGGGTAGGGATGGAGAGTTAGGGAGAGATTCTGGAGGCACACAGAAGATGGTGGGCAAATGAGAGGCAATCTTTCTGCCTGATTGAACAAGAAAGAGAAACTATGCACAGTGTGGAAAAATTTATAAGAATGGTACGTATCTCAGACACATTGAGAATGTTCTGCAATGCTATGATAATGTGCCCGACATGGATGACTTATTAATTTGAAAAGCAGTGTTTTGTTCATTTCACCTGTGTCCCAAGCAATACTAACTTTTTCACCAATATCATTACTGCTTCATATAGCACTGATATTCAGTAAGTTCAGAAAAGTAATCACTTGGTTTGAATTTGAAAAGAAAATATTTTAGGTTAATGTGAGATATCTGGATAAGATAAGCATTTAGTTTTTGTTTTTTCTAGAGATGGGGTTTCCTGAAAGGGAAATTAGTTTTAAATACAAGGGTGGACATCTTGAAAGTACAGCATTATGCCATGGGAAATTGTGGTCACAGGTCCTTTCTATGGTATGGGATAATAGTGGGACTGGTTTCTAAAAAGAAATGAGCCTATTTGGTTATGGGGTAAAGAAGAGAGAAATACAACAAGGGCAAAGCTTTTGTTGGGAAATGGTGATGTCTAATTCTTGTTTCTTTGTAAACTCAGGGTTGAACATAAGGGTTGAGAAAGCCTGGCACAGCCAGTTTGGTTTGGCAAAATCCAAAGGCACCTTGCTCAGGAACACTACTACTCTGTTACACTGACTGCTGCCCCATGCTGGGTGCACTTGAGGCCCCACCCCGTACTCTCAGTCTCATTCCACTGTGCCCAGTCTCCATGTGCTGTGTACTTCACAGCTGTCTGTGGCCCTTTCTTCTTCAGTGAATTGCATCTATGATGAGGCAAGGGTGCCTGGACCTGTACAGTTCCTTTAGAGAAGCTAAGACACAACAATTCTAGTCAGCAGAAGAGTTTCAGGTGACAAATTCCCAGAGGAAATTTACATGACCCATAGAATCATCTAAGCCTGGAGCATCACCAGAAAACTATAGGCTATTTCATCTCCTCCTTCAGTAGAACTATTCTGCTCCCTTATTGCTCTCTCCTAGGAGTGCTATCTTAATAAATCACTTATGGTACAACCTTTGGCTTGAGGTCCACTTCCGGGAAAACTAAGACAGTTGATATATGAAGCAGTTCTTCATGTGAGAGGCTGTGAATGGGTCTTATATCTGAAACTGCATGCAGGACAGAAAGGAATAAATATCATATCCTAGTGGTATGTGAACAGGCAAGCCATGACAGGTTCTGGTCATGTTACAATGAGCTGAACATTTGTGGTTAACAAGAAGATAAAGAGCTAAAAAGGAATGTACTGACTTTGGTAAATAAAATGTTTAGTATTTGGGAGACATCAGAGAAAGAGGACCTGTGGAGATTTTGAAATCATGTGAGTGTTGCTAAGTAACACTGATATAGAAAATGAGTCTTTATAATTATCTCATTATCAACTTAGAGAAAAAGGTGGACTTAAGAAGGCATCTAATATGCATCCAAGGCAAGCACAAACTGTGACTAAGAAAACGGCCAAAAAAGGAAATTACAATCTCCTTGTCTTTTACTATTGTGTTTGCCCCCTAGTAGGGTAGTAGTGGGAACTAGTGGTTGGAGATATGAATATGTGGTGGATGCAGTAAAAACCCTTTGGCCCATCAAGAATACAGTCAACCTTTCCTTGTAAAGATGGCCCATATGAGAAGGAGCTAACCCACTAGAGGAGGAGTCTATAACAAACCGCCTTTAGAACCTGATCATTTCATAATACTACAAACTCAGAGAGTGTTCACTGCCATGAATCTTGAGGGAAAATATGCTGATATGAGGATAAAATGTTCTGACTGAGGGCTTAACTTCCGAGAAAAGGCTCTCTGAACTGGATTTGACGTTTCTTTAATGGTTCTTGGCCTTTCAGTTGTAAAAAACAATGATCCAAGTGAAGTGATGTGGAAATACAGGGCTTGACTTGGCACGGAATAGGAGAAGAGAGAATAAGGCTTAGAAAGTGGATACATGTGTGCAGCAGAAATATGAAATCTCCCTGTATTAGTCAGGACTTGCTAGAAGAATACAAGTGAATATATAAATTCACATTTCATATATATGGATTTGTTAAATCAGCTTTTACAAAGTCACTGAAATAGTAGCAAAGCTGTTTCCTATAAATCTCAGGGGCAAAGACCCTACCAATCATGCAGTCTTTGAGGCTGTGTCCGTCCACATCAGGAGTAGCCCCACAATGACTTGCTTACAATAGAGAGGCTGATAACACAGTAGTTGCTCCATCTAAAAGGGTGGATGCCTCAATATTTCTAATCTGGTGTGGAAGAGATGAGGGTTTCCTGGAGAGTCTCTGGCCTTCTGTCCATCTTGGAAACCTGGAAATTCCAGGCTTTTTAACACCAAAGAAGGAATCAACCACAGCAAGAAGCTAAATTAACTTGGTTTTGAGAGGAAAGGCCACAAGAGTAAAAAGAGAGGAATCTTTGTGCATTTGTGTGTGATTTTGTCTGTGCTGCCAACGGAAGTCCCTGCCTTCACCTAGAATGTATCTTCTCCAGCACGTAAGCCAGTTAAGACACTCCCTCAACTGAGTCCCCCATATTGGCTAATTTTAAGTTATGTCAGGTTGACATTTAACACCAAGCATTGTACACCCAAAACATTAGTTGACTGCTTGAGAAAGTCTACAGGACACTAGTCCTGAGGGCAGTAAATAGCATGTGTGTGGTGGTGAGGGGGGCTGTGGTATGATCCCATAGCATTGAAAATCCTATAAGGGCTTTATTCTAAAACCTGGAACCAGTAACACGGAGCAAGGTGTGTGGCACTAGGCTTCTTAGGAACAGTGCTGGGGTGAAAGCTCTGGTGGTTACTTTAACCGTAAACATCAGAGAAAACAGAATAAAGGACTCTGTCATCTCTTCAGGAAACAAGACACTAGTTTGTAGGTTACAATCGATACCTTTTATCCTGAAGAAGAAAAAAATATTTCCTTTCTCAGGGTTAAAATCATAAAATGATTGTGTCTCTTGACAATAGCATATCCTGGATATCTGTGCGAATGTCATTCGTAGAAATTAACCATATATATCCTAACAATTTTCCTAAATATGAACTCTTAGAGCAATCCTTAAACAGTGGTCCACATCTCTCCATCAGATTATTAACTGAACAGCAGACAGAGAAGTACCAGGTAAGGGTGACTTTAAAATCGAGATTAGAGAGGGGAATTTGTAAGAATAAGTTTGGGACTTAGGATATGTTGGCAGCAGGGATTAAAATTTGTCACATTGACCTTCTTGGAAATTTTTCTGGGGAAAGTATGTACAATTAAGATTTTGAAAAAACTTTGAAGTTCACAAAAATTTAACACAAAATGAAGCATCATGAAATCTGATGGCCAGAGCATAAATCTTATGATGTCTCATTAGCCCTTGGCATCTATACCCTAGCTTCTCACATTCTACTGATACTGAGTCTTGGCTCCTATAGGTCACTAGTCATCTACAGATTCTAGAAATGCAAAGGATTTTATTACTAACCATCCTCCCCTAATCCCTGCCTCACACACAATGAATAAGTAATGGAGAAATAAAAGAATACTTCTATGGCATAAACCAAAAATTCAGCAGTATAGATGCAGAATTCTGAAATCCGGCAAAGGCAGGCTGAGATGGACTTTCCTGATGTTGGACCCTTGCTCCACTTGACCATTACCCATATCCTAACTCTTTATCAATTTCTTTGCATAGTGCTTCCTAAGATAATGTACACACAAATCCCAACTTCAGTGTAGTTTCTGGATGGTTTGAATCTAAAACACTCCACGAGTTGGCTGTCTCTAACAGCAAGGACACCAGGGTATCAAAGGCTAAGGAGGCTGGAGACAGCTTTATGGAACACTTGCCTACATCAGGACAAGTACAATATAACAGTGTCAGACAATCTATATCTCAGCCAATGCAGTCACCAGTCCAGACCGTGAGATGCAGGAGACTGCCTAATAGTAAATTCCCAATGGTCTGTGTAGCTCAGAGAAGATATTCCCTGAGCAGCAGCCCACACTGTTGAATCATCTTCTATTAAGACATTCAGAAGTTAAGAGATAAGAGAACAATTCTTTCCCAAAAAGTGACTATATGTTCAAATATAGAAAACATAATATACAAAAACTCAGGAGCAACTAAATAGACTGGAATGCAAGAAAGAGGTTATTTCTAGAGAACTTAAAGTAATACCAAATTCAGTTACATATATTTCTTTTGCTTCTGCAAAGATTTAAGTTTTTAAGTGTAAACTTCTATAGGTTGTGGTTTTTCAAAGGCATTTCTCCCACTGAAGAGAAAGAGGGGAGGAAATGGGTTTATCCCATTAACAGAAGTGAGGGGAAAACATAGGCTTGAGTGGTTAAATGACTTGTCTCTGATAATAATAATAAAAAACCCAATATAGAAGGACATTCAACATCATGTTTTTAATCACATTAAGTCCAACGGAAACCTTGGAAATAATACAGGATTTAATCAACGAAAGAAAGCATGACAATTAATTGATGTTACCTCCTTTACCTGTATAAACTTACATACCTCCCAGCATCCTCTGAGCAGGACTTTATTATCTGTGCGCTATGACATATTTGGTAAAGGTATTGCTTACTTCTTAGATCAAGACTCTACTAATATAAAAGAACTGAGAGCTCCGATGATCCAACTGTGCCAATTTTTTACATTTATCTATTTGAATGTGAAGGTGAGAGTATGTGGACCATGGTATGTGACACAGGAGATAACTTATGGCACTGAGTTCTGTTTATCTACCACATGCGCTCTGGAGATCAAATCACAGCAACAGTTTTGGCTGCAAAGTCTTTTGCCTACTTAACCATGTCTCTGCCTATCCAACCCCAATTTAAATTTGACAGTTTTCTTTGTATTAGAACTGCTTGCAGTCAATTTTTTTAAAGGGGTACAGGGACCTCATTCCATGCCAAGGATTTCAGATTCACTGCATCACACTAAAGGACATCTACTGATGTCTATGCTTTCAAGCAAGTTTTTATATGCAAAACAAAATCTGAAAAGTCCTGTCAGATTATGTCTTGTTTGAAGTTCTGTCTTGCATTTTCATCTCTCATCCTTGAGCCTTGGAACCCTGCTTGACTTCATTCTTCTATGGATCCTCTTACCCTGATTTATGTCATCATAGCATTTTGATAAGCAGTGGTGCCATGCCCTTCCTTTTCAATGTGATATCACATGTGACTGGGAACTATGGTCGATCTACCCTTGGTTTATGCTAACAATTAGGTAGTTATGTCTCTGTTATGTCTTACCATGTGTACATCCTATATTCTCTTTCCTCTGAGGAATAAACATGGTCTCTCCAAGAAGACAGTGAGTAGCATAGGGCTTGGAACCCTTAGCAGCTTGGAGAACATGATTGTTTTGCCAGATTTCCCTTTTCAGATAAAGTGGGTGTTAGCCTTGGAGGCACAGCCATGACCTACAGCCTAGTTGGAATCATTTCTGAACAAACATTTGGCTGCCCCTTCATCACTAGAAATGGAAAAAAACTTGAATATCAAAGCTACAAGTCCAATATTATGTGAAATCTAAAACTGCCACAATCACATTTCAGTAACATTCTCATGTAATTGCAGTACTTCAAAGGTATTTGGGGAAAAGTCATGGTCTTTAGAATTTTATCCAAAAATGCACTGTCTTCAGCTTGTACCTTACTTAATAAGCATGAATCACAAAAGCACATCTCTAACTCTTTTACTGTAAATGCAATACAAGGGTTTTTCTCCAAAATATATTTTTTAGTTTGAGGACACTTAATTGATGGCTGTATGGCTTTTAGTGTAATGTGTAACGTTTGAGAAAGCGTAGCCTTTCAGTTTAAGGTTTTTTATTCATGCTGCTTTGTATAAATGCTTTAGTAGTTACTTCAAAAGACATGAATTTTACCCAACTGAGTAATACATGTGGCATAGTAAAAAAGAAGGAGTAAAGGGGTGTTTCTCCATCTGTTGCCCATGTCTGTGTGTAGTGCTACAATTGTAACTTTCAACATTTTTCCTAAATCTCTTGATCATATTAGCATCCGAAAAATTCCAAGTAAAACTATGCCTGTCTAGGAAAATAATGTGAACAGTTTATTGGCTTTTAACAACACATACCTATTATGGTCTAGATGAGTGCTTGTATGAACTAAGAATAACTAAAATTTATAAAAAGAAAGATTTTTTCATCTGAATATAGATTTGAATAAAGGTAGACTCATTTTCATATTGGCATCTGTGACTAGCCATTTATAAATAGTTCTAATTTAGTCATTCTTTTCTTTCCTATGTGTGAGTATGTATGATGTATATGTGTGTGATATGTGTGTATGTGTACTTTTGTGTGTGCACATGTGGGTGTCAGAGGACAACAGGATGTTAGCTTCCAACTTTTTGGAGCTAAATTTTTTTTCTTTTTTCTTTGTTTGTTTGTTTGTTTTTACACTCCAGATTTTATTCCCCTCCCATTCCACCCCCTGAGCATTCCACATCCCATACCTCCTCCTCCCCCCCACCACACATCCCCCACATCTTATCTCCACAAGGATGTCCCCACCCCACCCGCCCTACCAGACCTCTAAACATCCAGAGGCCTCCAGTCTCTTGAGGGTTAGGTGCACTTCTCTGACTGAACCCAGACCTGGGAGTCCTCTGCTGTATATGTGTTGGAGGCCTCATCTCAGCTGGTATATGCTGCCTGGTTGGTGATCCAGTGTCTAAGAGATCTCAGCAATCCAGGTTAATTAAGACTGCTGGTCCCCCTAAAGAGTTGCTTTCCTCCTCAGCTTCTTCCAGCTTTCTCTAATACAACCACAGGGGTCAGCAGCTTCTGTTCATAGGTTGGGTGCACACATCTGCATCTGACCCTTTCTGCTGCCTGTTGGGTCTTTTAGAGAGTAGTCATGGTGGGTGGTACCTGTTTGTGAATGCCCTGTAGCTCCAGTAATAGTGTCAGGGCCTCCCCTTGAGCTGGAACCCACTTTGGGCCTGTCACTGGACCTTTTTTTCCTCAGGCTCTTCACCATTTTCTTCCCTGCACTTCTTTCAGACAGGAAGAATTATGGGTCAGAGCTTTGGCTGTGGGATAGCAACCAACCCTGCCCCTCACTTGTTTTTTTGCTGGAGGTGAATTCAATAAGTTCTCTCTCCCCACTGTATGGCCTTTCATCTACCTCCCCCCTTTGAGTCCTAAGGGTCTCTCACTTCCCAGTTCTCTGGTACATTCTAGAGGGCCTTTTCAACCTCCTTCCTCCTGAGGTCGCCTCTTTCCATTCTCTCTGCTGACCCTTCAGTCCTTTTCCCTCACCCAATACAAGATCATGTTCCCCTCTCCCTCCACCCTCATCCCTTTTCCCTCCGCCTTATGGTTGATTTCTTCTCCTTCCCAAGCAGGACTGAGGTGTCCTCACTTGGGCCCTTCAGCTTGTTGACCTTTTTGAATTCCTTGGACAGTATCTTGGGTTTCTGTACGTTTTAATTTTTTGTCTAATACCACTTATTAGTAAGAACATACCATGCATGTCCTTTTGGGTCTGAGTTACCTCACTCGGGATGAAATTTTCTAGTTCCATCCATTTGCCTACAAAACTCAGAATGTCCTCATTCTTAATAGCTGTGTAAATGAACTACATGTTCTGTATCCAGTCTTCTGTTGTGGGACATCTGGGTTGTTTACAGCTTCTGGCTATCACAAATAAGACCGTTAAGGGGCACATAGTGACACATGTGCCCCTGTGGTATGTTGGGGCGTCCTTGGGGTATATTCCCAAGAGTGGTATTTGTGGATCTTTAGAAGATCTTTCCAATGTTTGCCCCTGCATATACCAGGCAAGGGGCCCAGCCTAGAAGCTTCTACTGATCTTCCTGTCTCCACCACCTATCTAGCTTGTAGGGGTTCTGAGAGTTCATGCATTAACAGGATTTGATCTCAGGTCTCCTCACTTCTGCAGCCTCTCTCCCATCCTGGTATTTCATTGATGGGATTTGTTTCTAATGTCCCATTATGAAATACAATGTTATATAAGATCCATATAGATACATATGTGCCAAAGGAATTATAATAAACTACCCTCTGCCCATGCCACTCAGAGCCAGAATTCATCTGATGCTGAAGATAGAAGACCTCCCCTGGCGTAAATGAAAGCCTGAAGGTCTGACCGTTGCTTCCGAGTCCCTGCACAATCAGGCTGTATGTCTAACTGCTGTTGTTTTCGATGCTTGGTCAGTCTTACAAGATATCACCAAATGGCTTTCTAAAATACTTCCGAGCTTATTCTGATGGGTAAAACAATGTATCTCAATAAGTTAGTTTCTCTGTGGCTTGTCCAATCCTAATATCTTAATGCTGCCATGTTTCTTTTCAATGTGATGGTTAAGAATCTATCTCTCTGTGACTTGAGTTTTCATTTCTCTGAGTAGTGAAGTTAAGCAGGTTTAGTTACACCAACCTGTCATCGTTTCCTCAGGGTGGACTCTCCACATTTCCTGTATTTGTGAAATTGTTTACCAATTTTAGATTCTGTCTTAATTCACTTGTAAGTGTTATAAATATTAAATACCAGTCTATAACTTGATTTTTTGAAATCATTGATCCACGGCCCAAGATATGACTTGGTGGATAAAAGTACTGGTCACTAAGCCTTACAAAATGTGTTTGCTCATTGGGACTCGTGATGGATAGAGAGAACTGGTTTCTGCAAAGTGTACCTCCCATGGCGCACAAGAGTGCACAAACACACACACACACACACACACACACACACACACAAATACACATAGTCACATCCATAACAAAATAAACAAATAAATAAATAAACATAAAATCTCTTGATCCAGGGGCTAGAGAGATGCTCAGTGGTTAAGAGTACTGACTACTCTTCCAAAGGTCCTGAGTTCAATTCCTTGCAACCACATGATGGCTCACAACCCTCTATAATATGATCCAATGTGTCCTCATCTGGTATGTCTGAAAACAGCTACAATGTGTGTGTGTGTGTATATATACATATATATATATATATATATATATATACATATACATATACATATACATATACGTATGTATATGTATATATGTGTATATATATATTTGTATATGTATGTATGTGTATATATATATACATTCACCATTTGAGGGGAGGGCCTCATAACTTAAGAGACCTGTGTTACTCCATTAAAGGTAAAGTTACCAACATTTTTCCATAAAATATTGACACTTGAATTGGCATTTATTCTTGTGAAAAACTGTGAAGTTGATGAGAAACTGGGAGATGAGCCACTGGGTGTCTAGGAAATACCTTTAAAAAGTTGATTGAGGAGGAAAGATACATTTACGTTCGATAACCAGAGCTTGGATTCTACACTAAGTAAAAAAGGAAATGAGATGAAATCTCCAGGTACTTTGTTTTGGGTTTTTTTTTTCCTTTTCTTTCCTTTTGCATGGATTCATGGCCCATTTTAATTAGTTTATTGGTTTTCTTGATTCTTTGTTTTATGAGTTTTTTTAGTAGTCTAAAAATGAATTCCCTATAGCTAGCAGGCTCTTTCCAATTCTGTGGGCTTCTGCTTTACCTGATTGGACATTACTTTTGCTGTATAGAGTCTTTTCACTTCGTAAGGTCTGATTTGTCAATTACTGAGCTTTTGAGTGAACAACTAGATTAACTCTAACTCAGAAGGTCGTTTCCTGCACCTATATCTTAATAGAGTACTGCCTATGCTTTCTTCTAGAACTTTCAGGATATGGTTCTACATTAGTGTCGTCGTTACATTTGAAGCTGATTTTTCTGCAGGGCAATAGACATCAGTCTAAAGACATTCTATATGTAGACACTTAGTTTTCTCATCCCTCTTTGTCAAAGATAATATGTTTCCTAAGAAAGATCAAGAATATAACTGGTAAAAACAAAATACTGGTGAATATGTTGGGACAGGAGAATCCTCAGTTACTGTTGCTAGAATTGCACACAAGTGCAACCACTCTGGAGAACACTCAGAATGTTAACAGTAAACAAAAGACATGACTAGCTGTACCCCTCTGCCACATGCACCCCATGGACTCAATAGATACTTGCTCGGCCATGGTCACTGCTTTCATAGCTATTCTTTTCATAATAGCTAGGAAGTGGGGAAAACCTGAATGTTTCTCAACTGATGAATGGGTAATAAAAACGTGATGCAGATACACAATGATACATAATGTATTCAATTGTTAAGAAAAATGAAATCATAAAACTTACAATGTGTTAGTCAGAAACAAATACATACATGCATACAGAGAGAGAGAGAGAGAGAGAGAGAGAGAGAGAGAGAGAGAGAGAGAGAGAGGAAATATATTAGAATGGCTTACAGGCTGTGGTCCAGCTAGACCAACAATGGCTGTCTTCTGTTGAAAGTTTCAAGAATCCAGCAGCTATCCAGTCTAGGAGGCTGGATGTTTCATCTGGTCTTTAGTATACTCTGAATCTCAAAAACAGCAAGTTCTAATCTTAGAGAAGGAATGTACCTGCTAGAGAAAGGAAAAACAGGCAAACAGAGAGACCAAGCTTCCTTCTTCCAGGTTCTCTATATAATCTTCCAAAAAATGTTGTGGCCAGATTAAAGGTGGATCTTCTCACCTCAAACACCCAGATTAGAAGTTGGTCTTGCCAAATTAAGAAAAAAGATCCCTCACCAATATGCCTAGCAATTTGAGTTTTAGTTAATTCTAGATGTAGTTAAATTGACACACAGGAAAAGCCATCCCACACAGATAAGTGATGAAATTGGAAAGTATTATGCTGAGTGGAGTCACTCAGACCCAGAAAGGCAAATGCAACTTTGTTTTTCTTATTTCTCTGGCTGTGGATATTTAGATGAGAGCTAGAGATGTGGTTACTTAGAGTTACCACAGGAACCAGCAAAGGAAATTGCAAAAATAGGTAGAGGGTTATAACTGCGGAGGGAAAGGGGTGATAATATAGAGGGAAGATCCAAAAGAAAGGATAACTAACACTGAGGTCCTTTGAAAAAGCCATGGAGAAATGTATTGATTTATTTTTACTTAAAAATACATATATAACATATTTGAATATATATTCACACACACACACACACACACACACACACTCACATACATACAGATGGTTTAAAGGGAGTTATGCCTCGAGAGTTGAGGAATATTAATGTCCCATCCAAGAACCATAGATTATGTAACAAAATCCCCGGTGCCAAGCATGGTAAGCCTCAAAAAGACCCCAAACAACTTATGTTGTTGCTATTGTCCATAATTGGCTCCCAGAAGATGCAGACGCTATCACTGAAGACATCACACACTTTTAACAGAACTTAAAAGAATCGAAGTAGAACTGACCAAGAAGCCACCTCCTAAAGGACTAGTTTCACAGGATCTAAAGACACTGTGGATGCTGCTTAAGGAGAAAGATAATCAATAGGTCTATTCAGCTATGAATACTGCCCTAGGTTCCCTACTCCTATAACAAAACACCATGACCAAAGCAACTTGGGGGAAAGGTTTATTTTAGTTAGTAGCTGTCAGTTCATACTCTATCACTGAGGGAAGTCAGGGTAGTAACCCAGAGGCAGGATCTTGGAATCTGGAACTGAATCAGAGGCCAGGAAAGAATATTTCTTAGTGGCTTGTGCCTTATATTTGGCTCGGCCTCTTTTCTTATAAATCTTGGAGCACCAGACCAGGGATGATACCCCTCAGGAATCTAGGCCTTCCCACATCAAACACTTCTTAAGAAAATGGCCCACAAACTTGGGCCAATCTTATGGAGGCATTTTCTCAACTGAGAATCCCTCTTCCTAAATGACTCATTTGTGCTAAGTTGACACAGGTACCTAACACAAGGCCAATGAACCACACCAATGACCACCTGGCAAGACATCAATCGGCAACTGTACACTAGTGGCACCTTCACCTGACTGGTAGCAAGTAGCTCTTTCAGTGACCGTAAAGCCTCCTCAGCGAGGTGAGATTTATGGCTGGTACTCTAAACATAACCAGCTCCCTGTGACCGGTGAGGTCATAGAGGAGAACCTACCTCTGCCTCTTCCCTAAGTCAGTCTAATTTCGAATGATATTATTGATACTTTTCGTTGTACCTTCACATAATTTGGGCTCTCACCCCTCAAATTAACTTTTTGCAGCAGATAAAGGCCTTTGTGGAAAGGTATAACAGGCCAAACTGAGAACAGGTGACCATGGAGTGTTCAGATCGAATTAATGCATTTTTTTTCAAGTTTTTCTTTAAAGTTTATTCAACACAACATAATCTCCAACTTCACTGAGGTGGCTGACGATATCCATGACCGAAGCCCCTCTAAACTGGAATTCCGTTGCGGAGCCAGCCCCAGCCTCAGCTTTCTTGTCAGCTCCAGGGGGCTTCTGTAGGTGTCTCTGTCTGCCTCCCCTCTTGAGAATCTTGCAGGCCTCTCACCATCTGGACATTTGGGCCAAGGCCTGCCGGTCTCGGGACGGCTGCGGTGCAGGGTGGCAGGCACGATCTCCGGAGGTAGGTGTAGGTAATCCTGGAGATACTGGATGCCCTCATTCGTGAGGTACCTGTAGAAATGTCTCTAAGCAAACTGCTCCTCCGTAGCTTCGAGACTTGAGAGACTGCATGGCCTTCATGACGTGAAGGTTGGGCACGTTCTTCTCTTCCAGCTAGGGGTATTTGGGCATGTGGGCATCTTTTCTGGCAACCATCACCCCTTCCTTAAAAAGGAGTTCATAGATGACAGTCCTGTTCTTCTTGGCATCAACATCGCGGTGGCTGCAGGGTCCGAGGCAGAGGCTGTAATTAATACATTTATAACACAACCACTACAGTTATAACTCAGCTAGGTTTATAGAAAATGGGCTTGAAAGATTGCTAACAGCCAGAGGACATGAACATCTCCTGAGAGAGTGTGTCTTCTGTATATATCAGGGAAGCTGTACCCATGAAATCTCAGAAATATATGTCTGTCTAAACAGAACCCCAATTGGCACGCTAAGTTGGATAGGGGAAAATCTCACAAGGCTCCCCTCCTCGATGAAAAATTATAGGCAATCAGTGCTGAAAGAAGGCAAATCAGTCTTCTTTATGGATGAGTCCCCAGGTAGGTTCTCCAGTCCCAAGTGGTCAGCTCTAAACACATGTACATATGAGTAAATCTAAATGGACTCAGTGGGTTGTAGATATAGCCATGCATCTACACACACACACACACACACACACACACACACAATGAGACAAAGACAGAGACAGAGGCAGAGACGCATATACACATACACACATACATCTACATATAATTGAAAAAGTCAGGAATTTGAGAGTGAGTAGGGAGTTAAAAGAAAAATTCAAAACAGGACATAGAGGGATAGATGTGATATAAATATAGTACTCACTTAAATATATATGTATATATTAAATATATAAAACAATACAAATTATATTAACATAACAAATATTTTAAATATTCATATATTTATAAATATACTACTCTTGAAAAAATTCTCATGAAAATTAAACCTTTATTTTTGAAGAAGAAAGAGAGCTAAGCACACTCCCTGTCCACTTCTCCCTGACTTCAGAGCTGCTTGATGCTCCTGCCACCTAGACTTCCCCACCATGATGGACTATAACTATGAATTAAGTTACCATAACTATCCTTCCCTGAGTTGCTCATGTCGAGACAGTTGATCACAGCTGCAGACAAGTGACAATGGCCTTTAAACGTTGGGTACTGGTCATTTCATGATTTCAGTTTGGGGTCTGTTTTTATTTTTCCCTGTGTGAATAATTAACTGTTCAGCACTAGTTGCTTAATATTTAGTGCTTTTGTGACTGTTTGTGAAGGATCCTCTGGTAAATATCAAACTCTCACAACAGGGTTGTTTCTGAGCTCTGCTTTCTGTTTTCTTGATATGAGCACACAGGAATAATGGGTTTTTCTAAATAATAACATGAAACTTGACAAAAATAAATTCCCTGAATAAATATTTTGTCCCTACTATTCACTAAGAAAGTGTTCAGTGAGTATTGTTTTAGTGTCGTTATGTTGTAATGTAACATATGCTTTAGTTCTGATGTCCTGGGTTAATCACAGCTGGCCAGGGGCCATCAACATGTGGTTAACTACTTTCTGTTTCTACACCTTTGTCTGTAAAATGAAGTAGAAAAATAGTTCTCTGCCTGCCAATAATCCATTTCTTTGCTTATTTCCTTCCCTTCACAGTCCTAGTTAGAAGTTGCAACTGGTTATACTATTTATTACCTTATGTAAATAAGAATGTAGAATAATTTTAACTACTTTTCCTTAGATTCCTAGAATCTTCTATAGTACCTAATATATAAAGTATAGTATTCAAAAGTGTGTATAATGAAAATGTATAGATTATTATATTTTTAGAAATTGGTATTTTTTTTTTAATTTGTTGGGCTGGGCATAAAAAGTACAGACCTGTGTCCTAACAGGCAGTGGCTTTCTATGAGTTCGAGGCCAATCTGATATATGCAGTGAATTGCAGATCAGCCAAGAGCTACTTAGTGAGATCCTTCCTAAAAAATTTTAAGAAGTGTTAATAAGTTTGCTACAAATGTTTGTGTCATAATTTTAGAATGTCCTAATATATTTTTCCTGTATTTTTCCATTCATAAAAGAGTCATTATGATGTACAAAGTAGTTTTACACTGCTGATGTAAAAATTTGGTTACAAATGGTATCACATTTTTATATTATGGTTTATAATATATTAGATAATATAATATACTACAGCTCTATAATAATTCAGAAGATGGATTCCCTTTTTTGAATTTAAATTCAAATTAAATTAAATGAGAATTTAACTGAAGGATCAGCGAGTATGGGAAATGTGAAATATTCTTATAACATTTCACTCACTTAAGCAGCATCCTTTTCTGGGAAGCTATAAAAACGAAGGGCACTAATGTAATGCCTAATATGTCTCTTTATGACAAGCAAATTAGGTAAAAGGTTGAATTTTCATATTCTCTCCAATATCAGAACACATACACAACAGCAAAAACCCTGTGGCTTTCAATCTCAGGGAAACAAGGCATCCTTTTGGATTTCCCTGCTTCCTGATTCCCAGTAGGATGTGTTCAAGTACTTTAACACCGCTGTTAAGTAAATGGACCATTGTTCTTCTTAATTATTTACTATTGATTGTAAATATCAAATTAAAATCTAGTAATGATTTTCAGTATTAAGTCAAATTAACTTTAAATAGGCCAAACTTAATGAAATCAAAATTTATTTCTAAGCATCGGGATCCTAAGGTGAGTGTGATCTTCACAAAGTCCTCATTTTAATTCAAAATCTGACTCTTTACCCACTACCTAGATCAAAGCAAATGTTACTTGTGTTTAATAAGAACACTGTGGCATTTCATCAAAGTAAGTGGGTGAAGATTATACAGCCAACTCTGTCACCTGACTAATTAGAGATCTGTCAATATCATTAACATCTGCTTTCCTGCTGACTCCTGAAGTATAGCCACTTCTTGGTTGGCCTTTCCTGGGCCTCTTTCCTTTCATCAGTGGTAACTGATGTTGCCTGTCTACACCAAAGTATGAGTCTGTCTAAAGTTCAAGATACAACACAAAACCAAGCATAGTCAAAGATTTAGCAAAGGAGGGGGGAAAAAACTTTGATTTTACTACATATTAAGGCTTTTTACTCTAGTGGACAAAATCTGGAGAGATCATGTCAGCACACTATAACTTCTTGGAAGAAAATCTTTTATTATTTTGTTGTTGTTGTTGTGGTGGTGGTGGTGATGGTGGTGGTGGTGGTGGTGGTGGTGGTGGTGGTGGTGGTGGTGGTGATGGTGGTGGTGTGATGGTTTGAATATGTTTGGCCTAAGGAGTGGCACTGTGGTCTTATTGAAGTAGGTGTGCCACTCTGGGTATGGGCTTAAGAACCTTATCCCAGCTGCCTAGGAGTCAGTCATCCACTAGCAGCCTTCAGTTCTATGAAGACATAGAACTCTAAGCTCCTCCTGCATCATGCCTGCGTGGAAGCTGCCATGTTCCCGCCTTGATGAGAATGGATTGAACCTCTGAACCTCTAAGCCAGTCCCAATTAAATGTTGTCCTTATAAGAGTTGCCTTGGTCATGTTGTCTGTTCACAGCAGTAAAACCCTAACTAAGACATTGTGATAAAATATATGACCAAAAGTGACGTTGGAAAAAATGTTTATTTTAGCTTATAGTTCTAGGGAGAAGATCATGTTTCTCCCACACACACACAGGAAGCAGAGACAGAGAGAAGCAGGGCATTGATGTCAATCTTCAGAGCCCTACTCCCCATGACATACTTCCTCCAGAAGGGCTTAAACTTCTAAAGCCACCCTCCCCCACAACCCAAGCAGCACCATCCCTTGGGGATGAAGATTTCAAATACTTAAATATATGGTGTGGGTGGGCATTCCTCATTCAGTCCACACTATCATTATAACTCGTGAAAACCACTTCTAACCTATTGATTCCATGAAATCCCATTAGAAGGCAATAAAATAGACAAATCTCTACTTAGAATGACTTTCCATGCCCATCCTCTTACAAAGATCACTGAAAGACTAGAATCTAGGCCTCCTGACTCTGAATTCAACGTCTATCAGACTGGTCTGTTGAAGTTAGGCCCTGGTTCTTCCCAGCCCCATGCTCCTAGAAAATAAGACCAGACTCAAAATATATATAATAATAATTGGACTGTATAGCCAGGCTCTTCTCCGACTAGATATAAGAAAAATATCCAATTTTATTCTATTCACATTCTGCAAAGTAGCTGATTACCCAGTACTCAGGTACCCATGCATCTGTTTCATCACATCTTCCTGGCATATCTCCCACCTGGCTCTCCCCCAGAATCCTTTCTCTCTCCTGAACACTGCACCTCAATTTCTAAGTCATAGGCCATAAGCTTTCTAACTGACAGGTGATGCATCCATACAATACACAATATATTCTCGCTACACTGGAGTGTATTCTCCTTCTCTCCCTGGAGATGGCATTCAGTTTAGACTGGTATATTTACAATCAAGTAAGTAAATACTTAGAAATAGGACTCAAAAATGTTTACATCATAAATAAATGGCATTCTGTAGGTCATAGACTACTAAAGTGAAATCTAAACTGAATTAAATTTACATTTGGAAAACACTATGTCACTTTTCTGAGTTGTTAGGCGTGCACACATACATGCACAAATTACAGAAACTAGGCCATATTTTAATCACTCACTATTTTAAATTCAACATTCAAACATCATCTATAAGATATCTATTCTATGAAAGTAAATAAAATAGTTCTGAAATTATCCAAAGGACAATGATGGACAATTGTATATGTCAGGTCTGCCTTCTATAGAACTCAATAGCATTTAAGTTTTCACCTTTAAAGGAGTATTCAGAGACAGTCATCAGGCTAAAGGCAATGCATTTAATTGAATCAGGTTATTAACAGAGTTACTTAATAGTTATTAAATTAGTTTTACTTCCCCAATAACTCCTTGAAACCAGTGTGTATTACTAAAAAATTGTATCCTACCATATCCTCTGAAAATAATGCTAGCGAGGACAAAAGCAGCCTGGCATGTTGCATCTGCATTTCCCATCAGGCAGCTAGCGTCTGCTATAGCAACTTCAAGCTCCCATGTAAACATCACTGAATGCAGGGCTGATACAACACACTTACAGTAATCTCTCTCTTGAGAGCTGCCTCCAACACTCTACAGTCAGAGAGGTTAAGCAATTTACAAAGTCACAGAGCTTGGGAAAAGAAGACTCACGTATTTCTGATTCATGTTTACGAGTCATTCATTAGAAAAGCACCCACATATGTCTGAAGCGCCAGTCTTATACAACACAGAACAGCTCAACAATTGTAGGTGCATTTTCTTACTATGCACTCTGATAGTGGCACTTTAACTTAAGACATTGATAGCTCAGTATCAATGTCTTGTCTTTTTTTTTTTCTTAAATCAAGGTCATACCTTTAAAAGCTTGATGATTTGTATACATTTGAAGATAACTAGAACTTGAGAAAATAAATTAATAAGTACACTTTGTGACTTGTTCCATACTTTTAACACTTATTATCCAGTTTTTTTTTCTTGATTTATTATTTATTTATTTATTTCAGTTGATTTTTTTCATCTTTATTAACTTGGGTATTTCTTATTTACATTTCGATTGTTATTCCCTTTCCCGGTTTCTGGGCCAACATCCCCCTAGCCCCTGCCCCTCCCCTTCTCTATGGGTGTTCCCCTCTCCATCCTCCCCCCATTACTGCCCTCCCCACTACAATCACAGTCACTGGGGATTCAGTCTTGGCAGGACCAAGGGCTTCCCCATCCACTGGTGCTCTTACTAGGCTATTCATTGCTACCTATGTGGTTGGAGCCCAGGGTCAGTCCATGTATAGTCTTTGGGTAGTGGCTTAGTCCCTGGAAGCTCTGGTTGGTGGGCATAGTTGCTCATATGGGGTCTCAAGCCCCTTCAAGTTCTTTCAGTCATTTCTAAGATTCCTTCAACAGGGGTCCCATTCTCAGTTGAGTGGGTTTAAATGATGGTTTCTGCCTATGTATTTGTTGTATTCTGTCAGGTGTCCCCCAGGACAGATCCACATCCAGTTGCTGGGTTTGCCTGCACTCTTTTGCTTCCATCTATCTTATCTAGTTTGCGGCTGTATGGGTCACACGTGGGGGCAGGCTCTGAAAAAGCGTTCCTTCTGCCTTCTGTTTGAAACTTTGCCTTCCTATTCCCTCCGTAAGGGTATTTGTTCTTTTGTGAAGGAGAAACATTTGCATTTTGGCCATCCTTCTTGATTTTCATGTATTCTGTGCATCTAGGGTAAATGCCACGGGCTAATATCCATTTATTAATGAGTACACCATGTGTGTTTTTCTGTGATTGCTAGCTCACCCAGGATGATATTTTCCAGTTCCATCCATTTGCCCAAGAATTTCATAAAGTCATTTTTTGATATTTATAATACCAATAAACAAACCTGCATTTTCTGTATTCATTCCTCTGTTGAAGGGCATCTGGGTTCTTTTCCAGCTTTCTGGTTATAAATAGTCATATGAAATATAGAGCATGTGTCTTGTTATATGTTGGAGCATCTTTTGGGTACAGCCCAAAGAGATAGCTGGTCCTCAGGTAATTAATGTCCAATTTCCTGAGGAACCAAGATCGATTTCTAGAATTGTTGTACCTGTAGTCAAGTAAAATCCCAACCAACAATGGAGGGAGTGTTTTCTTTTCTCCACATCCTCACAGCATACATTGGTTGTCACCTGAGTTTTTTGATTATCCAGTTTCCTTTGAAGCTCACTGTGTTACTTTCACTTCTTTGGAACAGTGCTCGTCAAATTGTCTTAGTATTCTTATGTCTCATCTTCAAGGTAGATTTTATTTATCTTTCCCAATTACTACCCGAGCTAATCTCAGATCTACCTTATTTAACTTTTAGAAAAATGTCATTTTTCAAGATTCTCTCTTAATTATTTATTTGTGAATTCATGAAAGTATATAATACTTATTCTTGACACAAGGTCTCATATGTCTCAGGCAAGTCTCAAATAAGTATGTCGTCAGGATGATCCTGAACTTTCAATACTCCTGCCTTTATTTCCAAGCATGTAAGAATAAAGAAGGGGGCTACCATGTCTAGTTGTTACTGAGTTTTAGACCCAGAGTGTCATACTGGCCTTATAAGCACTATCAACCCTTCACCTCTGTCCAGAACTTGCTGCTAAACTTGAACAGAAAACTCCCAAGGGCCTGTCTGCCCACTATGTTACTGGCTGAGTGGGAGAAGACCTCAATATTCTGTCATCATTATGCAATACAGCACAGGTTCAGAGACATCAAGTCCTGCTCACCTGCCTTGCCATGACATCACACAAAAGGATGTCCAAGACCAATAGACATAGGGACCACTCTGGCGCTAAACACTACAATGAGCAAGTATGTGGTACACAGATGGGAGAGTAAGCAATGTGAATTTGAGTGTTATGAAGAGAGATGGAACTGGAGAAACAAAGATGAAGATGAATAGCCTATAGTGAGCAGCCAGTCCCACCCCCTGAGACCATGGTGAAGTCTCAGCCTATGCTGCCACTGCAAGCCCTGTTTGGGTCCATGACCATGGTCCATGACCATGCATCATCAGGAGTCTGTGTCAATGATGCTCCTGGCTTATCATCAGAGGCTATGTGTTGGAAAAAACAAAACAAAACAAAAAACCTAGTCTGGATTACCTTCTGGAATCATGTTGCTGTCCAAGGGTTGTGCAGTTTTCCCTGCCTCTCACTGGCTGCAGGACTCAGGAGAGAAGGTCTTGCATCTCACCTGGCCAGCACAGTGGCACTGGTCCTGGTGGTGTGGTTGCAGGTGGGCCAGCCGTGAGAATGAGAGCACAAGATAACTGGCTCCACCACTCATTTGACATGAGGTATTATAGGCACAAAAGTGTGTCTTCCTCATCTGGCCCCTTGCCCCTGGCCCCATCCACCTGTGGAAGTTGGGAGAGCTGTCCCTGAGGCCATAAGAGCTGGAGAGCTGACCCTGCTTTTCCCACAGCAGCACTAAGGAGAGCACGCTCTGAACCTTACCTGGGCAGCACAGAAGAGCTGACTTTGGTACTGTATGGGTGTAGGTAAGCCACTCCTGATGGCATGAGAGCAAGAGAGCTGACCCTGCCCTCTGCTGGCTGCAGCATTGGGTGAGCTTGTTAGAGCAGTTCTGGAGAATTTGCCCAGAAGAGTTGGTGGGCTGACCAAGTCAGCTACCACCTAGGACTAAAACCAGGGCTTCAGTTGATCCACCAGAAAATCTAACTCATCTGTAAATTTCTGGAGTATGTGAAGGAACCAGTCCTTCATATTCAAAGCTGCAGGATTTCCATGACACAGGTCAATAACAGGATACCCAAGAGGAGCCCCGATGCAGAGCCAGTATTGATTGTGTAAAAGAAACCAGGGGCTTTGAACCAGACCAATGATTCATTGCAATAAGCATATGCAAGTAACAATGTATAGAGAAAAGGATATACTAGGGGATGCACTGTGATATACTATAAAGCTTTCATGATGGTATATTTTATATGCTTTAGTTTTTTTTGTGTTTGGGTTTGGGTTTTTTTTGGGGGGGGTTACAAGATCAGAGGGTAGATACAAAGAGATGGAGAGATAAGTATGATTGGAGTGTATGATGTGAAACTTACAAAGAATAAATACAATGTTTTTAAAAGGTAAATAACAGGAATAAAATAGAAAAACTATACTAAAATCATAGAATTAAGTCCTTATTACAGAAGCACAGAAAAAAATTAAATCAATTTCCCTGTTAACTTAAGAAAGTGGAATTTTCTATGCAGTGAGAACAGAATTAGATTTCTCATAACCTGAAAATGATACACACACACACACACACACACACACACACACACACACACACACACCAGTGTACCTTAATCTTTGATGACATGTACATTAACTACTTTTCTTTCACAATGATAAATCTCATGACCAGAGAAATTCTTAAAATAAAATATTTAATTGGGCTTACAGTTCTAGAGGGTTACAGTCCAAAATGGTAGAGCAAAAGTCATGGCAGCAGGAACAGGTGAGCGCTCCTATCTCCAGCCTCAAATAAGAAGCATAGAATGAACTGAGGATGGTAGAAGTCTTCTGAAAACTCAGTGCCCACTGACAGTAGCACACTCCTCCAGTAAGGTCACATTTCCTAATCCTTCTCAAACTGGTCCAAATAGGATTTTAGTATTCAAACACATGAGCCTATAAGACCATGGGAAAAGAAGTAAAGAAAAAAGAATTAGTTAATAAGAAGAGGTAAAGGGCAATTCATAGAAAAAAGTAAGATGATTGCATTAAATTCTGAAACTGTGTTCTAGCCCACAGTAATGAATGGTTGCAGATTTAGAGAATACGAAAAAACCATGTTTTACTTTGGGGATTAGCAAACGTAGGGAAAACTTTAAAATATCCACTCAGGTCAAGGAAACAGAAGGACAGAAAGTTTCATCCATTGTTGGTAAATATTATGATTTTTAGAAGTAAATTCCACAATATCAATAAAATCTAAAATATGGTTTCCATTTGTTCCAGCAGTTTCTCTTCTAGAAATTTACCTCTTTATATCCTATACCTCCAGAGTGCTGGAATTACAAGTATGCACCACTATGTCTGGTTAATATACTAAGATCAGCATTGGCTTTATGTGTCCCAGGTAACCACCTTCCCAACTGAGCCTAGAAACGTATTGTTAACAAAGCATGAAAACAAATATGTTTCTAATTGGCAATGCTGGTTAAGAGATTATGTTTTGAAATACAAATTTTTGTTATATTTATTAAGATGCGTATGGTACTGGAGTACAGAAATAAGCAAGCTGGTCCTGGAAATCAGGTCATTATTTCCCAAAGCATGAAGACTTGGCATACAAAGGCTCATCAGCTGGCAGGCATTAGAAACACTCCTGAAACAAAGTCTCTTCTGCCGTGACTGTCTGTCCTCTTTCTCCCCTGAGAACCACAACATTTTTTTTTCTTCAAGGTAAGTCCCAAAATTTAGAATCACTCTTCTTCACAGAAAGGCACAGGATCCTGCCTTAAAGATCTGAATTTCAGAGAGGACTGGCTCCAAAGCTCAGAGGATGGAGTGGGAAAGTCCAAGGAGAATCTGAACAAAAGACCATACTGGGAAGCCTTTCTCTGCCTCTTCCTATCATGTGACAGGATATCTAGTCACATTTGCCTATTCTTCAGCACACCTGAACACAAAAGGAAATGACCTTATCTAAGATTTTAGCTCTTTGTTCCTCAAGTTCCGTGCCATATAAAAAGTTTGGTTTCTTTGTTACTTGTTCTACAAGACAAAGTTTTGCTGTAATCCAGGCTGACCTAAAGTTCACCATCACCTGACCTCTGCTTCCCAAGTGCAGGAATTACAGGTTGGCATTATCACATATGGGATAAGTCTTTAAAAATAATTTTGTTATCTTTTTCTGTTGCTATCTTGTCCGTACTCAAGAAGCACATGTGCTGAATGAAAAAAGACAACAAAAATGTCTTGCCTTGTCAATGCTTGTTCCGTGGAATCCATATTGCAGAAAAAATCAAAAATATGTAAGTAATTATCAAGGGACCCAGCTTTTATAGGTCATGTGGGGATTTGCTTGTCACTGAATTGTGAGTGAAAATGTCACTAAGGATTGCTGCTGAGCCTAAGATCTGGATGATAAGAGTAACACAGAAAGGAACATGGTGAATGAGAGATTCTGACCTATCCTAAGTGTCACAGAAACCCACAGTGGGGGTAAATTTTATAATGTAATTATCATTTTAGAACATCTCTATTATTGTTGTATTGACATATTTGAGGGACAGAAATAGAACTGAAATGTATACGAAGCCTCCTGTCTTAAACTGGGAAAACATGAAGAAATCCTATATTAAATGGTAATGTGGATATGAGTAAAGGAAGAGATATTTGAACTATATTGTACAAGGAAAGCTGGTAGTACTGACTGTCTGATTGACACATGGATCTGAGAGAAGGGGGAATTAAAAAAGTCAATGAGTTTGCTGAGAACTAGAAGAATACTAAGATATGGACAGGGAGAGAAAGACGGCAGAAATTCACTATGGAGAGCTTAAGAAGCAGCAGTTCTAATTTTGACCAGTGATGTTTGATGCCTCCATCATTGGGAATATATCAAAAGGATATGCAGATGTGATGCTGGGTTTCAGGGGACTTCAACGTTCAACAAAACACTGCTCGAATCATATAATTAGTATTTGAAGCAAAAACCCAAAACGTGAACTGGGGTGTGGTCTCTATACGGTTCAGTTCTGGGGTGCTTACTTAACACATTGGAGACACTGGGTTCAATCCTTAGCTTTGTATCCCTATCAAAGACCATGTGTACCCAGGAAGCACAAAGAACTGAAACCCAAAGCTTCTCAACATTAGAGATTAGCCCGGAGGCAGGGATGGTGGCAGAATGAATCCTAGTTCTGCAAGTTAACATAGCTCTTTCCTGTGTCTATAAAATGAGAACAATCGTAATAGCACAGTCAAGGTCAGTGGGATGATGAATGGAGGTAAGATAAGGGCTCAGCACTGTCTCTCCTACAGCACATGGGAAGTGATCAATGATTGATATGAGTTTTATGATAAATACATCCACAGTTTCAACAGAAAAAGAAAGTGGAAGCAACCCATGTCATTTAATAAAAATTTCCCTTTAATCGGAGCAAAAACAGAACTTTATACAAACGAGGAAAAGAAAGAAATAACAAATCACTCTAAACTAGTATCAAATTAGTAGTTGGGAACAGAAAGCCATTAGAGGAAATAAAAATGGATGTGATTCCAATTAAAAAAATTACATGAATCCCTAAATCAGCAGACCCCATGCAGACAGTTAAATGAAATGGAGCATCAGAGTGTAGCTGCATGAATCTGAAAGGATGCCTTCCGACCTTTGTTTCCAAAGGTCTTGTGTTACAAAGTCTTGTGTTAATTGGCCCACTTTCATGTAACATTTAGTACATAATAAATATTTACTACTGAGCTCTAAATTTAGACATAAGGATTTGGGTGGTGTAAATTCCACCTAATTCCTTTTAAATTATAGCAATTCTCTATTCACATCTTCATTTTTTCAATACTACAAGGACCTAGGAAAATAAAGTAGTAATTGCACTACAGAGAGGGAGAGGGGGGAGGGAGGGGGAAATTCCCATTATCTTTGTTGTTTTATTAGGTTACTAGTGGGGTGAAAAGAACTCACAACTAAATACTATCTTCAAAGTCTGTAAGGCCTAATGTAATTAGGAAACCAATACTTAAAACCCTCTAAGTGGTGCTCACAAAATGGGTGTAATTAACGGTCTTTGAACCAACATTTTAACCAACTGATGTCAAATCAGGTCAAATTCTCTTTATCCTTTCTCTAAATCCATCGAAGACTATTCACTTTCCTCCCTCTGTTCATGAAGAAAATGATGTCACCCACATAAGACGAACATAAGAGTGACATAACAACACTCTTCATGCTGCAGGAACAGCTGTCATCTAGGACTGCCACCCTCCTCTTCCGGGAAAGCCTCAGCAGGGTCAGAATTGATGCTGAAGCGCAGCGTGTAGGTCCCTTTCTCTTTGCTACTTTCCCTGCTAAATACTCCCCATTCGCTCATCTCAAATTCCCTAGTTCTCAACACAAAATTGCATCTAACCTGCTCGGTATGTTTTCCCATTATGGGGAAACAATGCTGACGTTCACTGCTCATGCAGTCATTTTAAAAACTTCAAAATATCTTCGGCAGATTTTTCAAGGAAGAAAGTTTTACTGTCTACCCACCCTCGGCCCACAAAAAGTTTCCTGGGAATATTAAAGTTCTGTCCTTACTCTGTGTTTTCATGTTCCTTCCTCAACTGGATCTCATGAGTGCCAAATCGCTGAGTATAAGATTGTGAATTCTGCACCACCACCACGGTGGGTGAGCAAGGAAAGTGCAAGTGTTTTAAGCAACGGAACACCTGTGAAGTTATTGAGATGCTTTTCTCTAACTCTACTCTCATCTGATGTAACTTTTTCATGTGTGTCATCCTGTCCTTTGATCTGGAAGTGGCACCTTTGCAGATTAAATGAAAAAAAAATCCTCTTCTATTTGTAAACCTGTCTAATCCCTTGCCCATCTTGAAAATGAGGAACCCATCCAGCTCTGGACTCTAGTAACACATCTAGAAATATCTGTGACCAGAATCCAGTGATAAGATGGCTTATTAAAACTACATGGTGATATTCCCACTCTGTGGTTCCCACTCTGTGGTTCCAACTTGTATCATTATCAGTGTATCAAGAACCTTTCTATTTCATATGTGCTAGGGAGATGTAGGTCCTATTGTTATTATTATTACTTATTAGTTATTATTTATTACTATTGCTAGTGTGCTGGTATTATTGAGAATGGAGAGGCCTTCATTGCAATATCAAATACTGTTTAATATATGCTTACAGGCAGGCCAGGAGGTTTTATGATATAAATAAAAGGCTGCATAAATTAGAAAGTAAAGGAACTATGTCTAAAGGTCAGATCTGATACATTCCAAGCTTTAGACCTCTCATTGTGTCTGCTCTAAGTTCTTTTTATTTGCAAATGGAGCATGAGAGAGTTCTCTTTCACTTGTTCCACAACTCAGGCCATATCATGCATGACCCATCTGGGTAACATTGCTATTCACCAGTGGAATAGGGAGTAGTGTTATTTAGGGGGTCAAAAACATTAAGGAATGTCACAGAAGTTGTTCTAATTGTAAAGAAATTTTAATGCAGCAACATGGCTGCTCTGGCAGAGATCACATCCGAAGACCTTCTAAGTTATGTGATCTGGCTGAAATGCAGACACAGTTTGGATTATAGTATGATCTGCCTGGCATACAGACACGCCCTTAAAACACACTTTTAATCCCTAACAATGAAGGTAAAGTTAGGTTGTAGAAGGAAGCAGCCATCTTTGAAAGTGACATGTAATCGGTGGCAACAAGTGGCTAATCAGAAGAAAAGAGTCAAGATTTGATGAATAAGTCAAATCCACCCAACTCTCATGAGAACAACAGGAAGAGGTTACTTTAGAGTGGTACAGGGAAAGAAAGGCATGTGGCAGTTTTACAAAGACAGGGGGCAGAGAGAACAAGCTAGACACAGGTAAGGACAAGACTAATCAGAGAAGGAGAAGAAGCCAGAAAATTAGAACACATTGCTAAAGTTAGTATGAGGCCAAGTAGAGTTTAAAACATATTGCTAAAATTAACAGGAGGCCAAGTAGAGCAATTCAATGAGAAGCTGAGAGAACCTGGATTGAATCAATCAGCTTGGAAGATTAGAATGTAAGGAGACAAGAAGTTTCCATGCTTGAGCATAGGGACAGTTAATGACAGTAAAACAGAAAGCTCTGTGCTCAGCCCAAGGCATGTATTTACACAGCTTGGGTAAGGCTTTCATCTCATCCCTCCATGTGAGAAAATAACATAATAACTTACATCTGATTAACTCAAAATTCTCCTTTGAACCCTAAGAATCTCTGTCCATCAGACCAGGAGATCCTTAAAGCCGGGAACTATCACAAGTTAACTCATGGTGGGAATTAGAGGAGGGACAGGACCACTTAGTGCTGTGTATTGTGGGGAAGATCTGATGAAGGCACTGTGAAAACTATGTAGGCAAAGCAACTATTCCTTGTCACACCAGGGCAGGGACATCAGTACCATAGTCAGAGTGAGCATGGTGACAATACTGTAAACCAAGAGAACAAAAGGGACTCTTGTGCTCTGAACTAAGCCCCTTCCATAAGCCAAAGGCTAGAGTGGGAGAAATAAAGTCAAAGATTCATTATGTGTGGAACCTAGTTTTGTTAAGAATAAGGTTAATGTTTAACTAGGTGGTACAGCATAAACCAGAGTTTCTCCAACCTAAGGTCGCGATTCATAGGGCTGAGCAACCCTTTCACAGGATTCTGAATCAATATCCTGAATATCAGATATTTACATTACCATTCATAACAGTAGCAAAAGTATAGTTATGAAGTAGCAATGGAAATAACTTTATGGTCGATGGTCACTACGCATGCACAACTATACTATAGAATCACATTCAGAAGGATGGGAGGGGAACACCCATATAGAAGGGGAGGGAAAGGGGTTAGGGGATGTTTTCCTGGAAACTGGGAAAGGTAATAACAATTGAAATGTAAATAAGAAATACCCAAGTTAATAAAGATAGAGAAAAAAGTGTATATTATTTTTAAAAAGGAGAGAAAGAATATTTGTAGAACAGTTGACTTTATTCTAAAGTGTGTATGTATATAGCTATAAATATATAATATATATGCACATTCATATATACAATTGCATCAAACAACATCACATATACTTAAAAAAGAAATGAAAAAGCAACAATACCAAATCAACAATGTTTGACATTAACCAAGTGGGTAGGAGATAAAAGGTAAAGGATGATGTTTTTTTTTTTCCTTACAGTATTACCAATGTTTCCCAAGTAATCTTGAATAACTAATAATTATTTGTAACTGCATGGACCTAAACAGAACCTCTCAGCTCCAGCTCTCCCAGGCAATGGAAGCAGAAGATGAATGGTAGTGGCTGTTCAACTTCAGCTCTACAGTGAGCTCAAGGCCAGCCTGGAGTTCCTGAGCCCGTGTATCAGCAAAGGCCCAAACCCAAAACCAAAGCAATACAACAGCCATAAATCGGGGAAACTGTTCCCTTCTCTCAACATATATTTTTGTGAACACTGGATAAGAATGATAATATTGTATTTATTTATCTCATTTTAAAGTGACTAAAAGAATGAAAACGTTTTAAAGGATGAAATCAACAACTAATCCAAGAAAATTCTGAGAGACTAATTTTCATTTCTTAAAGAGTTTATAACTCTTCTTCATATCTCAATGTGTTATGTGACTTTCAAGTATTGTCACAATGTAAGATATTCTGGCTTTAAATGTTCACTCCAGTTGGTAATTTTAGCTATTCACATAAACAATACTGACTATTTGATTGGATGGTACAGAGATAGGTAGGAGAATAAAAACAAAAGCTTTCTCAGAAGCTTTTCAAAAGTTCTAAAATAGAAAAGACGAGCTTGCAAAATTATCAATATCACAAGACAGAATTGTACTCTTGAGCTGAGCACACATTTTATGACAAGATAACATAGAATCTACTCATAAACATTACAAACACACAGCGATGCTACTCAGGCTCTAGCAGCTGTCAAAGAGCCACTTAAAAGCAATTTTAAGTCAGAAAACAAAAAAAAAAAAAACCTAAAAAGTCCTTTGATTTCAACACCACATTCCTCTTAAATGTGTTTCCTGTCACGTAGTGTTTCTGGAAAGATGCTCACTTGACTAACACCCCTCTGAGGTCAGATGAACAATGGAGTAACAATCATTTGGGCAACTGTCTTATTACAGATTTCCTACACAATTCTCCTGACAGACAGGACACCTTGCAAATCATTTTCATTAGAACAAATATAGCCTAAAAATCTGTTTCAAGGAAGCAGCATGACTTGAGACCTATGGTGCTCAAAGAGTGCCAGACAGGAGGAGACAGGACTGAAATATTCTCAGAGTAGACAGAATGAACACATACACTTACCCATCCCTGGATATGGAGTCACTTCAGATGCTGCTTCTCATCTTGTCTCCTTTTCACCCAGCTTCCTTATACAAAAGGAGAAAATAAAGGTAGCCATTCCTTGGGAAAGATTTAGAAGATTGGGCAGAGTAGGCTTCTGACTGTTCCTAAAACACTTGACGTCAGAGAACTGATGAATAGAGAAAGTCCTGAAAACAAGCAGAGGCATGAACATCATCACATACTGTGCTCCTGGGTCCGGGTCATGTGTGAAGCTTAACTAAGAGTTAACATTAAGCATGTCTGCGAGTGGTCTTTCTCAAACAGTAAAATATGTTTCCCTGGGGGTTCTGTTTCCCATGACCTACCCATTGCCCTTGACCTCTACACTGTCTTTGTTCCTTGCAGTTTTATGAAATTATTAATTCAGTGTTTATTTATTTTTCCTTGTCCTAAAGAATTATAATTTAATTATGTGACTTTCTGCATAACATTTTGTTTAAAGATCTAAAATATAAATGTTAGCTACAGATCCTGGCTACTTTATGTTTGAAGTAAGTCTCTGTAATTTTTAAAATTTTAAAAGACACAAGTTTACTACTGCTTAGCACCACAACATCGGTTGACTTTCAGGCTTGAGGTATTTTCAGGAAACTGAAAGTCAGATTGCATGTGTGATTTTAAAGGAAGACACCAGAAAAATTTGAGAAACTAAAAATGTTAAGAAGACAAAACAGAAGGTAACCCCTTATTTGAAAATATTTTTTAAAAAGATAAATAAGAAAGTAACCCATTTAAATAGAAAAATGGGATCTAGTTGTACAAAGTTCGACAATAAATGCTGCTTCATTTTCCTATACGTGTACAATAGAGAAAAAGAATTGAGCTAAATTTTGTATCCTGGAATTTAGAAGAAACATACAATACGGTTCACCCATGAAAACATGGTGTTAAAACTGTTACAACAGGATATGTTAAGTATGTACAAGGATATCTTTTCCAGGAACCAAACCCTAGTATTGCTCACCAAACAATAAATTAATATGTAAGCACCCAAAAGTCTTCATCAGTTCATTGCCTGTCATAAGAGAGACAAAGACAAGCTGGCTGACCTCTTACAATGACAACTTTTCCTACACGATTAAAGAAATAAACACCATCACGCATAAAACACTTCTGCGAACAGCTGGGTAACTTTATAGCCCTCTGTAACTCATGTCTTTTAACTCAAAGAGTTAGTATCAGAAGACTTATAAAAAACGATGAATAGGCAAAATATTCAACTGCAAACATGGCCTCCTCTGTAGCATATCAGCCCATCCATCCATAAAGCACTTTATGATCCATGTAAACAGCTTAGACGCATTCAGCCGTTTAGATGTTAGTTAGCTAAAGTACCGAGAGGCAATTCTTAAGATTCTCAGTGCCTGGTTCTGAGTGGCATATGTGAGAGAAGAAACTTTTTGGAATGGTTGATAATAAAAATCAATAACTATTACAGTGGTTTACACAGTGTATTTCTATTCACAATTCAAGAAAGAATGTTAGAACAGTTTTTAAAAGTATATAGTTAGCTTCAAAATTAAATTATTTAATATGTTCTTACTTTAGCTTCTAAGTGTAGTATAATCCCAAGCAATTCTTCATCTGCTAGCCATCATTTTAGCACTGAGGCCTGATTAGTGATAGTCATTTCTGTCCACCTTTGAAAGTGGTGCTGACTCAGCTTTATCTGGTTGTATTTCCTGACGGATGACTTCCAAAGGGTCTGTGTGTTGATTGCTGCCTGACTTTTAGAATCATCTGCTTCCCTCACGAATATTTTTTTCTTTTATAGGACAGGCCATTTGGCATGGATTCTGTATAACAAGGAAGCATTTTGCAGCCCATGATGAAGAAATTAAATCAGCTCAGCTGTCAATCCAGTATTTATTTGCATCTTTAAAAAATTTCAACACTTAGCAGTATGGGGAAAAAAGAAACACTTTGAGTTGGCATAAAAATCTCATACCGAGCAAGGTCAGCATAACATGACAAAAGATGACATACAGCATCTAAACCAGCAAGGGTTACTGCTTCTCCCATAAAGAAGAACCTGAAGGGGAAAGTAAGCTGAGGGATGGCGGGGGTTCTGTTTATACACTGGAAAGAATGGGGACATGAATTTTAGTATCAGAATAGCACAGGATCACCCATCACCTAGTCCTCCCAGAGAGACCAGGTCAGGTCTAGGAGGGAATAAAGGCTGTGGATGACTGGAAGCTAAGAAGAGAAGTCAGAAGGAATGACCCTGACTTGAACTTAGAGGAACTAAAAGTAGAGTGGAGAGAGCTGCATTCATTAACACCATTAGTTAATTGGAAGACTCACCCAGACCAGACGTCCTGGAGATTTTATAGCAGTGTCTTTGTGAATACAGAATTATCTTCAGTCTGAATGCTGGTCTCTGACTGGTTAACTGGTTGACACCATATGGGTATATAAACTGGAAGAAAAGATAAAAGAAGATGAGACAACAGATACAAAGAGAACCCAAGAGTTAAAGGAAGGGACATAAGAAGGAAGAGGGGGAATAGAAGGAATAGGAGATAAACAGGAGGAAAGGTGGCTTGTGATGGGGTTCAAATAAAAAAATCAGATTCTTAAAAAAATTTCCTTACTTTACATAAATACAATCTTCAAAATTTTGAACTTCAATCTTGGCTCAATTTTAAATATCATATAATTTATTCTCTAGATTTGAAGGAAAGAGAGTAGCCAGACCCACCTCTCACATAGTTCTGATTAGGAATTTCAAAATTTTTACTGACCATGCTTTTGTTTCTAAAGAGGAAACAAAATGGAAACTCAAGTAATTTTTATGCATAGGTATATTTGAAAAGAAAAAGCATTCATTTCCTTAAATTCTCTATACTATGGATAGGCATTTGCTTTAAGATTGCTGATTGTCTTATGTTGGGATGGGGAGATTACAGTGTAAGTTGTTAAGCACCTGGGTCTGTAGGACGACTTCATCAAAACTAAGACAAGAAGCTTGGAGGGCAGGAAGCCAGCTTGTACTGTGACTTAGAAATGGGACTAACTTTCAACTGTCTTCTTTCTAGACATCAGTATAACTGATGAAAGACATGGCTCAGGTCATCCAAGTAAAAAAGCTTTCTTCGCTTCTTGCTAAAGTCCAAATTCTCAGTCCCATTCAATAATAAAAACCTCTCACCCTAGACGAAAGGAGATTCCGACTTCCCAGCCTAGGATTTGGGTGATTCTAAATCTAGGCATTCTTAAGAACGACTGCAATCAGGAACAGCCATAAAATATAAATCATGTGTGATTTTATTTTTCCATTTTGAGTGATATATTAACAAAAAAGAAATCTCATGCTGTGGGAACCCTGCAATTGACTTACAAGACTTAGACTGAGAGGTTTGTTTAAGTTATTCATCAAACTGTCATTTGATCGCATTCAAGAAATCTATAAAGGAGTCAAATAGTAAACCCACGGGGACAAGTAGACTGGAGAGAAAACCGGGGCCCTTTTGGGTATTAATAGGAGCAAGAACCAAATGTCTGCTGCAGCCACCTGTGAACAATCCATGCTTGACATGGGACATGGAAAGTGGTCATTTGTTTTAGATTCCATGGCTAGAACCTCTGTAGATTTATGGTGATGGAGATAGCAATTCATTTCTTTAGCTTTTAGTCCAATGGAAGTCAAATTCTCAGTTTATTACTATATGACCTTTGCCATAGAAACCAGCTGAATACTCTATAAAAATATTTTCCTTTAGTTGTTCAATATGTTGCCATAAGAGACGAAGGACCTGAAAAATAAAAGGTGCTTTTCATGTAGCATCTCATGCCATATATTGAAATAAATATGTAATATTTAATTAGTATATTACATATATTGTTAATATGTCTAAATATATTACAATAAATATATATTTGTATATCTTAAATAATATAAGTATTAATTAAACTGTTCCCTAAATTCTTCAGTATCAGACAGCTACTCTCTAAAGCTTTGTAGAGAGTCCACCTACAATTAATGTATTAAATGACAAGTAACAGGAAGATTTTCATATATGAACTTTATAATCCCTTGGATTTTAAATGGAAATGACCTTCATTCTATTTTTTCCCTATAAATGTCACATTCACGTAGAGATAGAAGATGACTCGCCACCCGTCTATGTTATCCTGAGTTGTATTTTTAACCCTATAGAATAGTAGCATAATCTCTCCAATAGCAAATAAAGTCTTGTCTTTTCCCTTAGTCCCCCAGGACAACAGAGATTGACAAGGCTACTCCAGGTTACTGCCTCATAAAACTTTATTTGCTACATCTGATATGACAAAGACATAGAGACTGAAAGATAATTTTAGGGACAAAGATTTATGTTTAGAAACTAAATTTAAAGACCTTAAAATGTAGTAGAAAATAAACTCTGAGACTAAGTATAAAGCCAGAATTACTAAGGCAATTATATATAAATATTACATAAAATAATGTCAATGTCTATTTAGATGCAAATAAATCTCAAGTTAACCTTTTAGTAACTAATAGATTGACATAATAGGAAAGGTGACATTCGTTGTATATATGTTACATACTGTGCATTTATAACAAATACATAAACTCATTTTATAGATGGTTCAATTGATTAAAGAGGTTGAACAATTTCCCAATGCTTGGCAGTGAAATTCATATTTACATCTGTCTCACAGCTAAGATTATCACTATTATTATTAAGTTTTGCACAAACTCCTGTTGTCTTTAAGCTCACATACTTGTATACCTGTTCTGTTGGGTTACAGTGTTCTTTTGAAGGGCGGCTACTGACTCATCTCATTTATGGCAAGCAGAGGAGATGAATTTGCTGTCACCAGTAAGCATCAGGGCCAACCTTGCCTGGACATTGCTAGTCTCTTTCAAGAACTGAAAGTCTCTTGAGGTCTCTCTGCCTCAGTTGCTATTTATAGGGGGATGAAAACTGGCAATGGTGATGTTTTATGGCCCCACCTACCTGCTTCAGGCTGTCACTCGGAAGGTTCCCAAAAATGTTTGTTCATCCAGACACATACTTAGCAAAAGCATCAGAAGTAGAACTAAATTGTCATAAATCACTGTTCTACATACAGCATACAGAAGAGCGAGCCTGCTGCTAACTATATACTTTATAGGAAAATGCAAATGGACAACCCCAGAAAGCGTTAGAGGTACCTACAGATGACGCCTGAGGTGGATAAGAGAAATATTTACACTAAAAAGAAACAAGATAAATATTTCTGGGATACCACAAAATTTAGAAATATGGTAGCCTTAAAAAGCAAAAATTTAAAAAATAATAGATCTTTCATTTGGGGAAAATTAAAACATTTTTTGGTTTAGAAAAATTGTGACTGTTTTATCCTGTTTCTTCAATCATTATTTTTCTCTGTAGGTGTCAGGTAAATGAGGTGTTTTGTGCCTATTTTGAAACTATCATATGATGATTACACAGTGGTTTGAATACACTTGCCCCACAGGAAGTGGCACTATTGGGAGGTGTGGCCTTCTTGGAGGAAGTGTGTCACTGTGGGAGTGGGCTTTGAGGTCCAATGCTTAGGCTCCACATAATGAAGAAAAGACTCTCCTCTTGGCTGTCTTTGAATCCAGATGTAAAACTTCTTGGTTCCTCCAGCACCAAGTCTGCATGCACAATGCCATGCTTCCCACCAGAATGATTATGAACTGAACCTCTGGAACTGTAAGCTAGCCCAAATTAAATGTTTGCCTTTCTAAGAGTTACCTTAGTCCTGGTGTCTCTTCACAGCAATGAAACTCTAAAACAAATACTTTATATTTCCTTTGATAAACCATTTGACAGTACTCATTAGAACCTTTAAAAGGGGTTACTTCCATTTCAACCAGAAATGACATGTCTCAAACAACAGCCTGTGAAAATAATCTTCAAGGAAAGAACTGAGAAAAGGAAATGTAAGAAAGAGGGAGCAAAGAAAACCATTTTGATATATAAGAGAAATTTGTTTTTGCTTACTTGTATTTGTTTGGGTTATTTGTGGGGGGTGGTAATTGTAGAAATACCAAGAATTTTTTAAATGGGCATCCCCCAACCCTGACACACCAAGTCTCTGTGAGGCTAGGTACACTCTCTCCCACTGAAGCCAGACAAGGCAGCCCAGCTAGAAGAACATATGCCACTGATAGGCAATGGCTTTTAGAATAGTCTCCATTCCAGTTGCTTGAGACCCACATAAAGACCAATGGACACTTCTGCCATGCAAGTGCAGAAAGGCCTAGATACAGACCATGTATTTCTTTCATTGGTGGTTCAGACTCTGAGAGCCCAAGGGTCCAGGTTAGTTGACTCTTTTGGTCCCTGTATGGAGTTCCTATCCTCTTCAAGGCCTGCAATCCTTCTTCCTATTCCTCCATAAGAGTCCCCAAGCTCCATCCATTGTTTGGCTGTGGGTGTCTGTATCTATCTGAGTCAGCTACTGGGTGGAGCCTCTCAGAGGACAACGTGCTCCTGTCTGCAAGCATAACAGAATATCATTAATAGTGTTAGGGATTGGTGCTTGCCCATGGGATGGGTCTAATGTTGGACTGGTTATTGGTTGGCCATTCCCTCAGTCTCTGCTCCATCTCCTTGCTAACACTTATCTTGATTTTTTCCAATTCACAAAGACGTCCACAGGAAATTGTGAATATAGATCACACTATGTCAGAGGGTACAAGGAGGAGGAAGGCAAAGGAAGTTGGCTGAAGGAGTGTTTCTTTTTCTGTACCAAATCTTACTCCATGGGTCTAGAGTTCCACAAGGGTAGAAATCACTTAGAATTTTGTTAAAATACAGATTTCTAGGCCCAGCAATTAATGTCTAGATGTTCTGTCCTGTACCTGTCTTTTATTTTCTTTTGGAAAACATGTGAATTTGTATCTAAGACAATTAGTTAATATGAGGATAGTTTTGAAGATCATTTACTTAATGGTGGAATAATTTCCTGTCTGACAAAATGCATCTTCTGTGACACAAAGCATGTCTCGGAGGGGTCTGGCCAGCATGATCATATTTACATTGAAAATCAGGAAGAATGAATATATTTAAATTGAATTACAAACTAGGATGATGTATGTAATGGAAACACGAGCCAGGAAAAGATTGAGGAAGAGGTAAAGAAAGAGAGGAGAAGACAGTGAGGTGGACAGGTCACCATAATGACCAAGGGGCAGAGGTAACTCACAATACCAATAACAACAACCTCAGGAAATTTAACAAGCCCACAACAGCATCCCATCCACATTACCCAGGTCTGTGTCACGTGTCCTTGGGGGATAAAATTAGTATGTGGCTTTAGAGTTTCACTTTGTGAAAGGAATCACTAGCTTATGGAATAAGCAGAATGTTTCTGTCAGCAGATCTCTAAGAGTCAGAAACAGACAGGAAGAGAGGGAGGGGGAAGGAAGGGAGAGAGATAGAGAGAATGGAAAAGAGAAAGGAGATGGCAGTGAAGAAGAAATAAATACCTGGCACAAGAAATATCACCAAGGGCAATTTGTTCAGGAAATATATGACCTTTTTTGACCAAGGAGATGCCAGAAAACTTGAATAAAACAAGTATTGCCCTTGTCAAAAATAAAAGTTTTGCTTAAAATTTTCTTTCCTGAAAGTGTTCATCAGTCTTATTTATGCTACCATCAATCAGCCTGGGAGAAGAGGGCACTGTGATACTGAGAGCTTCACGCTTTAATGTACATGGCTTTAATTCCATCATTTTAACAAAAAGATATTTATTTTATTGCCTCTATAGTAATAAAAAATCATCTGTAACACTACCTTGTAGCAGTCACATATGATCCGGATATAAATGTGCCTTATACACATCATGGACTTACTCCACTTTCACTTATAGCATTTTATATAGTGCTCATCCATTAGATTTTACCACATCATTTAAACATTGTCATAAATCTTATAATGCTGGCATAGCATTATATTAGATACGGTATATACAAATTTAAAATTTTTTATATTTTTTAATTTCTTTTCTCACAATTTCACTTTCAGGAGCAAGAGGAAACCACTAGGGCTACTTGAACTATGGACTTTAAAGTATTCTAGGTAAATTTGAAATTTTTGAAAAATGAAAAGTCATCTATATGATCTTAGAATTGAAGCAGTGATGGGGCAGTGCTAGACTAAATGTGATTTGTGTGAAGATGTTATAGATGTGATTAAAATTTAAAATTGAATAAGGCAATCCTCTTTCTAAAGACCTTGAAAGGCATTATAATATAACAGGGGTAAAATATCAAGAGGCTAAAATGTGTCAACAGAATTCCAATCTGGCAAAAGACAAAACTGTTGAAAGAGGATACACTAAGATGTTTTGTGTGCTTTGCTGGGTTTGGTTCAGTGTGATAGACTGTGGGGCTGAGAGGAGAAATGACTCTATAACGGGATGGCAACATAGAATAACACAGAGTAACAAGTTTCTTAAGACCATTGTCCACAAGTGAAGGACAAATAAAGGGAGACTCACAGCTCTAAAGTTAAGGATGACTAGCAGGATTTCCAGGTATGTTCTAAAAGGCTGGACAGAAAAAGAAAAGAGCAGTTTGTTTGACCCTTTGCTTGGGGCAGATGATTAAATGCTAACACAAGCCTAATTACTTTTGTCCAGACAAGCTATCAGTGGCAATATGCAGTTCCCTGGAAAGTAGAGAACAGACATGTTTAGAAGGAAATTGGATCTCAAGATCAGCAACCCAATCACAGGTAAACACCCTGGCTTTCAGTAAGACTGTGGCTAGAACTTTCCTTAAGGCCACTGCTTAGGATAAACACCAGACTTGGGAAATTCCTGGCTACCTTTGAAAAATAAACTGTGTTTTGCATTAACATTTCTCTAGAAACATGGACAGATATCAGGACCACAGATTGGCTTGAAAAACAGCTCCAGAGTTATCCTGGAATAGTTAGAAAAGAATATGGTAAGGATTGGGACAATGTACAATGTGTACCAACAGTATGGAATGGGATTGTTTCAGGTAACACCTTACACTGCCATGACCAGAAGATGCCATGACCAGGAGATGCCACACCCACAGTGTGACACATTTCAAAGCAAAGATAGAGACCCTGCAGCATCTCTCCTGATCAAGGAGCCAATGTAAGCAAAGGCTCTATTGACATAGCATGTGATTCAGCTATCGGTCCTGCCTCAAGGACCGATATAACTTGCAAGTTATAATAAATTACATATAAAGGACACTGAAAAGTGAGTGCATCAAAAGTGATGATCAGATAAGATACATAACAGGTTAAATAAGAGGAGATAAATTTCAAAGTTCAAAGGATTGGAATAGTAAGATTGTGGTAGAGTTGATTGATTTTCCTGTTTCATTTTGTTGTTGTTTCGCTTTGCTTTGCTTTTGTTTTGTTTTGTTTTTGTGTGAGAGAATACACCCAGGGCTTTACACATGACAGTGAGATTTTAAGCTCTTAATTATAAAGTTACCTTCCTTGTCATGGATTCGTGTCCGTGTGTGTGTGTCTGTGTGTGTGTGTGTGTGTGTGTGTGTGCGTCTCCTAAAATTACTTATGTAATCTAAATAAAACATAATAATATTTGTATATATAATTCAAGCTTCTAAGATTATTTGCATAATTAATAGATGAAAGAAAAGTTGGGGAAATTTGGTTTGAGAGTAGTTAGCTCCAAAGGTAACTGATGGAATTTGTTCAAGAATAAATAAATAAAGTCTTACAAAGCCCATGCTTTCTAGCTGAGCCTTACCAATTATGTTTACCTGGATTCACACCTGTATCAACTATTCTACTGAGTCAGAAACTGGGACAGTGGAATTATTCGCACGCTGAAATGTGACCTATGGGCTGTATTACCCTCCCCTTGTGTTATTCTCATCTCAGATGAGAAAGCTGGAGCTTAGAATGTTTGCATAAAAGCAAGAGTAAGACTTAGGTCTTGCATCTGATTGGCTCCAAGATACATACCCGAAACTTCTCTCCCCATCATTAATAAGAGAGGAAAGACTCCTTCCCACATCTGTCAGAACTCTATTTTAAAAGAGGAGCTAAGATGAAGCAAGGATATTGAGGCAAGTGTGAGTGTGGTTCCAAACTACATGTTATAGAAAGGAAGCACGTGTGTTCTGTCTGATGGAGTAGAGAGAAAGAACAGGACACCTTCATCTGTCATTTCAAGGGACGTGAAGTTAGGAGATGTTCAGAGTGTAAAAGGCAATCCGACCTCTGCTGGGGACTGAATGGCATGGGGGAGAGGGGTCCTAATAATATCTGAAAGAGTGTAACAGTTAACAGGAAACAAAGTATCTCCTTTTGAAATCTTGTCTCAAAGTACCAGGAAGTCTCCCCGCATCAGAGTTAGAAATGTCTATCTTGACTTCATCAATTTATCTAACAGATAAAAGGAGAACCTACCATGAGTTCTCATCTAAGTACCGAGAGACTGGCTGACCAGAGATACAAGATGTTCATAAAGAGTGAGAACAAATTATGATCATCATCCAGCTCTAAGATTCTTAGGATACGGTGTTGAATAAGACACAGGTCTTTTTCATAAAGTTTTCATTGTGGGAACAGCAGACATGTAAGCAAATAATGACTTAGGATGTATTATTTGTAAAATGCTGTGAAAAAGAATCATGATGTCATAGAACACAACCAACAGTGGGAGAACTGAAGATAGCTGTTCCCGAAAAGCTTGACTAGAATTTTGCATTCACCTGTAGTGAATATTTAATTGTAAAACAGAAGGCACGTGATCCACGGGTGGACAAAATTCCAGTCCAGTAATTTCATGCTTACTACTATAGTCATAAAAAGGCTCTTAGGCTTATAATACCTAGGTAGTTCCTTCTGTATAAGACAAGATTTTTCACTCAGAGAGAACGAGCATGTCTTCCTCTAATAATTTTTATTTGAAAATATGTCATTTTCTTATTTAAAATCTTACAAAGTAGAAGCAGCAGAATTTACTGATACAGATGTGCAAGGTCGATGGCATCAGCTACTAATGGGAGTCTAGCTCGACTGATGTCAAACTTTACTATCATTTTTAAACTGGCAAATAGAAACCGTATACATAGTCACCCCTTGGCATTCACTGGAAGTTGATCTGGGACCTCCAAGGATATCACAAGCCATAAATACTCAAGTCCTTTACATAAAATGCCACAGCATGTGCATAGAACCTAGACACATACATACATCCTTTGCTATATTTATAATCATGTGATGATTGCTTATGACACATATTAGAATGCAAATGCTATGGAAATAGCTGTTATACTACATTGTTTAGGTGATAACAAGGAAGTATAGATATACAGAAAGTGTGTGTGTGTGTGTGTGTGTGTGTGTGTGTGTGTGTGTGTGTGTGTGTGTGTAAAAATCTAAGGTTGGTTGAATCTAAAACATCAAATGTATGGATGTATGACTAGGGACTGACATTATTTGGTGCACACAACATAATGTTATGCAGTATGTGTATAATGACAAACTGTTAAATAATATTATTATCTATTGTTCATATGCTAATTTTTATGAGAATAATTTAAAGGTCTCAGTTACTTTCAGGTATATAACACATTGTTATTAACTGTAATTACTTTGTTTTACAATACATGTCTTGGACTTACTCCTTCTAATCAGTTTTAGAATTGTTAAGGGAGAAAGGCACACATACATATGTGCCATGGTGTGTGCAGACGTTTGAGAACAGCTATGGAGTTTGTTCTCTCCTTCCTCATTTACCTGGGTCTGGGATTCAAACTGGGCTTATACAGGATACTTTACCTACTGAGCCATTTGCTGGCTCTAATTGAAGTTTTTTGATCTTTGACTACCATCTCCCCAGCTTATTTCTACCTCTACCTCACATTTGCCTCACATTCCCCTCCCTGTTCCTGTGAGTTACATTTTCCTAGGTTCCATATATAAGTAAAATCATGAGGTATCTATCCACATGTGCAGGAGGATTTCCTGACAGAACATATACCAGTTATAGGCCCCCAGAGTATATTGTCTTTGTATTTTATTTAATTATTTCCAACATATTGTCCAAAAAGGCTTATCAAGATGGATACTAACAGAACACTCTATGGCTGTATCCAGCCAAAGCTCACAGAAGAGCACACTACAGGTAGAAGGAAACTGTCAGTCCCTGGCCTGCTGCGGCCAATGACAAGCTGTGCAATACAGAGCAGGGGAAATGTGCTGGAAGCCCAGATTTCATCATGTGCAAAGAAAGACAACTATGACATCTGCGAGACCAAGTCAACTAAGCATAGCAACATAATTGAAGGACACACACACACACACACACACACACACACACACACACAATCACTTGAAATTTTAAATCAGCCAACAAGAAAGATTTTCCTATAAACTTTAGCATTCTATTTTACTGGAAGAGGAAATTAAATACAAAAAAAAAAAAACTCCTCGATTTGCAGATCTGAAGCCCTGATCATTCTTTGAACAGTAAGCAATTAGAAACCAAAATCAGTGGGAAGATAAGGGAAACCCTGAAAGGAGTAGTGTCAGAAGTAGTGACTGACAGTTACCCAGAGGAATAGGGAAGAGACATGGAACTCGGAGGCGTTGCCACTGGAGGCAGATGTTGTAATTAGGAGCTTTTTAAACATAAGCAGCAATAAGCAGCAGGGAAACTCAGGTGAAACTAACCAAATCGTGACAGGAGCCATACAACCACCACCATCTCTCAACCCCTTCTCTGTTCCTTAATAGGTAATAACTAGCTTGCCACATGCACACCGGCCTCAGCTCTGCCATATTCCTTTGTCCCTATAGAGACAGGAGTCTATGGTTCCCTACAGGTCCCCCATCTTCTCTATTCTCAGGATATTACTATTACACTTCTTCCCTCCCCTCTAAAGACTTAGTAGCATAATATTGCAGATATACACCTGGAGCCTTGGTGCTGAACTAAAAGAAACAGTCTCGCTTGGAGAAAAGCAGGTAGTTCTGCAGATTATGAAGACACTACATCATTTCCCAAGCTCCAGGTGTACAGAAAAATGAAAATGATACATTGCCGAGTTTCAGGAGACTTCTATCTGCTGAGTTTCCCTCCCTGCTTCTTTCTTAATTTTTCTCACCATAGAAAGTTGCCTGACATGTTATCATATCAGTGGCTTTGACTCAAAAAATCATATGCTTTTTAGAATACACAAGTAAAAAAACCCTTATATTTCAGAAAGTCTAAGTACAATTGTTTTCAGTTCAGTTTTCCTGGAAATAAAAAAAATTAAAATAAAATATGGACAGTTCTGAGATGTGGCTAGGAGGAACTCATGGGACTTTGGAGCTGAGGCAGCCAGAAGAAGGGTGCTGAGATAGTGTGTGTTCAAGGAAAGCGTGTGCAAACCTTTATGAGTTCTGTGAATGAGAATTTCTGCAGAGAAGCTGTGTCTACAAAGGCTAATTGATGACAGTACAGGCCGCTGTGGAGAAGTTGGAGTGTTGCAGATCTAGAGAGTAATTACATTTAATCTTGGGCCATCCTTAGTTTCAGAAATAGCCATTCCTTGCTCACCTCTGTGTCAGACCTAATATCCTGTGCCTAGCAGATTGAAAGCCTTTGGGGAAGTCTGGAGAGATGGTTCGGTGGATAGGAGTATTTGCTGTTCTTGGAAAGGACCCAGGTTCAATTCCTGGCATCCACAGAGCAGCTTAGAACCATCTGTAATTCTAAGTTGTGACCCTTTAATATACTCCCTTATGCTATGGTGACCCCAACAATAAAATTATTTTCATTGCTAGTTCATAATTATAATTTCGCTACTGTTATGAGCCATAATGTAAATATATGATATGCATGGTGTATGATATGTGATCCTTGTGAAGAGTCATTCAACTGCCAAAGAGGTTGCAACCAACAGGGTTGAGAACCACTACTCTAGTTGCAGGGAATCCAACTGCCTCTTCTGGTCACCCTTGGTACAGACATGCATGTCATGCATATGCATGCACACAAAAAATTTAATAAATTAATTTAGTTTAAAAAAAAACTCTAGGAGTGTATGAACTTAGCAGCCACTGGCTTCCACCAATCCTACATCTATTTGGGTAGCATCTGAGGCCTATAGCGGAGAGCTCTCTACTTCGCTATAATCCACCTCTCTGATGTCTCCACTAATGTGTTTTGACTTAAGACTTTTTGTTACATTACTATAAAAACATTATGAAACTGTTTCCATGGTAGGCTATGAAATTTGGAGTAACCTAAATCTGTGTTCCCAGGCCACGGGCACTTGTAAGTGGCTCTCTTATTCATTTTGAGGAGAGCTATGATTTTTCATTCATAGGATTTTAGATATGAGAATGGATTTGAGGAGGAAAGGATTCCGAACAAAAGGTATGTCAATATCTAACTTCCAGAATGTCATAATTACTCTGCAGGCAAGGTCATAGTGGTCTCCCGTTACAGAACGATATGGGTTGATAAAACTGGTATCCAGTCTTCAGTACTTAGTGTTAACAGATGTAAACTTCTTGGATGTGAACAGACAATCTGAGTAAGACAAGCATAGGATAAATCATCTGCTTCTAACCATAAAACATATGAAATAAGATAAAAATGACTGCGTGTGCTAATATATTCATTTGTACAGCAGAATGTAGGACTCTGAGGAGACAGAATCGATGCCGTTAACATTTTCCCTCAGTCTTGAGCCAATTATCAAAAATTATTGCTTGTAAGAGAAAAGGAAAATGTGCGTGTGGAGAGAGTGGAAGAAACGAATTCGGGTGAAGTTGCAAAGAGCAGAGCCAGTGGAGAGGAGGCCTGTGCAGAAAGCAGTTCAGGACACTGTTTAACAAACTGATTCCATGCAAGGGCCAAGGGTGACCTAAAGATTCTGGCAACTTCCGCTACCGCTATTGAAAAGCCCTCTCCGGACTGTGCTTTTCTCACACATCCACTTGCCTCTCTTGCCCTTCAAACAGGCTTTCCTTCTGTGCAAGGAAGTATAGTTACTCAGTGGCAAAGAACTAAAAAAAGATCAGCACAGACCATGCTTTGGGAAATCAGATCACAAAAACATTAACCTTGTGAAATTATGAAGGGTGAGGATGCGGCTTGGGCGTGCAATCTGGGATCCCCAGAAAGGCTGAGGACATCTGTGATTTAGGAAGTCTCTGTTATTATGCTCACAAAGAAAATATAAGCATGTATGGGGAAACTGGGTTGCCAGTTTGGCAATTCTATGAGGAATTTGATTAGCATGTTTTAAAGCAATTTTCCAGCTTTTCAGACTAATTTCGTAAAACTAATACCCTCCTCCATTTCTGTATGCAGATTCATTTTCCAGCTATCTTAGAAAGAACATGTATACAAAAGTGCCTGTTCCTACTCAGATATCATAGCCTTGGGAAAACAAAGTGCAGAAAATTGTATATAATCCTCATCGCGGGGCTCTAATTTCAAAAAAAAAAGAAGGTACAAACTAATGATGTGCCTATTGCTTTACACATCTTAAGCTCGACATTTGGTGTTCGGAGACTCATTTCCCAGCACACTGGAACAAATGCATTAAAAGAAAATAAATCATGATATCTTCTTTCTCTGACTTATAAATAACATTCCACTTAGTCAATTCAAATAAGAAAACAAACTTTTAATGGCATCCATTTGCACTGTTGCTAATGACAACCCCCAAACTTTTAAGAGCATACAGCCTTGCTGTATATTTAAACAAACTTAATATGCTCCAGAGAATCCCTAAGGCCTTTCTGTGTTCAGAACTCTTCATTACTTAACTATCATAAAATTATGAGTTCTTTTCTTTTATTCTGTCTCTCCAGCTGTCTTTCACAACACTTTTCACCAGGACATCTCTGCTAACTGTGAACTTTGGATGGTTTATTTTTAACCCCTGCACTTGTACCCTCTTGCATTTATAGAACAGAAATGCGTCCTATATAACAAACCCATTCTTTTAGTTTCGTGTTGGCATTTCGGGCTGTGGCCAGTTGGACAGACACTTCATTCAGTCACTGACAGTTCATTCTGGCCAGACTAATGCAGCTGGGGGTTAGAATTTCTCAGTCATTGAGTAGGGATTTTTTGGGTTTTTTTTCCCAGAGAAAGATTTGCAGTCTTTAAAAACGGCTAATTTATCCCATATATCTTTACAGTGCCATAAGTGAGCTAACAACTGCCCGATCAGTACAGTGTTTCTGTTACCAGGAAGGGGAAGTATGCTTCTAACAAAAAATAAGTCAAAAAAGGCTTGGGAAAGAATAGCCACAGTGATTTATGCCCGACCTATTTTCTTGGAGACTCAACTTTCACTTGGCAATAACTACCCTTAGAAAAGTCAAATGTGCCCTTTTCAGCAAGAATATACATAACTTCAACAATTAATTATGCTAGAGGATATACAATAGAAAATGCGAATGTAGAATAGAAGATCATTGTTCCTATTGTAAATATCATTAGGAAAAAAAGCAGTAGATTTTCCACTGATAATCCAGTGATGCCCATGGGAGTTTCCACGAAGTGCTGCACAGCAGAAGGATGAGCTTAAGCCAAGTTGGTATATATGGAGTAGGAACTGTTTGAAATGACTTTTTCATTCGGTACTGGAGTGCTGGGGCCTTATACTGAGGTAAAGACAGTGAGAAAAGAGCATTACCCAAAGATAAAAGATTAGGCACAAGACCGAGAATCTGGAAGTACTGTTTGAGTTACATGGTACCATATGTAGACCAGAAGGTCTAGAACTTCCAACATGTGAGAGGTCCTGTGCTCGAAGGACTGAAACGGATTAGGAAGCTTACAGATTTAAGAAAACAGGAATGTGTTTTAGAGATCACACTGTTAAGGAAACAAGTCTCAGATGAGTAAGACTGAAGGCAAGGCTCTTCAAGACAAGGCCAAATAAATACCAAATAAAGTAGGGTAAGTAGGAGTGAACACGTGAGGAAAGCACATATCTAGATAGAAAACCAACCCTGTTGATGCATCCTACAGTAAGGTGGGGAGATGCTTGAACTTTCCTAGTGGATAAGGGTGTTGCCCTTAGGTGAATGATAACATTGTGACAAAGAAGCCTCATTGAAGTTAGAGAAGTTAGAGAAGGCCAAAAGTATGCAGGCTTTCTTACTATAGATCCTTGGAAAGAAGTCATGTGTGATGGGGCAGGGGGTCTATCATGCAAGGTAATTGAATTGATGGCATTTTGAGAACATAGATCATGGAGGGGCAGAATGGAAACTAGAAATGGATAGAGACAAACCCATGGGGAACAGAAGGAATATGTTTGAGAGGCAATGTCCAACTGAGTAGGGTGAGCTACAGAAAACAGTGGAAAGCTCAAGTTTTGAGGACAGCTCGGGAAATTATTGCCGAAGCACCTTCATCTTCTTCCTACCAAGTATCAGTTGGAGCCTTTCTCTTTGCCATTTAATGACTGGGGAGTCCCTGGGGTTGGGGCATCTTCAGTGCAAAACAAATGAAAAGCACACAACACAGGTTCATCTTAGGAGTATGAATAAACAACACACATGTTCTCAAGCTAACCAACACACAATGAACAATTCTGCCCTATTCCCCACCTTCCTCCTGAAGAGCCCACACCTTAGTCTGTACCTTGGAATGGGAGAAGTGGGGCAACCTCATTGGGTTAGAGAGCCTGAAGAGACAAAAACCACTGATGACAGAAAGGAGCCAAGGAATAATGAGAATCAGAGAGAAGAGTCAATTCAAGAGCAAATGGAGAGGGTGTGCCTTCCCTGGGAGAGCATAGCATTGCATTACAGAGAATGGGGCTGCATTCATGGATTAACATACTTGAATTCAGTTTGCTAGTGTTGCCATGGGCGTTCAAGAAAAATCAAAGACCCAAGTCTTTCTTTGGCCACTTTCCTGTGGATGAAATAACAAAACCAAATAGTCCTAAAGAAGTGACCAGGAAACTTAAAACCACAGATACAGTGTTAAGGTAAAGAGCTATTATTGCCTTTCTTCTAATTTAAAAAAAACACGAGTTGTTTAAACGATAAAGTTGCATTTTGAATAAGTGGAAATGTACAAGTAGCATTCCACATAGATGATTAAGGAACTCATCAGAAGTATAAAACAGACATTAAAGGCTGTCAGAAGTACCTTAACACTCAGCTAGGAAAGTGCCAATTTGGGGTCACCATGGATTCCCCTTAATGAGGTACAAAATAGTCTGTTTCCCTTCTCTGTCTGCTGTGTTTGACTAACTGGTTGATTGGCTTGCATTGTGAGATTCATGAAAATAAAAACTTCAAACTTTTTGAATGAGGGAGGGCTCAAACTATAAACCAGTACAGTGATATATACAGATTCCAACTATGTTGAAAAATATAGTATGGGATCACTGAAAGCCTTTGAAATTGGTGATGAAGAGTGCTGTGGTATTTAAAATAAGTCCCTAATTGACTTGATGGGGAGAAAGGGTGTGGGGTGGGAACAGGATCAGGGCATCTGGAGACCTTGTTGTCTCTGACCTTAGGATATCACGGACTTCTCAACAGAAAAGTCCTCACAGCAGCATGTTTCTTTCTGTTCTCTAATTCACTGTGTCACAGTGCATGATTTTTCCCCTCCAATTGGAAGTTAAACCTGACATTTGAATTTCTAGAAAGTCCATTGGAAACCCCTCTTACAATGCCTCCTCTCAGCCTGGGGTAAGGAGAGTTGTTCTGAAGGACTCAGTAACATGCCTTTCTCTGCTTTAATTGAAAAAGAGAAATTTTTCCTGGCTTCACTTGAACATTTGATGAGGAAAAAGTAAGAAAGAAAATCAACTCTCAATACTGCTTGATTCTTAAAAACATAAGGAGCTACTTTAGTTGAGGAATTCTTAGCATCTGGAATAATTTTCTTGTGAGCTTCATGCCTCTGTCACCTAGAATGACAACACAGTGTGACTCCCCACAACATTCTCATGACTTCTCCAAAGGAAGAAGATAGAAACAGTTATGTCCGTTTTGAACACTTGACAGTTTACTGTCCACATTCACTACTACCTTTAAAATAGGGTAGAGGTGTTTTTGATAGCAGGCTTATGAACTTAAGAAGAAGCTTTCGCATGTCATATTTACTTCAAACACTTGATCATTTGATCATCCCTGGGAAGGGTTTTCTGAAAAACCGAATGCTTTAAGTAATTTTATAATTCAACACAACTTGAAATTTGCCCAGCGATGGAAATTAGTTTAAACCATGGAATACCAACAAAAATTTTGGTCAACAACTTCTAGAAACAGCTTTAAAAAGTTTAAAACTATAAGTCCCTGTGTCAACTTCCTAATTCCATCTAATATAAATGTATCTTTATGGCACGACAAGATCACTGTGCTTATGATGTATCCATGGGTAATAATCCTCCCAGAAATTACATGCTAAATGATCCCTATTTTATTGGTTTCAAGACACAATTACATTTTGTATAGAGCCTTGTATATACTTTTGTACTACATGGACATTAAATAATAATGAGAACACATTGATTGGTTCCTATTAAATTTATGTGAGGCAATATTGTGGTTTATGGAGGGATTTCTAAGATAGCTGAACAATTGGTTATATTTATTTTTTAGTTAATTGCCTTACATAGATTGATGTCTGCTATAGATGCAGTTATTTCTTTTCTTTTATGTTTTTAGTAAAACATTTTTTAAATGTGTCATAATCCAGAAAGATTACTCCATAGGAAAGGGAACAAAAGAAATTATGAAAAGACAGAAATTATTGACTTACAATATCACATTAAAAGAATTAAATATATTACCTGGCCACATAATAAGTAAGGTAGTTTCTGAATATAATAGGAAATAAAGGATGGAGAGAAATTGATTTGCATAATAAAAGCTAAACCTGTCCCTTTTATCTAAAACATTCAGCTAGTAACAGTAAGATGTTTTTATATTGCATTATGTAAATAGTTCCTTCAAGTCCACCCTTTATAATGAAATCTCTAGTTTGAGCTATGCCTTCACACCTTGTTCTGGTTACTGTGGCAAAAATATGACTAAAGCCAGCTGAGCAGGGGATAGGGGAGTGGGAAGGATTTGCATGGATTATACTTCCAATTTATACTCCATCATGGAGGGAAGTCAGAGCAGAAACTAAGGGACAGAGCTACTTACTCCTCAGTATCTTACTGTTCAGCTGGCTTTCTTCTACAGCCAGACCCACCTGCTTACGATGGTACTGCTCCACCCAGGGCTTGGCACTGTATATCAATCATCATCCAAACAATCTCTTAAAGGCATGCCAGTCACATCTAGAAATGCCTCAATTACTCCTTCAGATGACTCCAGGCTGTGACAAGTTGGCAGCTGAAGATAACTCAGACTTTATTGAAAGAAAGGTATTGAGCCTGTTTTGGGAACCAAAAGAAAAGAGCAAGTAGTTGTCTAAATATATAGTAGGAAAGGCCATGTGTAAGAGAACATATTGCAAAATTAGAAATTATTGGAGAATGGAAAAGTTAGTTTAATAAATTGGTTTCTAAGGAATTAGGTAAGAAACCAAAATGTAGATTACTTAAGTTTAGAAGTGAAGTTACAGTACGTGATAGTGGTTTACAGTACTAGTACTGTGAAGGAAACTGACCTGTGTATAGCACATAACATATACATATAGGATTCCGTCATAGCATCTGAGGTGAATAGACTTGCAAGCACTTCTTACCTTGACCACAGTCCTTAAAGGTGCTTTGCCTGAGTCTACGTGAAGCATGGGCCTCCTGTTTATACCTTGATTCCCTATATTTAACTTCAACTCCTGCTGGCTTTCTCATTTCAGAATTATTGTTCTACCTTGAACCATTAATGCCATGTCTAGTTTACAGATAGAAGCTTTACTCTTTCCCTCTCAGTATCCTCCATATTGAACACCCCTCTCTGTGCATATAGGCCAGCCCCTGAATATGACTTACCAACATATGTACCATCTTTCAACAACAGCAGCTAAGGACAATTACCAATACTTAATATTCCAACCACCATCTAGGTTTAAAAAAAAAAACCTTTTATTATTGAGAATAAGACTTTCCAATAGCCACATTTGGCACATTTTCTTCTCTTAGTTGCCAGTAGAAACATATGCCTAACTTCAATCAGCTGCTTTCATACTGACTGAGAAACATGATGTCATATGCTCAAAACCATTCATGGTCATTTATTAGGATTCATGAGCCAGCATTTGTATGACTTTGAGGTGTGAAATACTCAGAGCTGAGAATGCTTAGCTAATGATGCTTAACGAGTAAAATTGTAACTAATGGGAGTTTAAATGGATACCATAGTGACTGTACACCTCATTTCACTAGTAATACTTATTGATTTCACCATGTGAAAACACATGGATTGGAATCCTTGAGCTCTAAGAAAGGTCAAAAGAAATATGGGAGCCAACCAGGAACCCAGAAAGCCACCCAAGTATACCTCAGTGAACAAACTAGGAAGCAGTACGAGTTGTCTTTTTCTTCATAGACAAAATAAAACCAAGGGAGACAACTAAAATATTTGAAACATGTTCTATCAGCAATTCAAAGTCTTGGTCTAAACCAGTGGCCCAGGTCTCCAGAAACTAACATCCATGGTAATGGCATAGCAGCCCTTCATAGCTGTTGCCTGAACTACAGTTCGTCCTTCTAGCTGACAGGCACTCTAACTTGAAATGCTGTTCCTTTAGAGCATGCCATTTGATGGACTGAGGAGATGCCTCCACAGACAAGGAAGACACTTGCCATGAAATATGGTGATCTGAGTTCTATTCCTGGGAGGTGGTAGAAGATGAGAACCAGCTCCTACAATCAGTCATTGAGTGTCCACAAGAATGTATCCCACCCATAGAGTAAGTAGAAGTGAAATAAAAATGTTTAATCCAAGAAATTCATACAAAGAATGATTAGCCTTGAAACAAAAATCCTTGAATAACTATGGCCATTTTAAAATCCATCTTGTTTTTAATGTGTTTTTTACATTGAAGTGAAATGTAAAATTGACAGTGTGATTCAGTATGCGACATTATACACATACACTCATGTATGTGGCTAGAACTTACATGCCTTAAAGCGTGTGTGTGTGTGTGTGTGTGTGTGTGTGTGTGTGTGTGTTATTTAAACTTCTTTTAAATTTCATTGCTACATCATCTTTAATAGCAATGTCTAAGTCAACATCTGTGGCCAGATTCACAAGAATCTCACTACTCTGCTATGATATGAGCAGTGAAGCTTTTAGGACAAGTTTGTTATGTAACTGAAGTGCTACCCTTGTACATCACTCCAGACACTAAGCTCTTCCTATGCTCTGAATATGATGCCATGAAATATGTGATAGCCATTTGCAAAAATAATGATGGAAAAGTATAGGGAGACCCCATTCTGAGTGTTGATTGTACAATCTGTCTATATGCTACCATATATGCCACTTCCCTTCCCACCCATACTCAGAATTCTCCCATCATTGCAGCGAACTGGGTTGGGGTGAACTATTCTAAGGACAGCATCCTAAAATGGGAAGGAGCAGATGCAGCCACACATTTTTCGAGTGACAGCATTCCACAGCAAACACTCTCGTTCAACCAGAATCTGCGTAGGCAGCTTCACATATGTATTTATAAGTTCCATGAATGGATGAGCTATTCCAAACTGCTTGTTCTTTTAGGATTTTCCCCTCTCTTCCCCAGAAGAAAGAGATGCTTAGGCTTCAGTTGACCAGATGGAGCAAGCAATGTCTTGTGTTAGCATTTGTGCACTGAGTGGCAATGATGGCAAGCTCACCCAATTTCAGAGAGACAAACTTCCATCACTTGGAACTGACTGCAGATCTTCATTGTAGTTCAGCTTAGCCTCTGAAATCACTCAGCATTTAGAGACCACCCTGGCTGGTCAGTGCCAGACTCTCACTAATGTGAAGTTCTATGTTACAATTTAGAGTCCCGTGTAGGCAAAGAAGTTGAGGTCACAATAGAAAATAAATGACAGACGATCCAAGTAAGGGCATGTTTTCTGCCTTAGGAAATGGAAAGAAAAGAGACATGGTATGATGGGTGTTGTGCTTAGTGATAAATCAAGGACAGAGACAGGAAGAGGACACAGACTTTCTAGTTTCTCACCTATGACAATGCCAAGAAGTCGCACAAAAGACAAGTTTTATTGCTTATGACAGGCGCCAAGGAAAATAAGACACAGAAAGCATCTACAGCTTACGCCTTCACCATTGCCAACACCCTTCCCACAATTGTTTTAAGCAACACCATTTGGTATTAATCAATTCTTTCAAAAGCCACCCATCTTTTTCTAAAGAGATAATTGTCTATTATTCTCTATAAGCAAGTTCTTGCACAGACTGACCATGCTTGAACTCAGGAAGAGGAGGAGGGGTGAGAGGAGAAAGAGGAGGAGGAGAAAGAGGAAAATAAGGTCTCTTCACTGGTTTTAATTGAGAAAGTTGTCACTGAAAACTAGCCAGCAGTGAACTCCAGGGCTTGGCAGAGCATTCAGGAGAGAATCGTGGCTGGAGAATGCATCCATGGACAGTTTAGAATTCAACGTAAAAGACAGATGAGATTTAATCTATCTCCATAATGAAGGCAACATATTCAGTGCATGATTTCTCCCACTTCTCAAATTTAGGAAAATGTTATGGAAGATAGAAAATTGGTCTTTGAGGGATGCCGTTCTCTGATTCTTCTGACACGGCATCTTTTGGAAATTGAGTTAGGTGGAGAATAATTCTCATAGCTGGAGCCAATGGAATTACATCCTTCAGCTGAATCTATGTGAGATCTAGGGAATTTACAGATGTGCCTCCTCCATTTGGGCCCTCTTAAACTTGCTTTTGAGAGTAGCTTGGGTTGCCTGCTAATGGAGGCATATAATGCTATTATTGCAGCCCTTCACTTATTGATATGTGCTTCTTGGTCCTATGGAACTGTGTGTCTGAGGGACAAAGTATGAAGGACACACTGACAAGCAGGGGGTCTTAGAGGCAGGTAACCACATTCTGATCACCATTCTGCCTCCTGAGGTACTGGAGCCTTGGTCCTTTATTCCTTTGAGCCACCTCTTCTATGGGACTTTGCTGAGGTATGAGTGTATTTGTGTGTGCACAGAACTCAGAACCATGTGAACTGGTGCCTAGTGCCACTCTGTTCTTAGAGAAGGTTATGTTTAAGAGATCCTCACTATGTATCTGACAAAATCCTAATAACATTAACTGATCACGTATGACTACAGAAATTAAGATGACAGGGGAACGTTGGAATCAGATAATAAGGATTCAAATACAGTTAGTTGCTGTAAATCTTCAGGTTTTCGTTTTTCTACATGAACATACAGATAGCAATGCCTAATTCTATAATGTTTAGTGACAGTCGACATATTAGTTAGTGTGTGTAACTCTGTATCCCAGAGGAGCCGGCAAAGGCCAGCTCATTGAGAGCTCATTTCATATACTCACATATAAAATATTTCCAAGACAGAAAAAAAACTGGAAGAATATCTTCTTCCACCTCTTGAACAACTGTCCTTGGATCTGAATTGCTACAGTTGTGCAACAGAAATGAGCAAAGCTCTGGCCACCCAGAGCATTTGTAGCCTGAAATCTGCTGCAGCTGTTGCTTATCAAATGAGAACAATGCCTCTTATCCCCCAGCAAGCAAGCTGAATGTACCCTTCAGACATTTCTCCTCTCTTCCAATTTGGTTGGTTGGCTGCAGATTGATTTTTATCTTCTACAGATCTCTTCCTATCTTTCTTCTTCCCCATACTCTGCAGCTGACAGACTCTGCTATCTCCTACATTGTCTTTGGACGACAAAATTCAGCGTTAGTTAGCTCATCTCTATATGTCTCCCAAATGCACACAGCCTAAGCCATCAAGAATACAACATATAGATACTTTTCCATTCCATAGTAGTCTTTCCTCTACACATCAAAATAGTCATTAAAGAATTTTCAGATAATTTAAAATAATATTTGTCTCATAATAAACTGTGATTGTCTTATGATAATTGTACAGAAAAATAAAAGTGGTTATACAGAATGCTGAGTGGAATCTCCTGTTCACCATGATGCCTGGATTAATAAATCACTATAGGTTAACTATAATCAAGGGCTTATGAAACTATATGTCCATACGAATGCACTTTGGCCATGTGTGAGAATAATCCTCTTTAGTTCTACAGTCACTGTGTGTACTCTTTATTTGCAGAGAAACAAGACTTAAAATAAAAAATGTTCTATTTTTTCACAGTGTACACCTTCTATCTTATAATAATGCCATTTAAGAAAACTCATCTGAGATCTAACTCAACTTTTCAGAGGACGCGCACTGTTCCTTTTTTAAGCAGATTCGTGACAAGTATGCAACGGGCTAGGAAACAGTCCCCTATCCTTAACCATGTTATTGATGGTGTGTAAGTGTTCATGAATTCAATCTCAAATTAAGTTGGCAAAAGTGCTTTGCAAATCCATTTTCTCAGGGGAAAAAAATGAGCCTTGGTTTGGCTCTGGCTGCCTTAATCCTCCAGCAAACACTTATCCAGCCTTGCTTCCTTACTCCACCCTGTCAGAGGAAGGGCCTCCTCATTGTGTCTGTGCTCCTATAATTAAGGCTTTAGGAATGTAGGGGAAAGCTGCTTGGTGTATTTAATTCAAGTTAGTAGGGATTTAAAGCCAAGCAAGGCGTTGTCAGTAGTACTTAGTGTTTAATACAAAGAAACCCAGGTGCTTAGAAATCTATGCCAGAAGAAAGTAGCGTGTTCTTATACTTAGAAAGAACAGTCATGTTCATTCCCTCCTCCCAAGAAAACATAAAATATTGGATGCTGAGTGAGTAGCAAACACATAAAGCAAAGAGTTAACCAAGCTGGAATAATTTACATCGGTATGCCTGAGATTTAACTCTTCATCTTAAAAGTTAAAGGGAAATTGCAATGATATAGGAACCAATATGGGGGATGAGACTGGAGAACGAACAAACCAATAGAAAAGCTAAGAGATAAAAATGAGACTACTCAAGCTCACAGGCAGCAATAACAGTGTAATTCAGGCAGAAATACCGAACAAGAGCAGAATCACCAGGAGAATGCCACTGCTTGGCACACGGCAAGGTTATAAGTATGAGAGGTAAATCCACAATCTCCCAGGGGCCAAATCAAGGACAAGTTTATCAAATAATGGTAATGTAATTAGAGCAGTAGATTACAACAAAAGAAAATCAGAAATGAGCTCATATTAATATTAAACATTTTTAAAATAAGTAAACGGGAGAGGAGGGGATTCTGGCAAGAACAATCTTTGGGATATAACATAGAGTGACATCCAAGAAGAAAAATGGAAAAATGGCATTTGTGTGATCTCAGGTCAACCATACATAAGGCTCTTTATTATTATGAAAGAGGAAATAGTTCCTCATTTTCACCGAGCAAATTATGACCTCAATGACCTTATGTATAAAGTCACATTTCTTGTTGCTATAAGGAAATACCTGAGTCTGAGTCCTGCATAGAGCAAAGATGTTCATTGCTCTAAGGACGTAACTCAAGGTTTGATGATGTTTCTCTAAAATCCAGTTCTTAGAGCCTCAGAACGTCACTGCTATAGTTTGCATGCACTTCATGTTTTGGAAGTTTAAAGGTAAATAGGACCTTTAAGAGGAGGGACTCAACAAGTGTGTTTAGATCATTTAGGAATGTAAACCTCTGAAGGGATTAAGGTAGTTCACAGGGAACACAGAGTATATGCTTTCTAGGGCTTCACTATATAAAGAATAAGGCCAGCCCTTTACCAGCCACCTTCCTTTTCCATCATGGCTTAATGTCCCTCAGACGCCATCCTACTTTGGTGCTGCCTACTGTGAGACCTTCACCAGAGCTAAGGCAATATTGGCACTGCATGGGGGGGCGGGGGGTAGCAAAGTCCTAAGGAAAGCTTGATTTTAGGCTCCCAGAGTTAAGGACTGTGAGAGAAAAAAGCTCTGTTACCTTAGGCCATATTTCCTCCTGAGCATTGCATGACAGCACTAGTAATTGAACACCGTAATTTAATTCACAAAGTATTAGCAGATTATCACAGCTTTAGTGGATACGCACAATAACTTATAAAACCTTCATCAAGTAAGCAAAATGAATATCATTACCAGGTACCCTGACCTCCTGACACAACCAAGTAGACCCTCACACTCACAATACTCTTGGCAAAAAATCTGATGTTTTTGAAATAATAAATGAATTCAAAATGAGATAGTCTACCAAGGAAATGGGCTAATTTTTTTAAAAAAAGAGGCAAAGGACCAAGGTAAAGAGAAAACTGAATTGTGAAAGCTGAAATTAAAGTCTAAGTCAGAAATGTATTTTGAGGTTTATTATTTGTTATTAGTGTGGGTATTTTGATGCGTGTGTCTATGTGTGCTGTGCCTTGTGTCTCAGGAGGCCGAAGATATCATGAGGTCTCCTAGAAAGAACATGTGGTCATTCGCTACCACACGGGGGCTTGGAATTGAACTCGGATCTCTATGAAGGTAGTTGATGCTGTTATTTACTAAGCTATCTCTCCAGTGCCTAAGTCAGAATTTTAAAAATAAGATATACTACAAAAACTGTTAAAATAAAAAATACCGACTATTCATGCAGTTTTAAGTTTACAGATCACCATACTGCGATTGAACATGTGTTGTCACTATGGGAACGGAATGAATGTATTCAGTAACTCAGGGTGTGTTTTTAGTTTTTAAAACAGGGCCTCATGGAGGCCACGAAGGCTTGAAATCTCAGTGCCACCAAGGTTAGTCTTCAACTCCAGGGTCTCCTGCCTCCATCACCCGCCATTTTACAACCCGCCTTAATTCTCAAAGTATTCCAAAATAAAGTAGTTTAAGGAAAATTGCTTTAAAAATCTAGCGGATACTACAGTAGAAATCATGTAAGAAAGATAAGAGAAATACCTCTTTCCACACTAGGGGAAGATTGAAGAAAACAAATGAAAGTAAGGAGAGGTCCTGAGCAAATTAAGAACACTTTGCTAAGCTGATTAATAATGGAAACAAAAGGAACAATGAAAAAATTCCGTTTATGGCTCTAGTACTCCCCAAGTAACTTTACAAGTTCTCTCAGTGTGTCTGATACTTTCACACTATCCTTTCCTCATTCAACCTAAAGGAGCTTCCGTTCTGCCCACTTAAGCCAGCTTCTCTAGCCTGTTCTCCATCTTCCTCATCTTAACTCAAATTCCAGGAACAAGAAGTCTTGCAGTTGGTGTCCTGTGAATCCTTCAGAGTCAGACCTCTTCTAACTCCACCAACAAAACTTCTTTGATAACATTAGAAGTCTAGATTTCCAAAGAGTTAAAAATCTAAGGCTCTGGGCTGGAGAGATGGCATAGCAGTTAAAAGCACTGACTATTCTTCCACAGGTCCTGAGTTCAATTCCCAGCAACCACATGGCGGCTCACAACCATCTGTAAAGGGATCTGATGCCCTCTTCTGGTGTGTCTGAAGACAGCTACAGTGTACTTACATCTATAAAATAAATAAATCTTTACAAAAATAATCTAAGGCTCACTGGCACCTCGCCACTTTATCCTACTGTCCCTATGATGGATCATGGGAGAGCTATATAATGCTATTATAAAACCTTTGTAAGACAATTTAAACTTTTTTTTTACTTTTGCTCATGTTTGAACTTATGTGTAGACATCTCAACCAGTGAATATAAGCAAGGATTTGGAGACTGGGATGAAGTGGGTATGAAGCTATGAGGTTGTGTGGGAATCACATGCCCCGAAGTTTACAACAAACAGGTTAAGTCTATTCCTCAGATACAGATAACAATTCAGAGTCTAGGAAGATTTTTCTAGAAATTAAGAAAAGAAAAGAAGAAAAGGGAGCCAAAGAAGGCCTAGAACAACAAACAAGGGCATCCCTTCAAGATCCCACAGCAAACTAGAAAAGGACTGTCTCATTGTGTAGGGGGAAAGAGTTCCAGTTGATTCGTCTTCTTTCTTCTATTTCCTAATATAGTAAAATTCTGCTGCTCATAAAAATGGGATATTGCCCACAACCAGCTCCTTTAAGTGCCCCCGAACCTGTCCTTGGAGGAGAGCCTAAGTTACTGCAGCTGGGCCCAGCCCTGCTTTCCTGGGGCTCAATTTGTAGTCCTCTTACAGAGACCCATGTCTGGGTGAGTCCCTGAAGATCTGCATAGCACATACCATGTCTTCAAACTCCCAAGGCAGCAGTAGCATAGAGAAGTTCAATATACTAATGCACCATGCCTTAAACTAATTCCACTGTAGACTCAAAGCCTGCACTCCGTCTCATTTTCCCAACAATCCCTTTAGGAGAAAATTCTGGAACTTGTTCAACAATGTGCTTACTGGTCTATGGGAGCTCTGGCTGTCATTTCTCTGTTCCCTCAGGTATGTGTGTTTAGAGTTCTTGGTGGTAATGAAGGCTCATGAGAAGGCTTAAGTTATTCTTGGCTTGCACTATTGTGGGGGTGCAGTACTGCTGACAGGGGGCTTCGTAATTGGGTGTCCCTGGGAACCACCTAAGAGCCTCGCTTTGCGAAATGCATGCTTTTCCTACATGAGCATGAATCAAAAGAAGTTCTGCCTTGAAAAATCTAACACTTGTGGTTTTTTTTTTTTTTTTTAAAGTCACTGGTCTCTCGACAGCTGTGAAGTGACCATTATGCTTTGTGGGTCTCAAACTCCTGGCAAGCACCCTCCAAAGCGTTCATGAAAAAAAAAAGTGTCACTGGTGTATTTAAGCAGTCAAAGGAGTCAAACGTACTCAGTTCATGGCTAGGAAAAGATGTATAGAGAGCAGATTAGAATAGAGAGAAGAGGGTCCCGAACAACTAGAATGGGAGATCCCAAGAGCTGTTGCTTATAGATGGGATATGTTCTACTAACTGGGCAGCCCTGTCTGTCATTAGTAGAAGAGGAAGTGCCTAGCCTTACAAAGACTTGAAGTAAGAGGGAGGGGGTGGGGGGATACCCAAGGGGTCCCCACAAGCTCAGAGGAGAGGGGGAGGGGGGAAGGGATTGATTGTGGGGGAGGTGACTGGAAAGGGGGCAGTCAGCAGGATATAAAGTAAGTAAAATAAAAATTAAATTAATTTCTTAAAAAAAAGAAACATAGATGGCTATAAATAAAAAAGTCATACTTTTGCTGTTATCAAATGTTGCTATACTATAGTTAATGATACTGTCTACAAGCAATGTATTCCTCAGGTCCATCATCTTTGTTGATTTAATTTTCACCCAAATTTCCTAATAGGTAGCAGATATAGCTTCTGAAGTACCCAGATTCATGAAATTAAATCCCAGTGGTAGATACACAAATATTCCACACCGCTACTGCCATCACTGTTAGCAATGACAAACACCCGCATTTAAGTCACATGCCATTCACTGTGATTAAGGGTGGAAGGCAGTCCTCGGGACTGATGGAATGGGTGCTTCATGTTAGAACAGGAAGGAGATCAACTGTCTGATACATGGTGGAGTACATTCCCAGGGAGAAACTCAGAGAAGGTGTAGGAAATGTGAGAAGTTAGATCTGTTCCAAGCCAAACTCTTTTTTTTTTTTTTTTTAAGTAAATGGATAACAAACTTTATTTAAACATATCAAGTGACACATAAAAGGTAAGAATAATATTTGGCAAAAATGAGAGTCTAAGAACAATACATGTTTTAAGAGTTGTGCGGTGGGAAGATTGGCTATAAGACACTGAGAACACTCGTTGTTTCTAAATAACCATGGCGGTGAAATGAGAGTGTCTACTTCAGAAGCTCAGAATGGAGAGAGGACAGCTTTGTCTACTTCACACATACCCTGGCAAATGTGCACTAAAGGCAATAGGCATATTTTGTGACCTGCGTTGGTTACTGCGGCTATGGAAAGAAACACAAGAAACTGGAAATAGCAAGTGAGATAATATTGGTAAATATTAGACTGCAGAAGATCAGCTATGGATGGCTATCTTGAGAATTGATGATGGTAAGAAGTTTGGGGGCAAACTATTTATGCTGGAATGGAATGGGAGGTTAGAAGCATGTCACAAAGTGAAGATTAAGTGAAGAAACTAAAGAGTCAGTCATAAAAGGTCCTGCAGACTTGTAGATGTGCTGCTGTAACCTAAAATGATAAAAAGTCAGTGTAGATTTTGAGAGGAAAAAAGGTACTTATTTATATGGACTTTTCTTCAGTTTATCTTGTTGGTTCTGATGTTGTAATTAGGATAAAATAAGGAAAAGGTATAATCATATCTGCTGGCATGAGCTTGTTTCAGTAGGTACGGTGTCATGATACATTGCATGTATGGCCACGATCTAGCAGTTTCCGGTGCAGTGACTAAGTAAACATGGGCATCACAAACTAGAGATGAAAACCTGTGCCATCTTGTCTACAATGTGTCTATTTTAGCAAAGAAAAAAAGATGTTGCAATTTCAAGGTCAAATCTTGCAAATGGTATTTTTAATATAAATTTCTTTGGTAAATTAATACTGAGGGTGCATTTCTTTTTTTTTTTTTTAATTTTTTTTTTTTATTATTAACTTGAGTATTTCTTATATACATTTCGAATGTTATTCCCTTTCCCGGTTTCCGGGCAAACATCCCCCTCCCCCCTCCCCTTCCTTATGGGTGTTCCCCTCCCACCCCTCCCCTCATTGCTGCCCTCTCCCAACAGTCTAGTTCACTAGGGGTTCAGTCTTAGCAGGACCCAGGGCTTCCCCTTCCACTGGTGCTCTTACTAGGATATTCATTGCAACCTACGAGGTCAGAGCCAAACTCTTCAAGCTGCCAGAAATCACAGCTTCCCTAACCGTGTGTATTGGTGCCTAGTATGGTACCTGCAAGGAGATACAAGTCGTTGCATTTTTAAAAGTTTCTTCAGTAAGATATTTATATGAGTCATTATGATAAAATATCCAGTTTCCAAAGCAGAAATGGCAAGAACACATCTGTGGATGAATGAATGAATAGCCACAGGGAGCTAATTGCCATTAACCAGGAACTCTTCTGTATAAATTTGAGTTTACACGCCTCTGAGACTTTATGAAATTACAGAGCCTCCTGGTTTCTAAATTTAGCTGAGGGCACAAACTGAAAGGCTGTTCTGTTCCAACAATGTAGAATTCTACCTTTGAAAGATTACAGATATGGAGTGCAACGTGAGATCCGCGAACTTGTGTCCTCCAGAATAAGTGTTAGTGCAGATAGGGAACAACACTTTGAAAGGACACTTCATCTATCTGGGAACTGTGATAGGTGGCTTATGGTAACCTGGATGGTGGCCAAAAATGATGCCAATTCCTAATGACTGAGAACTAAGTACTGCATTATGAGGAAAAGGTATATTTGCAGACATGATTTATTTAAAGGCCCAGAATTGACTTTACAATTAACCTGGGTTATTTGATGGACCACAAATTTAGAACCAAGTGAGACTTTAAAACAGAGCCGAACAGAGGTTTGAACTGAGAAGGATGGTTACCTGACTAAGAACACTGACCTTTGGGGAGTATAAAGGGCAATGGAAAACCACTAGAAGCTGAAAAGGTGAGACTCAATTTTACACTGCCTCCAGCAGAACATGGATGTCAACATTGTGGGACCATCAGCAGCCCAGTCTGAGATATCTTGTTAGGGTTTTTATGGGAGCAATTTAATGACAAATAAAGTAAGAAGTGATCCAAGAATATCTACATCCCAAACAGAAAGAGGCTGAGGCATTTGGGTCAAGGTGTTTATCATGGCTCCTTGAGTCTTTCTCCATATTTAAGTTTCATATTTCATGTTTCATATAAAGCCTTTACTCCAAGAAGATGGGGTATGCTCTTTAATTTGGGCTCCCACTTAAGGAGATTGCCCATCAAGGGAAAATACACAGGTATTTCTCATCTGAGCCAACTTCCAGCTGCAAACTCTAATTCTAGTTTCCTTTATCCTTCTTAAGCCCAACAGGCACAGCTGACTAAACCCACTGAATCTTTGATTATCTTCAACCCAGACCACCCCAGCATGGAGGTTCAGTGACCAGAAAAGTAAGCCAGTAGGAGTCCTCCATGCATTAAGAAAAGAGTGTCAAAAGTGTGGCATTGGGGTAAAAGGTAATCTACAGACAGGAAGCTTGGGCAAAATAAATTACTTTATTTGGAAAAAATGTAGTGATATTCAATAGAAGGTCCTCTCTCAAAGACATTAGAAATTTGGGTAGTCTGACTCATGGCTCTAACTGCATATGTAGCAAAGGATAGCCAATGGAAGGATAAGCTCTTGGTCTTGCCAAGGTTGGATCCCCAGCGTAGGGGATTTTGGAGGTGTGAGTAAGGAGGAGGGTGGATGGGGAGTGAGCGGAAGGGGTTAGGGGGAAGATGGACAGAAAACCAGGAAAGGGAATAACATTTGAAATGTAAGTAAATACCCAATTTAAAAAAATAAATACATACATAAATAAAAATTGCAAAGATTCCGTAAGGCAAAAGACACTGTAACTAGGACAAAATGGCAACCAAAAGATTGGGAAAAAATCTTTACCAATCCTATATCTGATAGAGGGCTCATATCTAAAATATACAGAGAAGTTAGGCTCCAGAGAATCAAATAACCCTAATAAAAATGGGGTACAGAGCTAAACAATGAATTCTCAACTGAGGAATATAGAACGACTGAGAAGCACCTAAAGAAATGTTCAACATCCTTTGTCATTAGGGAAATGCAAATCAAAACCACCCTAAGATTCCACCTCATACCATTCAGAATGGCTAAGATAAAAATACTCAGGTGAGATCAGATGCTGGCAAGGATGTGGAGAAAGAGGAACACTCCTCCATTGTTGGTGGGATTGTAAGTTGGTACTGGAAATCAGTGGCCGTTCCTCAGAAAATTGAACATAGTGCTACCTGAGGACTCAACTATACCACTGTTGGGCATATACCCAAAAGATGCTCCAACATATAACAAGAAAACATGCTCCACTATGTTCATAGCAGCCTTATTTATAATAACCAGAAGCTGGAAACAACCTTCAACAGAGGAATGGATACAGAAAATGTGGTACACTTTCACAATGGAAAACTACTCAGCTATTAAAAACTTCATGAAATCCTTGGGCAAATGCACAGAACTAGAAAATATCATCCTGAATGAGATAACCCAGTCACAAAAGAATGCACTTGGTATGCAATCACTGATAACTGGAGATTAGCCAAAAAGCTTGGAATACCCAAGATAAAATTCACAAACCACATGAAGCTCAAAATGAAGAAAGACCAAAGTGTAGAAGCTTCTGACCTTCTCAGAAGGGGAAACAAAAATACTCACAGGAGGAAATAAGGAGAAAAGTGTGGAACAGAAACTGAAGAAAAAACTCAGAGACCTCCCCACCCAGTGGATCCATCTCATATATAGTCACCAAACCCAGACAATATTGTGGATGCCAAGATGTGCATGCTAATAAGAGTCTGATATAGCTGTCTCCTGAGAGGCTCTGCCAGAGCCTGACATGTATAGAGGCGGATGCTAGCAGCCAACCATTGAACTGAGAAAGGACTGAAGTAGATGAAGAGGTTTGTAACCCCATAAGAAGAATAACAATATCAACCAGCCAGTTATCCAGAGCTCCCAGGGACTAAACCACCTTCCCAAGAATACACAGGGATGGACCTATGTCTCTTGCTGCATGGCAGAGGGTATTCTTGTTGGGGATCAATGGGAGGAGAGGCCTATGGTCCTGTCAAGGTTTGATGCCCCAGTGTAGGAGAATATCAGGGCCAGGAGGTAGGCAGGAGTGGGTAGTCGAGGGAGCACCCTCATAGAAGCAGGAGGAGGGGGATGGGATAACAGGTTTCTGGAGGGAAAACTGGGAAAGGGGATAACATTTGAAACGTAAATAAAAAAATCCAATAAAAGAAAAATGTACAAAAAAGGAAAAAATATCAAAAGTAAATATTGAAACCTAGAAATTATATTAATGATGAAGTCACCTTACAGAAACTCCTGTTATTTTTCAGGGTTTACTTATTGCTTTATTGCATGGATACTGATGTCCATATTCTTTGTATTTTAAAATGTGATTATATTAACTAATTTGGAAAAAATGGGTAATACGTAATTTAAAAGGTTGACATCTGTTAAGTAACATGTAAAATTGTGGTCCTGGACCTTAATTTCTTACAGATTCCCTTATGATGATAAGCACGTTAAAAAAGAAAAATGAAAAAAGTCATCCCAGGTCTAGATAATCCAAAATAGCCAGTTGCTAATTCATGAAGTTAAGCAGATTAGTATGATGCAAAATGAAGATAGCTTTATAGAAAGATCAGTGAAGAAATAAAAAGGGTGCCAAGATGTGCATGCTGACAAGAGTCTGATATAGCTGTCTACTGAGAGGCTCTGCCAGAGCATGAAGAATACAGAGCGGATGCTCTCAGTCAATCATTGAACTGAGAACAGGGATACTCAATGGAGGAGTTAAAGAAAGGATTGAAGGAGCTGAAGGAATTTGCAACCCCATAAGAACAACAATATCAACCAACCAGAGTTCCCAGGAACTAAACCACCATCCAAAGAGTACACATGGACAGACCCATGGCTCCAGCTGCATATGTAGCAGAGGATGGCCTTGTTAGACATCAATGAGAGGAGAGGTCCTTGGTCCTGCCATCGATGCCCCAGCGTAGAGGAATGTCAGGGTGGGAGGCAGGAGGGGATGGGTGGGTGGAGAAACATCCTCATAGAAGCAGGGGGAGGGAGGGATGGGATAGAGGGTTTATGGACGGGAAACCAGGAAAGGAGATAACATTTTAAATGTAAATAGAAAATATTCAATTTTTAAAAAGGAAGAAAGAAAGAAAGCAAAAAGGATCCTGATGAAGCCGGGTATGCTGTACACCTGCCCAAGATTGTACTCTATGAGGAATGAACTATGATGATCTACACTGTGAGGAAAAAATTTCCTTAAAATAGTCTAGCCAAGCCATTGAGCACATAAATAATACGCAAACAGCAGAGATGGTCCTAAAAAAAAAATGACCCGAAAGAGTTTTCAACAAAACAGTATCAGAAATGCCAAAATCTAAAGCAACACACAGAGGAACATAAAACCCTTTCATTGGGAAAAGTGTAGCAAAATAATCTGAAAGTGATGAGTTCATACATGACCGACAATAGAAGAAAACTTCAAAGGAGTCACTATTAACTATGTCATAGAGCAAAAGCCTGATGGAAATTCTTGGATTTAAAACTGCAAACACAAATTTAAAATTATCTAAAAGGGATCTTAAACTGCAGAGCAACCATCAGAGGAGAATGTATTCTTATGGGTTATGTGGCTTTAAAAGCAAAGAGGAAAAATGGGTATTAGAAAATTAAGGGAGCCTCAGAGAAAGGAAGTTGTCATTGAACCAGTATGTAATAGGAACACCAGAGAAGTGGGAGAAAGAGAAAGGTAAAATCCTTAGGAAAATAAAACATTTTTCCAATTTGATAAAATCAATTCAATTGTGGATAGCTAAGTCACTGGCCAAACTCAGGTCAATTTAGTACAAAAAGTACTCTACCAGAAACATCAAAACACAAATGGTGAAAGTCAAGATAAACGAAAAAAATGAAAGTTTTGACACAAGAAGACCCATCTCATTCAAGGGACACTAGGACAATAAATAAGCACCCTGTCATCAGAAACAGCACACAGAAGTAGGATATCACAGCTAAGGGGGAAAAATGTCAATCAAGAATCTTTTATACCCAATACATTTATCTTTCAAAAATAAGAACAAAATAAAAACATTTTAAACACATAAGATGAGACGACGTGTTGCTAAAAGCATTGGCTTGCAACAAATACTGAAGGGGTCTCTTATGAATGAAGCAAAAATGCTTCCATGTTAAGAGAATGACAGGCCCTGGGTTCGGTCCCCAGCTCCGAAAAAAAAAAAAAGAGAATGACAGTGGATACGTGCATATGTACTTTTCTCTTTCTTCTCTCAGCTCTGCTAAGAGACACAAAATGTAAAATAAGCATTATAACTATGTCCCATTGGATACACTTGTATCTTCAAAGCTGAAAAATAACTCCCAAAAAGTAAAATCCTCATTAGAGGCATTATTAATAATTCACTACAAAATATTTATTTAACTCATGATATACTTTTAAAAGGTCTGAAAGAATTCAGGTGGTACAAAAGTAGGTACAAATGTAACAGCATTCAGGTGTGAGGTTCATGAGTGCAATACTCTCCGGCTGTTTACTCTTAAGGGCTCTGCATAGCACGTTCATTCTGCGGCAGTCTTGTCCTTCTGTTTCATGTCATGTGAGGACAAAGCAGGATTTCAATGCCCATTTTGGACTTGTCACCCTCCAGAATTAAGATCAAATAAATAGCTTTGCATTATAGATATCCACTGTCAGATATCTTCCTGTGTAAAGAACAACAAAACAGATTAAATCATGCAAAAAATGAACTAAAACAGTAATAGACGTTGAATAAATAAGAAAAGATTCCATGGAATGCATGAAAATGGAAAAAATTAAATGGTACATGCCCATACCAGGAACAGTACAAATAATATTAAATGTGAAAGAGTTAAAAAATATCGAACAAGGGGCACTCAAATGGCAGGTCCCCTGTAGTCCAGACACCGCCTGGAACTGAAGGGACCCGGTCAAGAGCTCCCTGCACCTAAATCCCTTGGGAGGGAAAGCTAAACCTTCAGAGGGGCAGACATGTCTGGGAAGCCAGAAGAGACTACCCTCTGCCCACATTTCTGACTACAGAGGAAAAACACCTAACAAAATCTGGGACCCAAGTGCATGGGCGAGCCGGGAAAAGGCAGTGAAGGCCTTCCTGGTTGCTGCCCTCATGGAGAGCTCAAAAGCAGCCCCCCTGGAGCAATTTCAGCCGCAGGACCACAGGTAAGACCAACTTTTCTGCTCCAAGTGACCTGCCTGGTGGACTCAGGACACATGCCCACAGGAACAGCTGAAGACCAATAGAAAGGAAAGACTACACGCCTGAAAGTAGAACACTCTGTTCCCATAACCGGCTGCAAGAAAACAGGAAAACAGGACTATAGCACTCCTGACACATAGGCCTATAGGACGGTCTAGCCACTGACAGAAATAGAAGAACAAGGTAACACCAGAGGCAACCAGATGGCGAGAAGCAAGCACAGGAACCCAAGCAACAGAAACCAAGATTACATGGCATCATCGGAGCCCAATTCTCCCACCAAAGTAAACACTGAATATCCAAACACATCAGAAAAGCAAGATATAGATTTAAAATCACATTTGATCATGGTGATGGAGGACTTCAAAGAAGATAGAAAGAAGTCCCTTAGAGAAATGAAGGAAAACATAAATAAACAAGTAAAAGCCTATAGAGAGGAATCACAAGAATCCCTGAAAGAATTCCAGGAAAACACAATCAAACAGGTGAAGGAATTAAAAATGAAAATAGAAGCAATAAAGAAAGCACAAAGGGAGAAAACCCTGGATGTAGAAAACCAAAGGAAGAGACAAGGAGCTGTAGATACAGGCATCACCAACAGAATAAAAGAGATAGAAGAGAGAATCTCAGGAGCAGAAGATTCCATAGAAATCATCAACACAACTGTCAAAGATAATGGAAAATGGAAAAAGCTACTGGTCCAAAACATACAGGAAATCCAGGACACAGTGAGAAGATCAAACCTAAGGATAGTAGATATAGAAGAGAGTGAAGACTCCCAGTTCAAAGGACCAGTAATATCTTCAACAAAATCATAGAAGAAAACTTCCCTAACCTAAAGAAAGAGATGCCCATAAACATACAAGAAACCTACAGAACTCCAAATACATTGGAACAGAAAAGAAACTCCTCCCATAACATAATAGTCAAAACACCAAATGCACAAAACAAAGAAAGAATATTAAAAGCAGTAAGGGGAAAAGGTCAAGTAACATACAAAGGCAGACCTATCAGAATCACACCAGACTTCTCACTGGAGACTATGAAAGCCAGAAGTTCCTGGACAGATGTCATACAGACCCTAAGAGAACACAAATGCCAACCCACGTTAGTGTATCCTGCAAAACTCTCAATTAACACAGAGGGAGAAACCAAGATATTCCATGACAAAACCAAATTTACACAATATTTTTCTACAAATCCAGCCCTACAAATGATAATAAATGGTAAAGCCCAACATAAGGAAGCAAGATACACAATAGAAAAACCAAGAAACTAATCATCTTGGCAATAAAACAAAGAGAAGAAAAGCATAAAAACATAACCTCATATCCAAATATGAATATAACAGGAAGCAATAATCACTATTCCTTAATATCTCTCAACATCAATGGTCTGAACTCCCCAATAAAAAGACATAGATTAACAAACTGGATATGCAATGAGGACCCTGCATTCTGCTGCCTACAGGAAACACACCTCAGAGACAAAGACAAACACTACCTCAGAGTGAACGGCTGGAAAACAACTTTCCAAGCAAATGGTCGGAAGAAGCAAGCTGGAGTAGCCATTCTAATATCAAATAAAATCAATTTTCAACTAAAAGTCATCAAAAAAGATAAGGAAGGACACTTCATATTCATCAAAGGAAAAATCTACCAAGATAAACTCTCAATCCTAAATATCTATGCTCCAAATACAAGGGCACCTACATACATAAAGGAAACCTTACTAAAGCTCAAAGGACACATTGTACCTCAACTAATAATAGTAGGAGATTCCAACACCCCACTCTCATCAATGGACAGATCATGGAAACAGAAATTAAACAGAGACGTAGACAGACTAAGAGAAGTCATGAACCAAATGGACTTAACAGATATTTATAGAACATTCTATCCTAAAGCAAAAGGATGTAAATTCTTCTCACCACCTCATGATACTTTCTCCAAAATTGACCATGTAATTGGTCATAGAACAGGCCTCAATAGATACAGAAAGATAGAAATAATCCCATGTGTCCTATCAGACCACCACGGGCTAAAGCTGGTCTTCAAAAACGATAAGGGAAGAATGCAAACATATACATGGAAATTGAACAATGCTCTAATCAATGATAACCTGGTCAAGGAAGAAATAAAGAAAGAAATTAAAGACTTCTTACAATTTAATGAAAATGAAAATACAACATACTCAAACTTATGGGACTCAATGTAAGCCGTGCTAAGAGGAATACTCATAGCTCTGAGTGCCTGCAAAAAGAAACAGGAGAGAGCATATGTCAGCAGCTTGACAGCACCCCTACAAGCTCTAGAACAAAAGGAAGCAAATACACCCAGGAGGAGTAGAAGGCAGGAAATAATCAAAATCAGAGCTGAAATCAACCAAGTAGAAACAAAAAGGATTATACAAAGAATCAACAGAACCAAAAGTTGGTTCTTTGAGAAAATCAACAAGATAGATAAACCCTTAGCCAGACTAACCAGAGGACACAGAGAGTGTCCAAATTAACAAAATTCAGAAATGAAAAGGGAGCCATAACTACAGAATCAGAGGAAATTCAAAAAATCATCAGATCCTACTACAAAAGCCTATATTCAACAAAACTTGAAAATATGGAGGAAATGGAAAATTTCCTAGACAGATAACAGGTACCAAAGTTAAATGAGGAACAGATAAACCATTTAAACAACCCCATAACTCCTAACGAAATAGAAGCAGTAATTAAAGGTCTCCCAACCAAACAGAGCCCAGGTCCAGATGGGTTCAGTGCAGAATTCTTTCAGACCTTCATAGAAGACCTCATACCAATACTATCCAAACTACTCCACAAAATTGAAACAAATGGAGCACTTCTGAATTCCTTCTATGAAGTCACAATTACTCTTATACCTAAACCACACAAAGACCCAACAAAAAAAGCGAACTTCACACCAATTTCCCTAATGAATGTCGATGCAAAAATACTCAATAATATTCTGGCAAACCAAATCCTAGAGCACATCAAAACAATCAACCACCATGATCAAGTAGGCTTCATCCCACGGTTGGTTCAATATACAGAAAACCATGAACGTAATCCACTATATAAACAAACTGAAAGATAAAAACCACATGATCATTTCATTAGATGATGAGAAAACATTTGACAAAATTCAACACCCCTTCATGATAAAAGTCCTGGAAAGAACAGGAATTCAAGGCTCATACCTAAACATAGTAAAAGCCATATACAGCAAACCAGTAGCTAACATTAAACTAAATGGAGAGAAAGTTGAAGCAATCCCAGTAAAATCAGGGACTAGACAAGACTGCCCATTCTCTCCCTACTTATTCAATATAGTTCTTGAAGTTAAAGCCAGAGCAATCAGACAACAAAAAGAGATAAAAGGGATACAGATTGGAAAAAAAGAAGTCAACATATCACTATTGGCAGATGATATGACAGTATACTTAAGCGATCCCAAAAGTTCCACCAGAGAACTACTAAACCTGATAAACACCTTCAGCAAAGTGGCTGGATATAAAAGTAGCTCAAATAAATCAGTAGCCTTCCTCTACACAAAAGAGAAACAAGCCGAGAAAGAAATTAGGGAAACGACACCCTTCATAATAGTCCTAAATAATATAAAATAACTCGATGTGACTTTAACCAAGCAAGTGAAAGATCTGTATGATAAGAACTTCAAGCCTCTGAAGAAAGAAATTGAAGAAGATCTCAGAAGATGGAAAGATCTCCCATGCTCATGGATTGGCAGGATTAATATAGTAAAAATGGCCATTTTACTAAAAGCGATCTATAGATTCAATGCAATCCCCATCAAAATACCAATCCAATTCTTCAGAGAGTTAGACAGAACAATTTGCAAATTCATCTGGAATAACAAAAAACCCAGGATAGCTAAAACTATCCTCAACAATAAAAGGACTTGTCGGTGAATCACTATCCCTGAACTCAAGCAGTATTACAGAGCAATAGTGATAAAAACTGAATGGTATTGGTACAGAGACGGACAGATAGACCAGTGACATAGAATTGAAGACCGAGAAATGAACCCACACACCTATGGTCACTTGATTTTTGACAAAGGAGCCAAAACCATCCAATGGAAAAAAGATAGCATTTTCAGCAAATGGTGCTGTTTCAACTGGAGGTCAACATGTAGAAGAATGCAGATCGATCCATGCTTATCACCCTGTACAAAGCTTAAGTCCAAGTGGATCAAGGACCTCCACATCAAACCAGATACACTCAAACTATTAGAAGAAAGGTGGGGAAGCATCGCGAACACATGGGCACTGGAGAAAATTTCCTGAACAAAAACACCAATGGCTTATTCTCTAAAATCAAGAATTCACAAATGGGATCTCATAAAACTGCAAAGCTGCTGTAAGGCAAAGGACACTGTTGTTAGGACAAAACAACAACCAACAGATTTGGAAAAGATCTTTACCAATCCTACAACTGATAGAGGGCTTACATCCAAAATATACAAAGAACTCAAGTAGTTAGACTGCAGAGAGACAAATAACCATGTTAAAAAATGGGGTTCAGAGCTAAACAAAGAATTCACAGCTGAGGAATGCTGAATGGCTGAGAAATACCTAAAGAAATGTTCAACATCTTTAGTTATAAGGGAAGTGCAAATCAAAACAACCCTGAGATTTCACCTCACACCAGTAAAAATGGCTAAGATCAAAAACTCAGGTGACAGCAAATGCTGGTGAGGATGTGGAGAAAGAGGAACACTCCTCCATTGTTGGTGGGATTGCAGACTGGTACAACCATTCTGGAAATCAGTCTTGAGGTTCCTCAGGAAATTGGACATTGAACTACCTGAGGACCCAGCTATACCTCTCTTGTTCATATACCCAAAAGATGCCCCAACATATAACAAAGACACATGCTCCACTATGTTCATAGCATCCTTATTTATAATAGTCAGAAGCGGGAAAGAACCCAGATGCCCTTCAACAAAGGAATGGATACAGAAAATGTGGTACATCTACACAATGGAATACTACTCCGCTATCAAAAACAATGACTTTATGAAATTCATAGGCAAATGGATAGAACTGGAAAATATCATCCTGAGTGAGGTAACCCAATCACAGAAAAACACACATCGTATGAACTCATTGATAAGTGGATATTAGTCCAAGTGCTCAAATTACCCTAGATGCAAAGAATACATGAAAATCAAGAAATATGACCATAATGCGAATGCTTCACTACTTCTTTAAAAGGGGAATAAGAATACCTTTGGGAGGGAATAGGGAAGCAAAGTTTAGAACAGAGGCAGAAGGAACACCCATTCAGAGCCTGCCCCACATGTGGCCCATACATGTACAGCCACCAAACTTGATAAGATGGATGAAGCAAAGGAGTGCAGGTCGACACAGTAACCAGATGTAGATCTCTCCTGAGAGACACAGCCAGAATACAGCAAATACATAGGCAAATCCCATCATTAAACCACTGAACTGAGAACGGTACCCCTGTTGAAGGAATTTTAGAAAGGACTGAAAGAGCTTGAAGGGGCTTGAGACCCCATATGAACAACAATGCCAACCAACCAGAGCTGCCAGGGATTAAGCCACTACCCAAAGACTATACATGGACTGACCCTGGACTCCAACCTCGTAGGTTGCAATGAACAGCCTAGTAAGAGCACCAGTGGAAGGGGAAGCCCTTGGTCCTGCCAAGACTGAAGCCCCAGTGAACATGATTGTTGTGGGGAGGGCGGTAATGGGGGTAAGATGGGGAGGGGAACACCCATAGAGAAGGAGAGGTGGAGGGGTAAAGGGGATGTTGGCCTGGAAACCGGGAAAGGGAATAACAATCTAAATGTAAATAAAAATACCCAAGTTAATAAAGATGAAAAAATTCAAAGAAGAAACAGATTGTCGGGCTAGATTTTTAAATAGAAAATAGAATCTAGGTATATATTCTTTACTACAAGAGACATGTTTTGTCTATTTTTGTTGCAAAAAACACATAATAATGGTTTTCATTACAATATTTTTGTGTATATATATATCATTGTACCTTGTTCCTATTTACACTAGCCACTATCTCCCCCATTTTTCCATTTTCCTCTACCACCACCAATTTTTCCCACAAATAGCACCCCTTCTGTTTTCATGCTTGACAATATATATGTGAATATATATGTATATATATGTGTGAATGTTTAAATATAGATTCTGTGTAGGAAAGAAAATGTACAATATTTTGCTTTTCTTCCACCACATATTACTTCCTGTTATCCTTGTAGATCTTTTGCTCTCTCCTCACTGGCCCAATTCTTCATGTGTATACACACACAAACACACACACACACACACACACACACACACACATTTACAAACATACATTCAAATCTACTTTCTGATTATGAAAAGATTCCATGGGATGCATAAATATGGAAAAAATTAAATGGTAGATGTCTATACCAGGAACAATACAAATGATATTAAATGTAAAAGGGTTAAAAAAAATATCGAATAAGAAACAGATTTTCAGGCTAGAATTTTAAATAGAAAATACATACAAAATATTTGGAGTTTTTTGGGGGGATGAGGTTTATTTCACTCAATATGATTGTTCCCAAACCACACTTTTAAAGCTGAAATAATTTAACTTTTCTTGTAGCTGAATAAAACTCCTTTACACATACCCCATCTTTATCCATTCATCGGCGGAAAGGACAGATCACAATCTCGCAGTTACTGTGAATGATGTAGTAATGCTTATAGATGCACAAGTATCTGTGTCATAGTGTGGTATGCTGACTTAAATTCTTTTGGGAATAAACGTAAGTGTGGTAGAGTGTGGTATCTCTAGTTTTAGTTCCTGAGGGACATTCACAGGCTGTAGTAGTTTATGTTGACATCAGAAACAAATGTGGGGTCCTCTTTCCCCACATCCTCAGCAATGTCTGTTATCATTTGCATTCTTGCTAATAGTCATTGCAGCTGAGGGTAAGATTGAATCTCACTGCAATTTAATTTGATTTGTCCTGGTGGCTAAGAATATTGAGCACTTCAGGTATTAACTGCAATTTGTACTTCTTTTGAGAAGTGAGGAGACATGCTTTAAATATTGGTAGATTAAAAATAATTAAATGGGGTTTATCATACAAGTATCAAACTAGAAATTTTGGGTGACTATCCTAATTAACAAAATAGGTTTTCCAAGTAAAATCTATATAAATGATTGTTGTTCCAAGTAAAACATTTATAATAACATGAATATACATGATTAATATACATGAATATATACAATAATTATATTTACAAATAGCATGATTGATGAAGAAGACACAGAATTGAGAGAAAATACATGGTTCCAAATAATATTAGGTATTTAATGCCCATTTACCTTAATGATAGGAAAGAAACAGGAACTAGAAGAATTGTTCAGCCCTACAAGATAGATCTCTATAGAACATCAGCCCAATATCTGGAAGCTGTTTCCTCTGAAGAACAGCAAGGAGCCAGCGAGGTGACTCAGCAGGTGAAGGTACTTGGTGCTGAGCCTGACAACCTGAGTTCAGCCTCAGAATCCATCTAATACAAAGAGAGAAAAGACTCCCAACAAGCTGTACTCTGACTTGCAAACACATGCTATAGGCATGTTCACACCCACAAACAAACACATACAAATAAACAAATAAGCCATACATAAATAAACAGGAAAATACCTGAAGCTGGACCTGGTGACACCAGCCTGTAATCTAACCTACTTGGAAGGCTGAGGCAAGAAATCACAAATTCAAAGCCTGCCTGGACTACAGAAGGAAGTCAAGAGTAGGCTGAGTAACCGAGGGAGGCCCAGTTAAAGTTTTTGAAGCAATGGATTCTGGGGCTATGACTTAGTGATAGAGCTCTTATCTAACACACATAGAGGACATCTATAGAGCCAGAAATTCAGAAATTTAGAAATTTATTCTCTAAGTAGAGAAATGGAAATTTTTCAACCAGAGAGATCAATCCAAAAGGGGGGAAAACAAACAAACAAAAAAAGAAAAAGAAAATTGCTGAAGCAATAAATGAAAGAATAGTCATCATTACTAACTGTGCAGAAGTGAGATGGGAGGATCTCTATGATCAAATGAAAATCTAAATGCAGAATTATGTACATAATATGCACAGGGCCCCAGAAACACACAGTGCTCTGTGTGTTTAACACCGAAAGAGTTAATCATCGAAGCTTTTTTTTTTTTTTCTGGGCAAATAAAAATGTTTTATCCAGTAAAGCACCTGTAACCAAGCCTAACCAATGAATTTGATCCTGTGTTCCACATGGTGTAAAGACATAACTAACTTCTATAAAGTGTTCTCTAACTCCACTTGTACTGGTGTGTGTGTGTGTGTGTGTGTGTGTGTGTGTGTGTGTGTGTGTGTGTGCACGAGTGCACACACATCTGAGCAAATCAAATAAGTAAAGGTATGGATGTCCTTTGAACTTTTTTAAAATTAAACAATTTATTTCTATTTTTTTCCTGTATACACATATGTAGGCTCTTGCTTGTACCCTAACATAATGAACAACTTTTACAAGTCAAGCATTGGTTAGTGCTGTGACCTCCAGGCCACTTTGCCAATGAGATTTTAGAATAATCCTATGTCCACCACGATCATGTTGAAGGACCCTTGGGATCGCAGGTTCATGACTTGCCACTTATGTTCCAGAGATGAAGCTCATGTATGGTTTACTGGACCTCTACCAGCCAGCCATCTTCCTAAACCCAAGAAGTTAATTTATTTTTAGTAAAAGCAGAAATTAATAATTAAATAAATAAGATTTTAAAAAATTAAAAATTAGATTAAAATGAGGCCTAGCTGGCTTCTTTGGTGGAAAAAGTAAGATGACTTGATATTGCAGACAGTGAGGAAGTGGCAGAGAATGGAGAGAATACAAGAATACAAAGGATTGGGGGGCATAATTCTCTTCTACAACACCATGAACATGTCTTTTTATTATATATTGTGAAAACTCAAAGGACACACAAGAGATGGTCTGAGTAAACTCTGGACATCAGGTGACAGTGTGCCAGTACACTCTGTTTTGCAGCTTGTCCACAGAGGGAAGATGATGCACTCTAATACAATGCTATTCTCTATAATGTCTATTCTATTTATTAATAGGGAAAACAAGAAGAAAATTGAAGTACTGGCATGTATTATACAATGTACAGCTGGGCCCCCAAATGCTTAGCTAAGTCAAGGGAGAAATTTTAAAGACTTCATGTTGTCTGATCTCATTGATGTGAACATTAAGAATAGGTAAATCCACAGGGACAGAAAGTAGATTAATGCCTGCCTGGGATCCCTGAAGGTGGGAATATTGTAGTGATAGCCAAATGGGCTTCAGTCTCTTTTAAGATAATGAAAAGGCTTCAGTAGGCAAGGTTGTTCAACTCCATCAGAGTATTAAAACCCAGAATGATCTTTTAAGTGAATTTATGGCAGATGGATAATATCTTTAAAAGCCACTTTAAATTACTTAAAAGCACAAACAATCTCTGAAAGTTGGGGAAAGTAAATCCATACAGGACAAAACAAAGCAAAAACAGAGCAAGGTTGGTTGGGCTGCAGTTTCCCTGGGTAGGCTCTCTGGTCTCAGCTAAATATTGATGTTTGAAAAACAGGGAGAGATGAACATGTCATGGGAAAAGTAGGGGTTGCAAATCATACTGTCCCTGCATTAAATTAGGTCTTTCAGGTAAGGTACACCCTGAAGGGAATGTGTAAAGTAACCTTAAATACTTAAATACCTGCTAGCTCCACGAACCCATTAGGATGGGAGTAGAACTCGTGAGAACAGTCTTGTCAGTTTAAAATAAAACACACTACATGTATATGGCTTATGAATCTTTGAACTAAAAATATACCCAAAAATGGGGCCTAAGCTATTGAGAAACCGAGTGAGTCTCAAATGCACACCAAATAAAACCAAAAATAAACAATCCACAAGTCAGGAAGGACAAGCTCATATTCTACAAGGACAAAACACTGTAAGACTTAATCTTTACAGAAAAAGAGGCAAGAGCAAAAATAAATAAACAGTACTCTCACCCTTAAGATATCAAGCTATAGACAGCAGGAAAAATATGAAATTGCTAACAGAGCAGTTAATAGAGCTCAAGAAGAAAATCCAATGCTAAATGAAATAATGGTATCTTTTAAGGCACTCATCTTGTCGTATAAATAAAACTGAACTTCACTGTACTCTGAAGACTTGTTAAGTTTTACTACACGCCTGATACAAATAAAATTTTAATTTTACATTATTTTCTATAATTTACAAAAGCATCTAAGAAGTACTCCTGTAGGTTGATGTAGTTTGATGAAGGCAAGTACAGTGTAGAAAGAGGTCTGTCATTGGATGAGATGGAAGGATGGACAGGAGAAAAGTTTTAGAGAGCAGAGAAGATTAGAGCGAATTAGAGAATAGCCAAGAGAATATGGCTGTGGATTTAAGATTTCTCTCTGCATCGCTTCTCGGCCTTTTGGCTAAGACCAAGTGAAGATTTCTCTCTGCACATTTACAGGTTGCTATGATTGTTCTTAAGAGATGGATGTGTACAGAATTTTGTGTGTCTAGATGAACAAACTATATTTTATCTAGGTGGGCAGTTTACATCCTTATCACTTGGTTGTAAATTAATCGTGTGGATATACTGTACATTGAGTAATTAACATATAAATCTGGCTGTTGGGTTTTAGTTTGTTGAGTCATGACTTCACTGCGTTATTGGGAGTGTGAGTAGAGTCCATGACAGGAAGCTGTGCTAGGCTGTAGAATGCTTGGGGCTAGCATGGTGTGGGGCAATGCTAGCACTGCCTGTGGAACGTGATGTGTGTGTCAGGTGTAGTAACAACCCTCCAAGGGGACATATCTGCAAATCTACGCAGGCTGGGTACTCTCGGGAACCAGTCGTGTGATTTTTAACCATATACCGCAACAGACTCCCAGACCTTGGGAAGGAGAAATATCTCATGTGAACTGCATGGCAGCAACCTACCACATAAGAAGAGTTAAGGATGTAGTAATGAACCTTTCTATAGGACTGGACAGCCAGATAGCAGCATGTGGTGATTTAAATGTCACTGACAATACAAGTTACCTACCACTTCCCTTTTATCCTGTAGTTATGGGGACTATATGCTGCCCTAACAGTAAATCCTGGAATATAAGTTTTGTTTTGTTTTGTTTTGTTTTGACTTCTTCCTAATCTTCCTAGCCCTTAGATACACTAGCTATCTTTGAATACGATAGGCATGAAAAGGAAACTTGAATGTTATTTCTTGCTCTCCTGAGACTCATTATTTTCTCAAGCCTAAGCAATGGGAGCGCTTACCCATTAGGTTTGGTGAGATTTTGACCTAGCAAAGTGCCTTCTCCTGGGAGGGTGTCTAACACACATTAGGAAGGAATGAGCTGCAAGGAAAGGGCTTTAGCCAGGAGGAGCAGAAACCAGAAGGAAATCAACAAATGTAACTGGAAGACACTGACGAAAGTAGTAAGACAGGATAAAAGAGACTGCAGTCAATGAAATATGGTGGCATTGGTGACCATGATATTCCTGTTAAGCAGTAAGCTTCATTGTTGGGAAGGGACATTCCTTCACCAGTTTATATCACACAATAACAACCCGATTCCCTAATGCTGGTATTTAGAAAATGCAAAAGTTTGTTGTCAGAAAGCTTTATTTTAGATTTGACTGACAGCCAATTGCATTTTGTAGCAAGAAAAGGAGTCAGAGGGTACAGTTACCTTAACAAGGATGGTGCTATGTGGGGAAAAAAAAGTGGATCAAAAGGAATCAAAAGGCACCCAGGAACGGGGATTTTTCTGCAAGATAGGCTACACGTAGCTCCCAAGATGACAAATACTTGATTAGGGTCAAGTGTCTGCAAAAGAGTTCAATTTTCTTCTGACATCACAAGCTTGCACCTGGCACGTGGAGAAAAGGGGAAAATTCCACAGAGATGGAAGATGATACAGATGATGAATGTGCAGGACAAAACTGCTACTTTAAAGTTTATTAACTCAGAGGCAGTGGATGATTTCTGAACTCGTACATCTGTAACTGGGTGTGTGGAAACACCTGCTTCTTCCTGTGCACTAACACAGTTCTTCTCTTCTCTGAATGACTTAGTGAGAGTCTGACCCTCTTGGGGTCTGTGGAAAAGAAGGAAGAGTATTTCAGAAAGGAAATTTCAATGATATATCTAAATTTGTACTCAACGAACAAAGGAGAAACAAGATGGCATGCTACAGATATGTGTATTTTATCAGAAACCTTATCTCCACATCTCATCTTAGAACACAAAAGTTTCATTAGCAGGGATGAACCTGCAAACTCTTTTGAGTGGACAGAGCGAATGACCGTAATATCTTGTATTCCATGTTTTTAAGAAACAGAAATAGTACATGTCTTTACCTGCGACTGGCTGTGGAAGGCAAAGATACATCTTCTGACACCATATCAGGAAGAGATGTTCCTGATCATATCTACCACGGATGATGAAGTTAACCAGAAATAAGCCTCTAATGTGTTCTGTATATTGCTGTTATTGTCTAAACAACAATTACTCTAGTGAACATCAGTAACCCAAAATTCCTCCTAATAGCTTTGCCTTGCCCAGTGAGAGAAATATATAGTCTTCTTTTTCTTTAGGAACCCCTCAGGGGTGTCTTGAACATCAGATCTAAAAGTTGTGTCTATGTCAGGTTGATTTCAAAGCCAATGTTGTTAAGGATTATGTAAAATCTTATCTGGCTAGTTTATTTCATTCTAGCTCTCTATCTAGTTTGACTGTTATTTCCATTGTTTTAAAGTGTAGATACTTTTTGCATTAATAGGTCACAACCATAAAATGATCACTTAAGAAATTGTGTTACTTGGAACAACCAAGCATTAATAGAATATTTAAGAAACAAATACTGAGACAGTAACCATCCATGGAACTGCTGTATCAATTATTTCAACTGCAATCATAGAGTGATCTTTGTGGACACAGAACTATGCTTGAGTCTAGCTGACCTACGGAGCTCCCAGAAGAGGTAGTGGAGTAGCAGCAATGAACAACACAGAAGCTGATGTCTTGACCTTCTGTGTTGTACTCCCAGGAGTAGAATACCTGGGACATCCTCTAAGCCAGGGGTTCTCAGCCTTATTAATGCTGCAACTCTTTATTACAGTTCCCCATGTTTTACTGACCTCCAACCATTGAATCGTTTTCATTCCTACCTCATTATTGTAATTTTGCTACAATTATGAATTGTATTATAAATATCTGAGTTTTTTCCAAGAGTCTTAAGCAACCCCTATGAAAGGGTCATTTGACCACTTCCCCAGTGGGTGATAAGTAGGTAGACAGACAGACAGAGAGACAGATAAACAAACAGTGGAATCATTGTTCCTTTCACACAATTGAATATCTAAAGTCCCAAATCCCCTAGTACATCCAACGTCACCTTGCTTCTCTTTTCTCTCTTCCTCTCTCTCTCTTACACCTCTCTCTCAAGAGCAAGATCATGAAAGCAATAATTAAGTTAAAATTAGGTTCTACAACTAGTAAAGATCTAAAATCAGGTGTCAGTGGACTTGGCTAAAAATTCTATTCAGTCTCTTTTCTCCTACAGGCAGTGTCTTCTTGTTGTGTTGTTATACAGGCTTCCTGTTGTATGTCTGTGTCCACATTCCATAAATGCAGAGGCATCAAGAGTTCACCTAAGATTTATATGAGCACTTCAATCAGAATATCTGGTTCTACTGCCCATACTATTGCTGATGCACAGTCAAAAATTAGTGATTTGCTTTCTCTGTTATTTAGCTTAGCCATTTGTCCAAATATAAAATTGTACCTATGAGGAAAAGAATACGCCTCAAATGTACAAGAAGCTAAGCTTTAGAGAGCTGTTACGAATGTGTTTGGATGTCTTTGAAGGTAAACAAAATAGAAAAGCTGAAAGGCACATAATTATTCAAGCTATGGTTGAAACAATTCATCAAGACAGGCAGCCACACACATTCACCTTCATCAACGTCCCTGGCATTACATTCTCTTCCACCAGCAACACAAAGCCACTCTTGCTCAACCTCTCCCTGCAAACCACACAAAGTCAACCTAATCAGCCAACAACAGAGAGTCACAAATGTACAGGGGCTCATTATTCATCACTCGGAGGCAGCTTCTGCAGTCCTCGTCCGTGATTAAATATTTAGTGTCATTAATGTTAGCAACAGAGAAAAGAAAACACTGTATTTCCTAAATGTCTTGGAAAACCCATTGAAGGCTTCAAGTCAGTCAGTCAATCATGGGAAAGGCTACCTGATTAAAAGTGACAAAGCACACAATGGGCTTCGAGTCCACTCCCTTGCTCTCTCCTTAGTAGACAATACTGGGGCACCTGTGTTGGCTTTGAGACCAAGCTTGAAGTGAAAGCCATTAGCAGAACAAAGAAGTACAAATACTATCAACAATATCCCTTGAATGTGATATGTTGTCTGGGGCGCTGCAGGTGTGGAGAAACAGGAACTGTCACCCTTCAGGCAGATGACAGCTCTAGCTCTGCTTCACTCCACAACAAAAGGACAATGTGCCTCCATCGCGCTCCTCAAAGACAGGGCCACCGAGTACAAGAATAGAAATCTGAATTGGATGCAAAACCATCTTAATAGGAAAGAGTCACTTGAACTTACAATTTCATTTCTTCAATTAAATGCTGGGGGCTCCATGCTTGTGTCTGAAATGTTGACTTCACACACCCAACTTAAACCTCTTCCAGACTCGGCTGGGTTAGACTATACTCAGACATCCAGAATGAGAGAATAGGATGCATTTGCATAGTTTCAATCAAATACCTCTGCTCAAGCTGCTGACTAAACTTTGTACAGATTCCCATTACTTGACATCCAAACACTGTGCGGACTCTCATTACTTCTTGTGCAGACCTCGTTAAATAGACTGCCTCTTGTCGAGGGAGCATTGCTCCGCACCCTAGAACTCTAGACTTAGATTTTAGGAGGAGTTCAGCTGCTCCATTCAGTCACTCTTTCTCGCATCCTTGTCTATGACCTAACATTACCTATCTGGACACTCTGCTGCCATGTAAGTTTCAAATGAGTCCTTCTTTTTGTGAAGTGTCCCAATAGGCCTCTGATCACCTGATTCAACATGGAAACCTTCAGACATGCAAGTGTATGAGCAGATGACATCAGTACAAACAGTTGCCATGCTGAGCACACCCCTTTAGCAGCAATACAGACAGATGGGCCCCACAATCAGCCTAGTTTTAATCTCCCAATTTGCTCTCCACTATTTTCTGATGGTCAGGATTGAACCATTCCTCCAGGTTTCACTTTCTAATGCTGTTACATGGGTTGTTAATTTTTCCCTGACCCTAATAACCAGTCCTATTTTTAGAGACAAAAATAAATTACTTGCAGTTATCTGAGAAGCATGCCTATAAAAATTAATAAATGTCTCTGTAACTTGATTTTCTGAAACTCAATCATTGTTCTAGAATCTTCCTGGGGTCTATGAAGGTTACATAGCACACAGTTTTGAATGCATATAGCTATTTTCTGAGCCTAAAACACCTTGTCACCTCATACACAATCTTCCAATAGAGGAAAAGTGATTCAAAATACAGTTTCACTAACTCCATAGTCTTATTTTTATCACCTATGTGGTTTATTCTGAAATAAAAATGCCAGAACTAGAACTGCATGTAGGGTGACTATAGATAAGTGACAATTATTAAATAACATTTTATACTTTGTATATATGCAATTAAAAGAGCTAAATGAACTAACTTAGGGTAGCAGCATTAAGTGCGCACTTGTTAAATATCATTTAGAATCCACCTTTCTCAAAACACTGAAAGCTACAAGGAATGAGGTTTTTCACCAAAGGATAGTTAATACAGATACATTTTAAATTATATCCCTCGGGGAGCCTAGAGAAAGTGGTTATTTTTTATTTTATGTGCCATTTGGTATTCCTTTCACTGCTCTATCTCTGAAGGGCCGGACTCGATAAAGGTCTAGAAATAAAAACTACCCAATGGCAGTGATACAGAAGTCACAAACTGACATGAAGACGCAGCTACTTCCCTGTGAGTTGGCCAAAGCGGAGAGATGCATGGTGGATGCTCCCTTGCCAAGAGATTTAAACAATGTACCATCTTCCTTCAGATCTGCTTTTTTTCTGAACTGTGGAATGAAGGTGTTTGAGTACAATGATACCCTACAGTCAAAGTTAAAATCTCACTCCTTCAAAGAGGAAGTTTCTCTAATGGCTTTTTAACTGTGCTAGGTTGCTCTTGCCAAAGAACCTCTATTATCCCACGGAAACAAAAACCCTGTTTCAGAAACAGACAGGTTCTCTTCAAAAAAAAAAAGGTGGGGGATTTAATATGACCCATTGCCTGGGCTGACTTGTTTCTGCCCCAGGGTCCAGCTTCAGACCTGAATGGAGTCTTGTGTGGTTGCCTTCCATGCTCCACTGCCTCATCATGTCACAAAACTGAATTGTTTTGATGAGAGCCAGTGAATAAGCTATGTTTAGACAGACTGGGTCTGTTTTCACCCATTAAATGGGGGCTACTAAAACTGCTGAGCTGTCATTAAAGCACAGGGTGAGATGCCCAAGACAAAACAGCAAGAAGTAAATTGGCTTTGTGCATCCAGGAGCTCTGAGTCAGGAAAGACATTGCAATGTCCCACAAATTCCATTTAATGGCCTGAGGAGAAGCCAACACTTAAACCAGTTGTGACTGAGAGAGGATCACCTTGAATTAGACTCTGGGAAACAAAGTGGGAAAGGAGCTTAAACTTCAAGCACTGGTCAGCAAATCAGGCAGTGTTCTCAGGTTCCCTGGCCATTACAGCAAAAATTCATGAATTTGGCATAATCAAAAGAAAGAATTATTAGACCTTCCAAATTCAAACAAGAATTATACAACACTTCTTGGACTCCCGCCCTTGTCTTATAGCCCTACGGTGAAAACTTTTACTACAAAAGATTTTATGATCTAATGCCTGAATTCCAGCAGAGCAGGGTGTAATAGTCACTCCACTGTTAGTATGCAAACACACCGTCTTCAGTGGCCTAACACTCTTCTCGGTCCTCTTTGCACTACTGAGTCCATTGACCTTGAAATTAAATTTTTTAATAAATTATGTCTCAAGGACAAACGACGTTTCCTACCCCATTTATCTAATCCTAAATTCTGAATTATAAACTGGCAAAGCCAGATGTTATTGTGCTTTAAATTAGAAGAGATAAACAGAAAAGCTATTCCTTCCTCACCAACTTGGAGACACCATGCTCTCTGAGAGTTCCCTCATTTCCAGCCAATATCTAACCTCGTGGATAGAGGGAATCTCTAGGATAATGCAGAGCAGAAGTTGGAATAAAAGACATTCTTGGGAGCGCTCCAAACTAACAAAAGAAAGCTACTCTTTCTTCATCTGAATGATATTACCTTAATATCTAAATCAGAGATTCAACATATCTCACTACCATTGGACATCAGGAAGTTCAGCAGTGGCAGCAGCAACAGAACCTTTATTTTTGAGGTCTATTTTGGAGGTTCATAAATACCTTCTTGTCACCGTTGTGGCAGTTTGTCCAGGCATCATTGTGGTGCAGAAGTAACTGAAGAGAGAAGATGGTAACGTTCATAGAATGAACCATCCTGTACATTTAGTCTTTGAAAGCATACTGCAAGGTGAGACAAAACGACTTATGTATTTGATTATGTCTAATTGGTGCATCTTCTTGTTTTTTCCTAACTTATTGTATGATTATGACCAAGTGGACAGATTTCTTTTTTGTTGTATAACAACTTCATTTGGGTTAAAATATTCCATCTTGGATAGAAGCCCCTTAACTCTCAGGAAGTTCCAAGTTAGAACATTGTCTTCAAAACAGAGTACGGGAAAGTATTCTTCCCATCTTACACAGAGCTTCCTTAAGGCTCCAGAAGTTTCAAATTAGAACATTTTCTTCAAAAGGAGGCTGAGACACATTCAGAAAGTAAACAATTCACAAGTCTCAAGAAGCTCCGAAAATGAACGAGAACTATGAGACCCCTAACCAGGGTTAAAGAAGAAGTAAACAGTTGCTGGGTGAGGAGACTCTCCAATCTGTTGAGTTGCCTGCAACTCAACACAGAGAGCTGCGGGGCTATGGCTTTTAAGAGTTGTCCCTGTGGTTTAGGTGCCCTTTCCAGCACTACTTGTACTGCTAAGGGCTTAAGTCATACTTGCTGCTCTATGTAATCCTTCATTCAAATTCCTGTAACACCAATCATCCCAGTTTGATTCACCAACTTGTACTTCAGTAAAATTAAATTAAATTAAATTAAATTGGCCTGTTGATGTTTCTCTATCTAGAGTGAGTGTGTATTTGTTCATCTCTCCCCAGGAAAATGTCACACAGAACTGTCACAGCTTAGGTTTCTATCTCCAACCACTGCACTCTCTATAGGAAGCAGATGTGCAAGAATTCTATCCACATCTTTGCCTGGTAAAATTTTCCTTCGTAATATCTCATGGATCGATCTGTGAATGAACTACTAATATGAGTGTGAAATAATTTTTCTACTCTGGAAAACCATTGTAAGCCCATGGTGTGGGTTAGACTAACGTAAGTAAAGGACATATAACTCTCTGACTCTACCAAGGCTTAACATCAAATATGCCCATTTCTCACCACACAGTAGATTACTGTTGCCTTTGCCTAATCTAATTTCTTTTTTTTTTTTTTATTAACTTGAGTATTTCTTATGTACATTTGGTAAACATCCCCTTCCCTCCCCCCCCCTCCTTATGGGTGTTCCCCCCCCCCCCCCTCCCCCCTTTCCCCCCCCCCCCCCACAGTCCAGCTCACCGGGGGGGTCCGTCTTAACAGGGCCCAGGGGTTCCCCTTCCCCCGGGCCCCCTTCTAGGAAATTCATTGCTACCTATGAGGTGAGAGTCCAGGGTCAGTCCATGTATAGTCTTTGGGTAGTGGCTTAGTCCCTGGAAGCTCTGGTTGGTTGGCATTGTTGTACATATGGAGTCTCAAGCCCCTTCAAGCTCTTCCAGTTCATTCTCTGATTCCTTCAACGGGGGTCCCGTTCTCAGTTCAGTGGTTTGCTGCTGGCATTCGCCTCTGTATTTGCTGTATTCTGGCTGTGTCTCTCAGGTTCGATCTACATCCGGCTCCTGTCGGTCTGCACTTCTTTGCTTCATCCATCTTGTCTAATTGGGTGGCTCTATATGTATGGGCATGGCTCTGAATGGGTGTTCCTTCAGTCTCTGTTTTAATCTTTGCCTCTCTCTTCCCTGCCAAGGGTATTCTTGTTCCCCTTTTAAAGAAGGAGTGAAGCCTTCACATTTTGATCATCTGTCTTGAGTTTCATTTGTTCTAGGCCACTAGGGTAATTCAAGCATTTGGGCTAATAGCCACTTATCAGTGAGTGCATACCATGTATGTCTTTCTGTGATTGGGTTAGCTCACTCAGAATGATATTTTTTCAGTTCCAACCATTTGCCCTAATTTCATAAAAGTCGTTGTTTTGATAGCTGAGTAATATTCCATTGTGTAGATGTACCACATTTTCTGTATCCATTCCTCTGTTGAAGGGCATCTGGGTTCTTTCCAGCTTCTGGCTATTATAAATAAGGCTGCGATGAACATAGTGGAGCCACGTGTCTTTTATATGTTGGGGCATCTTTGGGTATATGCCCAAGAGAGGTATAGCTGGATCCTCAGGCAGTTCAATGTCCAATTTTCTGAGAAACCTCAGACTGATTTCCAGAATGGTTGTACCAGTCTGCAACCCCACCAACAATGGAGGAGTGTTCCTCTTTCTCCGCATCCTCGCCAGCATTTGCTGTCACCTGAGTTTTTGATCTTAGCCATTCTCACTGGTGTGAGGTGAAATCTCAGGGTTGTTTTGATTTGCATTTCCCTGATGACTAAAGATGTTGAACATTTCTTTAGGTGTTTCTCAGCCATTCGGCATTCCTCAGCTGTGAATTCTTTGTTTAGCTCTGAACCCCATTTTTTAATAGGGTTATTTGTCTCCCTGCGGTCTAACTTTTTGAGTTCTTTGTATATTTTGGATATAAGGCCTCTATCTGTTGTAGGATTGGTAAAGATCTTTTCCCAATCTGTTGGTTGCCGTTTTGTCCTGACCACAGTGTCCTTTGCCTTACAGAAGCTTTGTAGTTTTATGAGATCCCCTTTGTCGATTCTTGATCTTAGGAGCATAAGCCATTGGTGTTTTTGTTCAGGAAATTTTTCCAGTGCCCATGTGTTCCAGATGCTTCCTAGTTTTTCTTCTATTAGTTTGAGTGTGTCTGGTTTGATGTGGAGGTCCTTGATCCACTTGGACTTAAGCTTTGTACAGGGTGATAAGCATGGATCGATCTGCATTCTTCTACATGTTGACCTCCAGTTGAACCAGCACCATTTGCTGAAAATGCTATCTTTTTTCCATTGGATGGATTTGGCTCCTTTGTCAAAAATCAAGTGACCATAGGTGTGTGGGTTCATTTCTGGGTCTTCAATTCTATTCCATTGGTCTATCTGTCTGTCTCTGTACCAATACCATGCAGTTTTTATCACTATTGCTCTGTAATACTGCTTGAGTTCAGGGATGGTGATTTCCCTGGAAGTAGTTTTATTCTTGAGGACATTTTTAGCTATCCTGGGTTTTTTTGTTATTCCAGATGAATTTGCAAATTGTTCTGTCTAACTCTTTGAAGAATTGGATTGGTATTTTGATGGGGATTGCATTGAATCTGTAGATCTCTTTTGGCAGAATGGCCATTTTTACTATATTAATCCTGCCAATCCATGAGCATGGGAGATCTTTCCATCTTCTGAGGTCTTCTTCAATTTCTTTCTTCAGAGTCTTGAAGTTCTTGTTGTACAAATCTTTTACTTGCTTGGTTAAAGTCACACCGAGGTACTTTATATTATTTGGGTCTATTATGAAGGGTGTCGTTTCCCTAATTTCTTTCTCGGCTTGTTTCTCTTTTGTGTAGAGGAAGGCTACTGATTTATTTGAGTTAATTTTATACCCAGCCACTTTGCTGAAGTTGTTTATCAGCTTTAGTGTCTAATCTAATTTCTTGAGGCATCTGGTAATGCATAACTCATGGTAGGAAGCTCTGGTTGTGTAGATAATAGGCAAATCCAATCATTTCCTCGGGCTCTACTTGAGTCAAATATGTCAGACACTGTGGTTTAAATAAAGAACAATTTGTTTACTACAAAAAGTATAATAACTTTATTTCAAAACCAAGCATGTTGGTCCTTCAGTTTTCCTATGGGAATTTTCCTAAGATGTTTCCAAGCTTCTTAGATTAATAGATGCATTTACCATCATCTGATCTGTTGAGTAACAACGAATTGAGAAGCAGAACAAAATGTCCTGCCAAGGGTCACTGAAGAATGGATTGGATCTATAATCTTGGTTATGGTGTATATTGGTTTCTATATTCACAGAGATATAAGAAGATTTAACAAGTTATCACTTGGGGGCCAGAGAGATGGCTCAGCAGTTAAGAGTACTGAATTCAATTCCCAGCAACCACATGGTGGCTCACAACCATCTGTAATGGGATCTGATACCCTCTTCTGGTGTGTCTGAATACAATGTACTTACATTAAAAAAACAAAACAAAACAAAACAAGTTATCACTTACACTGACTTGTATATTCACTCTGATAACCAAACTTTCACAAATTTGGATACCTTAGTATACTTTTGTTATATTACAAATTGCTGTCAATTGAGTCAATTTTTAAAAAATTATTTGGCATTTTGTTTTAGGGTTCTAGAATCTAGGCATGGTGTAACTGATTTTTCTACTTTGGGTTTCAGTAGGCTACAATCTAAGCAAGACAAGACCTGAAGATTCATCCAAGGTTTGAGAAAATTCATTCTCAATCTTCCTCATCTTGTTGACAGAATTCCTCTCCATGTAACTGTCTAGCCAAGTTGTTCATATCTTCTTGCTGTGTTACCTGGTACCTACTTTTGTCCTAAAACATGCTTTCAGTTTCCCACCAAATGCAGTGCATTCATTCACAATATAGCCTTTTGCTTGTAGACAATTAAAAGGAGCCTCGCTCTCTTCAAGAAAAATCTAATTTCTCTTCCAAGGGTACCTGTCTGATTAAGTCCCATCCAAGTAGAAGAAGCTCTTTCTTCCTTTTTCCCTTTTATTTATGATTCTGGAAATCCAACTGAAAGTTGTTTATATGCTTGGCCTGTGCTCTATTACCCAGCTACACTCAAAGCCCCAGCATATTTAATTTTATTAACTAAAAACCTTGATACCTTCATTATATCTGCAAACCTATTGTCTTTGCCATAAAATATGATCTGAGTCATGACAGCAAAGCCCAATCATATCTACAGGTCTCAGCCAATCCAGTGAAGATAATATGCATGGTATTCAGCAAGGACTGTGAATCATGAGGTCCAATTTCAATTCTATCTTGGACTATGTATTACTCTTTTAGGATTTGTCATCTACCCACTTTGAAAATTTTCTGCCTTTATGTTCTTTTGGAGGATCCATTAGGAAAAGTTAGAAATTCTCTTCATTTCTCTCTTTGTGCCTTTATCAACTATTATCTAGGCATAGGAAGATAGTTCAGCAGGTAAAGACATTTTGCTACCAAACCAGATGACCTGAATACCATCCCTGCAACTGATATGATTGAAGGACGGAACTAACTCCCACAGTTTATTCCCATTTCTGTGTTGCAGCACACACACACACACACACACACACACACACACACACTAAATGTAATTGTTAACAATTTTTAGCTTGTATTTAATATTTTTTGTTTTTTTTTCTTTTTCTGAAGTCACACTTCAATTTCTATTGAAATTGCTAATAATATTGTTTTGGGCAATGATCTGTTTGTAAAATACAAATGAGAAGGCCATTGTGACAAAATAACAAAGTAAAGAAAAAAGGCATTATTACAACAAAAATTTTGGGAAGAAAGTAAAAACAAGAGAAGTATGTGTTAGAGAAGTTAAATTATTGGTCACCTGCCCCTCTAAAACCATTCAAAGAAACAAGAACACTAAATATAAAAGTGGAAAATACTCAGTCACAACTTACAATCACTGTCTTTTTCAGGTGTCAGTCACTACAGCAACTTCTGGCTACTGAGTGTTCCCCTAGCATTCCTAGGTTAGGCAGCTTTAAGTACTGTTTAATGAAAAAATAATAATAATAATTAAATGCTTTGAAAAAGAAGAACTCCCTTGTCCAGTTAGAGAAACCCATGGGTATGAAAGTTGAATATGTTTTTTATTACCAGAAAAGGTGGAAATTTTGAATCTGTTTGGAGAATTAAGGACGATGACCCAATGCGACAACTGTAGCTAAGTGACAAGAAAGAGATAGATGCCATAGCTGGTAGAAGCAGAGTAGATAGAAAGTAGTCTATGATGTGATATAAAATACAGATATTTTATAAGATAAACATAAAATGGTAAAAATACAACAAAAATTATGTATTTTTTTTTACTCAAATCACTCTTTTCCCCATAAGAACTCAGTATTTTAATGACTCTTACTCTCTATATGTAAGTGAAGGAAGGCAGATACAGGAAACAGCTGGTTTACTGAAGGAGAAAGCATGCAATATTTTAACATTCAGAGGGTCTCCAGAAGAAAGAGATGTAGTCAAGCATCCATGATAAGGTGCTGTTCACACTGGCCATTCACTTCTGAAAGACATATTTCCTGAAGATCCTATGAAAACATCATCAAACACCTTGAATGCTGGCTAAGATGGAATACTGTCAGCACGTGCTGGCCCAAATAAGGCACACCTTGCTCTATAACAGTGGTTCTCAACCTTCCTTATGCTGTGACCATTTAACACAGTTCCTTATGTTGTGGTGACCCCCAACCATAAAATTATTTTTATTGCTACTTCATAACTGTGATTTCTTACTGTTAAGAATCGCAATGCAGATACCTGTGGTTTCCAATGGTCTTCAGCGACACTGGTGAAAGGGTTATTCAATTCTCAAAGGTTGAGAACTGCATTCTATAAGGAAGTACAATTTTGAAAGTCCCATTGACAGAGTAAATGACAACAGAAGGAGTCTAAGAAAAAAATCCATGCCACAGACCTTGGACTGAGATTTTTATCAATAAAAAAAAAAATTCACTGTTCAATGACATTGGATTTACAACCTTTGTGGTAGTATGATTTTTTTCTGCTCAATTGGGAAGATAAGAAATAATAAAACCTTGAGAAAGCACAAAGTAAGGTTTAAATCATTGATACATCAAATCAAACTAACTGTACCCAAACAGTGGTCAGGATTTACAACTACTGATAGCAATGAATCTTAACCATTACTGGAGGGTAGTGTGTTGGTAGAAGATATTCTTAGGACTGAATGGTATCATGGCCCATTATCAGACTCAGAAAATTTTTAAAGGTTTGGAAAGTTTTGCTGAGATCAAGGTGTATCTAAGAATGTCCTTGCAGATGTCTCAATTTTCATATTTGGCTGTTGACCTTATTTTGTGAGACCAGATCTCTCAAATGAACCTGGAGCTCCATGACCCTGGGTAGTAGCTAGTCAGTAAGCTCTAGGGACACTCTGATCCTCAGCGCTGGGGTTATACAGCAGCACATGCCATTGTGCTATGGTTTAGGGTTTTTCTTTGTTTCTTTTTACTCGGGTTCTAAGAATCTGAGCTTTACCATATAACCTATCTCTTTGGCTTCAAGATGCTTTCAATGGGAGGAGAGGCCCTTGGTCCTGTGAAGGTTCAGTGCCACAGTGTAGGGGAATGCCAGGGTGGGGAGAGAGGGAGTGGATGGATAGGTGGAGAAGCACCCTCATGGAGGCAGGGGGTGGGGGGAAGGAATGGGACATTACCAGAGGTAAAACCAGGAAAGGGGATAACATTCGAAATGTTAATAAGGAAAATATCCAATAAAAAAATAAACAAGATGCTTGATTTTGAAAAGCAAAGAGCTGTCAGTTTTTGTCAAGTATAGTAGATCCCCACCTTGGATGACCTCTGTCAGTTCGCTTCTTTGATTCTACACATTGAAAGACTTTTGTATATGTTTTTGGGATTAACTTCAAAGTACAGAAAAAGATAAGAAAAGATGAGATAAGAAAAAGATAACCGTCTTATGGAAAGGAGGGGCATATGTGTCCCCTCCATTTTCTCCTGTGGTTTTTGACTACCCATCATTTATTATGAGTGCATCTTCACTGCTGCCTAAGCTTCCCATCCTGCCCTCTATAGGGCATCCACTGTCTGCCTTCCGTACTACCTGAAACCTCAAAAATGCAGGGCAAGGCTGAACGCACATCATATTTTAGTTTCTTATGCCGCATAAAGACTGTACATTTGATTGTGTATATGTGAACTGAAATACTGTGGTTGTCATTCTCATGGATTTTCTTCTCCATTTCCCTGCAATTTTCATGTTCCTGTGCCTTGTTACTTGAAGAATATTTCCTTGTACCAAATGGGCCAACCTCTTCTACTTTCCATTTCAGCTAAATGTTTCATGTTTCTGCCACTGGTAGGCCCAAGACCACATGCACTGTCTCTTTAAGTCTGAAACCCTTTGGAGTACATGAAGAATAAAAAAATTCCACCTGCAAACTATAGCTTCAGCTGCTGCCCAAGAGTTACAGACTGCCCTGGTTATAGCTCACCATAGTGAACTGTAGTTCAGAATTGCTCGCCTCCAAGAAGGTATGAGCCAATTCCTTCTGATAGGCTTCTCTCTCTCCCCATATGCATTTACAAACACATAGGAAATATTGTACCAGATTTTATTTAATACACGTATAAGTACACTACCTGTAAATGTTGAAATGGGGTAAGAGGAATTTCAGCACCTAGCAAGAATCTCAGTGGGAAATGGATCCATAAATTAGACATTTTCTAATACAAGAAGTCAGTCTGTTCCAACTCTCCAGGAGCACAGGCAATCCATTTGAGTAGTACTCTGGGGATGGGGACAAGGCTCTGTCTGTTTCCTCAATTACCATTCTATTTCCTGGTAAGCTTCTGTTCTCTGGCAAACAATCTCAATCAGGAGTCTCTCAATTACTCTTCTCTTCTTCCCAACCTCAATTTCAAGAGAAATGGAACATTGGTATAAAAATACACCAGGAAATGATAACATGAAACAGGGGACAGGGATCAAAAGCACAGGTGGAGATTAGGTACATTTATCAGGTCCACAAAGGGGGCAGCTAGACAGGGGCTGTGAGCACAGCATAGGTGTCTTCAGGTAACCATATATGTGTCACAAGGAACTTGCTTACTACGGGAGAAAATGGCAAGACAAGACAAAATTGACTGGAGTGTTTTGAATGGATTGTTTAGACAACAAAATGAAAAGGTTTTTGAGTCTATGAAATTAGAAAATGTATGCTGCCTCATAAGCCATTCACAGAAATGGTGAGATGAGCGACTGCTGATTTAGTATATAATGAGCTACTGTCAGGGACGCAAGCACATTTCGACTGCATTCGCATATTACTGTGGGGGGAAAATGCAATAAAAATGAAACAAAAACTCCCCAAAGGACTTCATTTTCAACCACTCACTTCAAACAGATTGGAAGTTTCTGCACACCAGGCTCTTACACTACCAGTCACTCCACCCACATTGAGCCTACAGTAAAACTGTTGCTCCTAAAAAAAAACAGTAGTCTTGGCGGCGGCAGCAGCACTCAGGAAAATCTTGTTTAAAATGCAAAAATCTCAGATCAGGATTGGGTCACAGTTGGTAGAATGCTTGTCTCACATGAAGTAAGGGCCTGAATTCAAATCTCAGCAGTAAAGTAAGATGAGTAAGCGTCAGATGTCTGTAATTTCAGAACTTGGGACTTGAAGGCAAGAGATAAGAAATATATTCTCTTTAGTCTGAGGCCAGCCTGGGCTACATGAGATCATGCCCCCCACCCCAGAAAAGGAGATTGAGAAGGGAAAGGAGGATTAAGAAAAGGAAGAGAGAAAGAAGGAAAGAAGAAAGGAATGAAGGAAGGGAGGAAAGGAAGGAGGGAGGGAGGGAGGGAGGGAGGGAGGAAGGGAGGAAGGGAGGAAGGGAGGAAGCAGAACTGTCAAGCTCCACCACTTACACCGTAGAGTTTACCTTTCAATAAACCCCCTATACACTAGTAGAAGATGATAATGCCTTTACTATCTTTGAGTCCTGAAGAAACTTATAAATTTCTTTAGTGGCAGAACACATCATCTAATTATTTTTTCTGTCACAATGATGTATTGACTTGTTAAGTATGAAATGGCCCTTTGATCAATAACATTAACATCAACAGCTAGATTAATATGCTTTAAATAGCATATATTCTCTGCAATATTAGGAAAAGTAGGTCCGGTCGTTGGCTGAATTTGCTTTATCAATAATTTAATTTTTAATTTCCTACTGCCACTAGACATATACAGTAACGGTTGTCAAAAATAGTCATTTGGCTAAGAAAGGGGTTACTCTGTAATTGGATTATGTCATTTCATGGATTCTTTGTGTGCTCTTGTAGGAAAAGGAGATTTCATATGTGGTCCTGCTGAACAATGTGGAAAGGTTTGATGTAAAACTCCTTGGGCTGAAGACTGCAACCTAAAGGTTTTATTTCCCAGACATGGAAACGTACTTGATAATTCATTCTGGTGAGTTTTATTTTATATTTATGGGCCAGCAATCTTTTTTTTTCCCCAGGAGTAGACACTAATGAAGCAATGCATCTCAAGGGTTTGTGAAACACTGAGGTCACGGGAGGGTGAGGGGTTCATCCGCATCTCAGCAGAGATGAACTCTGTGACCACACGGCATCTATTAAGCAGTTTCTGACGGCTGCTGCTTTCATTACAGAATACTTTGGTTCCTGATTTCTCAGAGATCAAACAGCCTTTCTGTAAACTATGTTCCCAGAATCCAGTTCAGCTTCAGCTCAACCTAAAGGATTCCTTGTCAGAAACCCAAGGCCTAAAGAATAGGATGTGAATTTTGAGCACCAGGACCTGGATTGCCTTCTGATAAAGGAAAGAGAAGTTTCTGCCCCTCAGATAAACTTTGAGGCCTGTATTTCTGACTGACATACTTTCAGCAGGAGAGATACAAGACAGCTTGCAGTGCACACATGTAAATTATTAATCTGTCTTGGAATTTCACTTTTATCATTTATTTGGACCCCAACAATATTTTCAAAATATTTTTGCTACTTAATAACAAAGTCATATTAAAATGTGAAATTGTTCTAAACCAAAATATCTCTCATCCTAAACCCAGTTACCAATAGATAACAGTCTACTGTAGCTGATCAAGTATATTTCGTCCCCAAAAGCACAGTGTCTCTTCCCCAATTCTATTCTTTATTGGTCCTATTTGGTCTTTAACCAGACTGGGGACCTATTTAACCTGCAAGTTGCCCTTAAGGTGATCCCAATTGAGGTGAAGTTCTGTTTCAAGGTCTGACTGACTGTGACTGGCCCAGGTAACTTCTCAGGGTCACTGAAATCCTCCAGAAAGTGAAATCAGGAGTCTGATCATCAAAGAGGAAGATCCCCAACTATGCTTGGACCTAATTCATCCTGCATAGGTGAATTGATTCTTCTAGTGCCTGGTATGTTCAGGGAGCCTCAGGAACATTCATAACTCTAGAAGTGTTGCCTTCTAGGTGTTTTCATTTCCCTGAATGCTCCTTGGCAGAGTAGCCAGCCTCAATACCAGAGTGGAGAGAATGATTTAGGAAGAGACTTGAAAGCATGTCAGAGGGAAAGGAGATGAATCCATCCTTGAGGAAGTAGGATCTATGGATAAGAATGCTCTGCCAGTAGGGTGGCTCTTCTGGCATCACATCACTGACATTCAAATGTTGTCACTGTAGTCCCTAAAGCTATTTTCTAGTGCTCATCACCAGGATTCAGACTTACCATCCAACAGAAATGACTTCCAATTTAATCATTCACATACTTTGATTTCTTCCATTCTACCCCATAAAACTGAATCAGGCTGCCATCTTTCCACCAGCAAATAGCAATCTGTATGACCAAAAATTAAATATAACACAAAGAAAATAAAACTAGCATGAAGCTAAGCACACAGGTCTGATTATAAGGTTGTCCGATGGGGTATCTGTTGCATTCCCCTATGTTTACTGTCACTCAAGTCAAGGTAAATGTAATGAACATATTCTTCATTTAGCTAATTAATGTCTGTGGGTTGTTACCAGAGTTGACAATAAAAACTTAGATTGGTTCCAGTTGCCAAAATGCTGATGGCAGTACATGACTTCATTTGACTGTTTGTGGGGAATGAATTCTGGATTGGCCACCAGCTCTGTGCATGGGCACAGGAGTAGATGGAACATGACAAGAGGAGCATTATCTGTGCCAACTACTATAACATTGCTTGTCTTATCACCACTGGCAAGAATATAAATAGACTTAATTGCTCTAAGTGAAAAGTATCTATAGTTTGTCCTGCTCCAGACGTGTCCCAGTGAACATACTGTTCTAATGTGCTAAGCCCTGTATCAGGCACCAAGGTCACATTAACTCTGTTCTATAGAACTTGTCAATATACTTAGAGAAGACAGAGACTCACTACTCACATGATGCCATAGCACTGCTCGTGGCATCTATAATCCAAGAAAGCAGCAATTTTTCTATCTTCCACATAAGCATAGTTTGGGTTACATGGCAAATGTGTAATAAATGTGTGATGGTTGGGTGGAGGAATGGATGGATGAGTGGGTATGAAATTGCATGCCAACAAAATACAGATAGGAGATATGGTTGCTTATTAGAAAACGAAAAAAGAATAAGTAATTTTCCATGTTACTGACAGGCCTTATGACATCCATAAAGTCTTGGGCTGGTCCTAGACCACATCCACTCTCCTGTATAGAATCACACACCCTCTTTCCTTTTTTTCAAGTCTTGTCAGCACCACAAGGCTCACTCCCTGATGATCTTAGGGATTGAAAGAAAGGAAAATTACATTCTGGTCTGAGATAGAAAAAAAAAATTCAGAGTAGAATCTCCACAAGTCTAAGTATCAAATTCTCTGAAATATCTACTAATTATTTCACTCTGGAGAGAAGTATACAGGAAGTCTCCTCTGTTATGTTTTAATGTCATAGTCACCTGGGCAGAACACTGAAACAACCTCAAAATATCAGCTGTGATACACATACAGATCACTCTTCCTCTCACCAGCTCCCTTCCTAAGGAAGATAGTCTACCTTCTCTCACTGGTATTAGAGAAACAGCTGACAGACAGTGACAAAGGCCACATATCAAAAAGACTCTTAGGAAGTTATACAAAGAAAGAACCCTGTGTCAGACAGACAGCTTCAAGATTCTCAGTCTCGTCTCCACCAACAATCCCAGCCACAGGAGAGAATCCATACCCCTGCCCCAATGGCTGCACTGTGGGTTTTTTTTTTTTTTATCTTTATTGAGTATTTCTTATTTACATTTCGATTATTATTCCCCTTCCCGGTTTCTGGGCCAACATCCCCCTAACCCCTCCTCCTCCCCTACTATCTGGGCTTCCCCTCCCCATCCTCCCCCCATTACTACCCTCCCCCCAACAATCACGTTCACTGGGGGTTCAGTCTTGGCAGGACCAGGGGCTTCCCCTTCCACTGGTGCTCTTACTAGGCTATTCATTGCTACCTATGAGGTCAGAGTCCAGGGTCAGTCCATGTATAGTCTTTGGGTAGTGGCTTAGTCCCTGGAAGCTCTGGTTGGTTGGCATTGTTGCTCATATGAGTCTTGAGCCCCTTCAAGCTCTTCCAGACCTTTCTCTGATTCCTTCAACGGGGGTCCCGATCTCAGTTCAGTGGATTGCTGCTGGCCTTCCCCTATGTATTTGCTGTATTCTGGGGGCTGCACTGTGGTTTAAAGACCACAGTGAACAAATGAGTTCCAGAAGTCACATGCTTAACCATAGCCCTTCCATTGTCAAGTCTTGTCTTGTCTTGTCTTAATTGCTCACATGCTTTAAACTTTATCCTGAATGGAGTATCATTTTTTATACCTTTTTATTCTAATACTATTTACTTAATGCATAACAATACCCTTAACTTTTGAACACAGCTTTGACACAGCAAAAGGCTTTCTGCCTCTTCTTTACACATCTGTTATTTTGCCTTACAAACTGTAAAATCTTGGATGTTATAAAAATGGTACCAGCTTGATAAAACAGAACAAGAGGAAGGAAGGAAGGAAGGGAGGAAGGAAAAATGAAGGAAGGAATAAGAAAGAAAGGAAGGAAGAAAGAAAGGAAGAAAGAGAGAGAGAGAGAGACAACATGGTAGCACTGATTGTTTTCTGCAGATATACAGAACAGTGATTTATAATGATTTTCCTCATAACTCTTGCTGACTTCAAAGCATAATCAAAAGGCACATTTCTGATTAATCCAGGGCCCAGTCCACATAAGCACATGTGCAGGGTTCTGATAAGGTGAAGAAAGATATGTTTCCATGTCAACAATTTAAAGGCTTGAACTATTTTGAGTTGTTAATATAAACTTTGATATTAGCACATTGACTTTGACAGTTTTGCAACGAATAAATTCTAACACAATTGTGATAACTGTTGAAATATATTAAATCTCTAGGGAAAGTGTAAAAATGTGTACACATGACAGGTTTGTCAAACATTTATTGCTCTGGTTTGGTGACATAAGCATGTGTATTTTTGTTGTTAACTAGAAAAAAATGACAATATACAATTTCATTAATGAACTAAACTAAAACATTCTTTAAGTTTTAATGGATTCTTATGTCTCTAAGTAATGAGCAAAAAATGTAGAATGAAAAATTAATCCCAGTAACTGTATATTGAAACATCCTATCAGCTTATAAGCTCATTAATATGCAGAAATTCCAGTGCCATTATCATAACCACAGGCAATAATGTCCTTAATAATAATCAGAGAGCCATGAAGCATCTAGTCCTAAACATTTATATGAGTCAGCTGTTCTGTTCTCCTTCTCTGGGACTTCTTTGCTCAGAGATAATATGATAGTCATTTCATGTCAGTACACTAGATCTTAATAAGAAGTACAAGACACAAAAGAAAGGTAATTTGTCAACAGCCATCACAGCCCAGCCTCATCCCTGGTGCTGCAAGCATCAAAAGTGGGAAGAAGAGCTAGCCAAGCACACAGCCAGCACCAGCCTAAAAAGGAGAAGAATCAAGAAGTCAAAACCTGGCTGTGGGTAGGGAGTTAGCATTCTTAAGAGGAGGGACATAGCATTGGAAATCTTACAATTCTAGACTTTCTAAATCCCAAACATTGCTTCAGTTTGAATTGTAGTGTTCTCAAGTATGTTATAGAAAATGACAAGTCATGGTTTCGAGGATGTGTCTCTTTGCCTCTGCCTTAAGCCCACAGGTGTTGCCTTCTAAAAATCCTGCCTTCTCTCTACCCACCCACTAGCCAGTGACAGCAAGGCTGGGCTACTGGTAACACAGGGAACTCCTGAAACATTGGCAAACTTTCACAGAATTGCATAATGACCTATGGACTTATACCTAATTTCTCTTTCTCTCCTTCGTCCCAGCTTAATAAAATGAAAGCTAATAGTTCTCTAGCCTCTCGCAAAAGAATCAGCATTAAAAATTATTGGATATATTAATTTTATTTTCTTACCTATAGCTTTGAGGAGCTGAACTCATTTATCTTCTAAAAACTTTCTATGTCTTCAGTGAAAACTTTAGGAATAAGGAGGTAAACTTTTGGAACACCTCCTATGTGCCAAGCATTTTACAAATTTATATTTTAATTCTTCAACAACTCTATCCAGTAGCATCATCTTATGAACTATGCATAAGAAAGCTATGTTCAGAAATTTAGGAACTATACTGAAGCACATGAAATTGGAGGTTTAAAGAGATAAGACATTGGCTATCTCAAATGATTTTGGCTGCATAATGTATCAAGGTTGCAGAACCAAAAAATGAAGAAAATACAGTTTGAACTCCTGTCTTCTGCTTCCAAAGCCCATCTTTGTGTCCAGTCTACCACAATACTTAAGGGAACTTCATAAAGAGAGAATGTTGCATTAATAGCATCCCTAAGTTTATCCAATGTCATGTTTGACAAAGTATATATTGAATGTATCCTGGAACATCAGACATCCTTGGGGCAAAATAGCAATGGAAAACAATTTCTTGTTCTCAATCTTTCCTTGACACTCATAATAACAAAAGTTACAAAACATGAATAATATATACACATTGAAAAAGCCTGTATGCCATGGGTGACAGGATATAGAGAGCTTTTGTTATGTTTTTTGTTCATTTATGTTTTTATGTTCCCTGCAATGAATGTGTATTACTTATATAATAAAAAAGTTATTAAAATAAGACATAAAAATATATTGCTAGAGAGTCATTCTCCAAACATATCTATGGTCCCAGCACCATTAGTCATATGTTGTAGTCAGCAAGAAGACTCATAAACAGGAAGATGAATCTTTCCTACCCCTTTGCTAACCCTTTCTGGTCATGCATCTGTCTAGCTGTATCTAGGGGTTTTCCATGCACTAGAAAACCTAGTTCTCTTTCTGACAACAATGATAGGCTCCAATTAGAGTAGAGCTCAAGAACAAACACACAACCCAGGCACATAAAGCTCTGAAGGGATTCCATCAGCTCATCTGGGGACCCAGAGAGATTCATCTCACATAAATTACTAAATGTGGCTTCATATAAATAGGTATATTTTCTATCTACATGTATATTCAAAGAATAATTCAAGCTTCACCAATATCTGTTTGCTAACATGAAATTAATGCAGACATTGGTAAGGTAGTATGTAAGCACAAGTACTACTAGCACAAGTAAAGCCTAACTCAGTATCTTACCCAGGTAATAAATCTTGGTCTGAAGAAAATCCAGATTTTATTTCATGTTTATAAGTATTATTAGCATCAGAAAAAAAGATCATTTCTTCATCTTAACCTTCAAATGTAACTGAAGCAAAATGGAGATTTTAATCAATTATTCCAAAAATTCATTTCCACAATAATAAAATTAATGTTCACTTCCTTCTCTATTCTTCGATATTATGTATCTTTCATTCAGGTAGCACATGTGATTATAAAATGTTCTGTCCTTGTTCATCATGCTGCATTGTTAGATGGCTAATCTGTCCTAGGATGCTCAAATGACCACACTAGTTCTGAACTAACTGTGACTAACCTTTGACAAATACTGAATGGGAAGACAAATAGATGACTTTGAAATCAAGTGTCGTGTCCTACAAAAGGCTTTTCCCATGGCATATTTTGGCTACTGTGGGAACTGAAAGAGTACATGTAGCAGAAAGTCAACCAGTGTGTTGTTGCCCCTTCTAGTAAGCTAACCGCAACAATGCCCATTCTACTCTTCTCCTGTTTGCCTGTGGAAAATGCCTAATTTCTATAAAATTCTGACAACAAAAGCATTACAAGACAAAGATGAGTTGGCAAAGTATATAAATTTATGTGTATAATTTTTTTATTAACTTGAGTATTTCTTATTTACATTTTGAGTGTTAGTCCCTTTCCTGGTTTCCGGGCAAACATCCCCCTAATCCCTCCCCCTCCCCTTCTTTATGGGTGTTCCCCTCCTCATCCTCCCCCCATTGCTGCCCTCCCCCCAACAATCACGTTCACTGGGGGTTCAGTCTTAGCAGGACCAAGGGCTTCCCCTTCCACTGGTGATCTTACTAGAATATTCATTGCTACCTATGAGGTCAGAGTCCAGGGTCAGTCCATGTATAGTCTTTAGGTAGTGGCTTAGTCCCTGGAAGCTCTGGTTCCTTGGCATTATTGTTCATAAGGGTCTCAGAGCCCCTTGAGCTCTTCCAGTTCTTTCTCTGATTCCTTCAACGGGGGGTCCCATTCTCAGTTCAGTGGTTTGCTGCTGGCATTCGCCTCTGTATTTGCTGTATTCTGGCTGTGTCTCTCAGGAGCGATCTACCTCCGGCTCCTGTCGGCCTGCACTTCTTTGCTTCATCCATCTTGTTTAATTGGATGGCTGTATATGTATGGGCCACATGTGGGGCAGGCTCTGAATGGGTGTTCCTTCTGCCTCTGTTTTAATCTTTGCCTCTCTATTCCCTGCCAAGGGTATTCTTGTTCCCCTTTTAAAGAAGGAGTGAAGCATTCACATTTTGATCATCCGTCTTGAGTTTCATTTGTTCTAGGCATCTAGGGTAACTGAAGCATTTGGGCTAATAGCCACTTATCAATGAGTGCATACCATGTGTGTTTTTCTGTGATTGGGTTACCTCACTCAGGATGATATTTTCCAGTTCCAACCATTTGCCTATGAATTTCATATATATAATTTTATAATTATATATAATTTGCAAAGTATTATAAAATTGGATGGCTTCCCTCAAATCTTTTCATCAAATAGTGCACTCCCCTTTATACTCTACCTCCTTGAAAACATGTGTTGAATATGTTTCTATATTGATGTGCTTATAAAATTGATCTCATGTAATCCTCCAAACAGTACTAGAGATCACGAACCTCTACTGTCTCACTTTACAGACAAAGAAACCAAGACCTGGATGGTGGTATTACATCCCCTATGATCACAAAGCTAGGAATGCTATTATCAACAAACAACCCTTCTATCACAAAAGCTGTTGCCTGTCCATAGAATATGTTCTTCTAGATGTGCTGTCTTGACTGGACTCAGCGGGAGAGGACATTCCTAGACTGGCAGAGACTTGAAGTGCAGGGTGGAGGGATACCTCAGGAGACCCCCACCCACTCAGAGGAGAAGACAGAATGTAGGGAGGAATGTGGAGGTGGGTGTGAGGGGTGACAGGGAGTGGAGCAGTGAGCAGGGTGTAAAGTGAATAAGTAAAAGAAAAAAGGCAAATCCCTTAACAGTCAGGATCCAGAGCCTGTAAGCCTGTGTGCTTAGTTAGCAGTTAGGTCAATCCCAAGCTCTGCAATGTTGGCCACTACTTAAGGTAAACAGTCAATCAATAGCAAAACAACCATTTTAAATAAGTGGAAATAGATATCATATTTGTCAAACCTTCCCCAAAACTGGTTTATGTAGTGGGGAAAACACAGTTTCAATTATTAGCATAATAATCCCAAAACTTGATCTTGTCACCTCTGATTTACCTACTCAGTGTCTGTTCCACTTCTTGATTTTTTTTTCAGTGTTTTGTTCCCAACAGTGCTTAAAAGTATGGTGGCATACATAGGCCAGTGGTAATGCTTTAAATGTGAATCCAAAGAAGAAAAGACTTACACCTTTCTGCAGAAATGAGTAATACTGACAAAGTCTATGCTTCTCATTGTTAAGATAAAGCTGGCTTACCACAAAAGAACTCTATGTCTTCCTCAGCTAGATCAATGATCAGAAAAGAAAGAGGAGGGAGGAAAGAGTGAAACATCAGCTTCATACTGTCTGCAGAGAACCAAGAGGCTGGGCCACTGTCAACATGTAGATTCTGAGATTGTCCGAGAGCTAGCCAGTCAGTGTGGGAGCAGGGAACTGGGGAGGGGGGTCTGCTTCTTAACCTCTCTGCCTCTCAGTTGACTGACATTATTTCTGTGCGTCATCTACTGGTGAAGACTGACAAAGTAGCCCTGGCTCGCTAAGAGAACAGCAGAAAGATCTCACTAGTGACTCATATTCTGATAGTCATTCCATCTGGGGTAAGGGTAGGCTTGCAACCAGTAATCTATCACACCATTCAAACAAGACTGTACTTTCTTTGACCTGTATTTATTCCTCTATAGATTGTATGTTGAAATTCAGGAATAACTCTAGATTTACACAATCACTGGAACTTATGTGACTTGAGGCATATTTCATATCTGTGGTATAGGCATATAAAATATGTCATTTTAATCTAAGGATATGTTATTTTTTATTTTAAAAATTTAAATGTGCTCTGTGTCTCCATCTACTCTGATTATTAATGTCTCCTTTCTTGACACTGGGATCAACTGATTGAGTACTGATAGTTTGTGGCATTCAATATTGGGTTAAAAGAATCATACTTGGTGTCACTGCCATTGAAAACTCTCTTCTAAAAAATAGAATGCCCATCAATTGCATCCCATGTGGCAATTCTAAGTTTTAAAATGGGTAGATGCTAGGTGAGCCAGTAATAATGAAAATTTCAAGCATTATAACTCACTAATAGTGTTTTTTTCTAATATGCTCAAGACTCTGGATCAGTTCCTTCAAGCTGTAAAATATAAAAAAAAAACCCAAATAATATACTTGGTATTAGTCTATAAGAACTATGATATATACAATGTCTTATAATTAGCATATTTAGTCTTCATAACAACCAAGCAACTGTTCCTGTGCCTATTAGTGTGTAAAGAGAAAGACACTGTGGGAGGAAAAAGCAACAGAACTGGTAACAAACCAGGACTCCTACTTCTTGATGTGTTTTTAAAAAAATCAAGATCTTTTCCCTACACTGAGTCTCCATTTTCCATCAGTTCCCTTCTCACTGTGTCTCCTCTGACTGGGTGAGCTTTCCCCTGATTCCTGTTTACTCTGTGCTTTCCAGCTGCCTCCCCACTACATAGTTAATTTCCCATCCTTTTCTGTGAACGGATGCTCCCAGGGAGCCAAGCTGCTATCCCTTCCCTGGCACTCTCTCCTACAGATGACTAGATTGAGCACAGTAGCTGCTAGTCATCCTTTTGATCTGAAAAGAAAAGATTTCCCCACTGGATATTCCTCATGATGATGTAATTAGTTTCCTGGACATACCTAACAAATTTATTTCTAATCATAAGGGATGGAGGAGAAAAAAGGACTAGCTATTCATTACAGACCGTGTGCAGTTAATATGCACTGTTTCCACCCTCCTGGTGCAATGTCTTCTTCAGTGATTGTTCAAGGATTCTAGGGCAATAGGCTGCCCCTCCGAAGCAGTGGGGAACTTCACATTCATAAAGGGGTCTCAGGCACTATTAAATTGGTTTTTCAAACCTGGCAAAGTCATTAGAGCTGGAAATCCTTTCAGCTTCATACTGCCCCCAGCATTGAGGTCAGGCGAAGCTCTTAATAAGTTTTTGAAGACTGTGTTTGATTCAAAGTCACAACATGGAACATTCTGGACAAACAAACCCAGCTGTTCAAAATTTCCAGTCCTGTAAGTACAGACATAGTATATAGTTTTAGAAACAGGGTAAGGTTTGAAGGAATATTTTTGGTTAGAAATATTTTTCTATTTGTGAATCACACATGAAAATAATTTTAGCCAAATAATTAATCATTGTTTTTAATCACTTTATTGTGATTAATGTAGATACTCAAACAAGTACTTCCAAGACCCAAAGTCTATATATCTTGATGAACTTCTATGACTTTAGAATCATAGAACTTTGTCTTTGATTTTATACATTTACTATCATTTGTATGTATAATCACACTCCACAAAGAAAGGAAGAAAGAAAAGACAAAGACAGAGGAAGGAAGGAAGGAAGGAAGGAAGGAAGGAAGGAAGGAAGGAGAAAGAAAGAAAGAAAGAAAGAAAGAGAGAGAGAGAGAAAAAGAAAGAAAGAAAGAGAAAGAAAGAAAGAAAGAAAAAAGAAAGAAAGAAAGAAAGAAAGAAGGGAAGAAAGACAACACCAGGATAGAATTAAAGCTAGAAAACCTCTTTTAGGACTCACCTGTCTACCACCTACATCATGTCCTTCCTTGTCCTTGTCCTCATTTCTTCATGTAATACAACAGTTTCACATATATTTACACACACACACACACATAAACACACACACATAAACACACACACATACACACACACACACACACACACACACACACACATATATTGTGGTGGTTTTAATAAGAATGGCTTCCTAAAGGCTCATATATTTGAATTCTTAGTCATCATGAGTAGCACTATTTTGAGAAGGATTAGGAGGTGCCACCTTGCTAGATTAAGTGTGGGGTTGCTGAAGAAAGTGTGTCACCGGGGATGGCCCTTGAGATTTCAAAAACCCACACAAGGCTGAGGGCCATTCTCTCTCTTTCTTTGCCTGTGGATCAAGGTATAGCTCCAAGTATTACTCCAGTAACATGTATGCTCATGCCATGATAAAAATAGACTCCACCTTTGACACTGAATTAAATGCTTTCTCTTATAAGAGTTGCCTTGGTCATAGTATCTTATTACACTAATAGGACAGACACACACATATATATAGTCCACATATAAAGGTGTGTGTCATATGTCATATATATTAGAGTCTGCATATGAAAGAGAACATGTGGATTTTATTCAGTTGTTGTTGCTGTTTTGGTTTTTTGTTTGTTTTGTCTTGTTTGAGACTAGGTTATATCATTTAGTATTACACATTCTAATTCTACCCATTTTTACTCCAAATCTTATCTGATTGTTCTCCAGAACAGAATAGTATTCTAATTTATATATGTATGAGATTTCTAAGATTTGTTCATCTGTTGATGGACACCTAAGTTGGGTCCATTTTGAAGCTATAGTGAGCAGAGCAGCAATAAATATGGTGGGGGGAGCAAATATATCTATAATGAAGTATGAAGTATTTCCCAGGTACGGGAATGCTAAATAATATAGAAATAGTTTTGATTTTTTGAGGATCTTTCAAGATTATTTCCATAGTGGCTATAATAATTTGTATTCACACAAATAATGACTAAGGGTTTCTCTTCTTTCACATCCTCTCCAACATTTTTTGATGTAATTCTTCATAAGAGCCATTCTTTTTTTTTCTTTTAATCTTAAGAAAATTTATGTTTTTCTCCATCTTTATTAAATTGGGTATTTCTTATTTACATTTCAATTTTTATCCAGACCAAAAATCCCACTAATTCCTCCCCCGCCCCTTCTATATGAGTGTTTCCCTCCCATCCTCCTCCCATTACCTCCCTCCCCCCAATAATCACATTCACTGGGGGTTCAGTCTTTGCAGGATCATGGGCTTCCCCTTCCACTGGTGCCCTTACTAGGCTATTCATTGCTACATATGCAGTTGGAGCCCAGGGTCAATCCATGTACAGTCTTTGGGTAGTGGCTTAGTCCCTGGAATCTCTGGTTAGTTGTCGTTGTTGTTCAAATGGGGTCCAAACTCCTTCAAGCTCTTTCAGTCCTTTCTCTGATTCCTTCAACAGGGGTCCTGTTCTCAGTTCAGTGGTTTGCTGCTGGCATTCGACGATGTATTTGTCATATTCTGGCTGTGTCTCTTCAGGAAAGATCTACATCCAGTTCCTGTCAGCCTGCACTTCTTTGCTTCATCCACCTTATCAAGTTTGGAGGCTATATATGCATGGGACACAAGTGGGGTAGGCTCTGAATGGGCGTTCCTTCAGCCTCTGTTCTAAACATTGCCTCCTTATTTCCTCCCAAAGGTATTCTTGTTCCCCTTTTAAACAAGGAGTGAAGCATTCACATTTTGGTCAACTTTCTTGAGTTTCACATTTTCTGTGCATCGAGGGTAATTCTAGCATTTGGGCTAATATCCACTTATCAATATTTTTTTCTATGATTGGGTTAGCTCACTCAGGATGATATTTTCCAGTTCCGTCCATTTACCTATGAATTTCATAAGGCCATTGTTTTTGATAGCTGAGTAATATTCCATTGTGTAGGTGTACCACATTTTCTGTATCCATTCCTCTGTTGAAGGGCATCTGGGTTCTTTCCAGCTTCTGGCTATTATAAATAAGGATGCTATGAACATAGTGGTGCATATGTCTTTGGTATATGTTGGGGCATCTTTTGGGTATATGCCCAAGAGAGGTATAGCTGAGTCCTCAGCTTGTGCAATGTCCAATTTTGTGAAAAACCTCCAGACTGATTTCCAGAATGGTTGTACCAGTCTGCAATCCCACCAACAATGGAGGAGTGTTCCTCTTTCTCCACATCCTCAGCAGCATCTGCTGTCGCTGAAGTTTTTGATCTTAGTCATCCTGACTGGTGTGAGGTGGAATCTCAGGGTTGTTTTGATTTTCATTTCCCTTATGACTAAAGATGTTAAATATTTCCTTAGGTGCTTCTCAGTCATTCGGCATTCCTCAGCTGTGAATTCTTTGTTTAGCTCTGAACCCCATTTTTAATAGGTTTATTTGTCTCCCTGCTGTCAAACTTCGTGAGTTTTTGTATATTTTGGATATGAGCCTATCAGTTGTAGGATTGGTAAAGTTCTTTTCCCAATCTGTTGGTTGTCATTTGTCCTAACAACAGTGTCCTATCCCTTACAGAAATTTTGTAGTTTTATGAGATCCCATTTGTCGATTATTGATCATAGAGCATAAGCCATTGGTGTTTTGTTCAGGACACTTTCTCCATTGCGCATGTGTTCGAATTCTTCCCCACCTTTTCTTCTATTAGTTTGAGTGGATCTGGTTTGATGTGGAGGTCCTTGATCCACTTGGACTTAAGGGTGATAAGCATGGTTTGATCTACATTCTTCTACATGCTGACCTCCAGGTGAACGAGCACCATTTGCTGAAAATGCTATTTTTTTTTCCATTGGATGGTTATAGCTCCTTTGTCAAAAATCAAGTGACCATAGGTGTGTGGGTTCATTTCTGGGTCTTCAATTCTATTGCACTGGTCTATCTGTCTGACTCTGTACCAATGCCATACAGTTTTTAACCAATATTACTCTGTATACTGCATGAGTTCAGGGAGAGTGATTCCCCCAGAAGTCCTTTTATTCTTGAGGATAGTTTTAGCTATTCTGGGTATTTTGTTATTCCAGATGAATTTGCAAATTGTTCTGACTAACTCTCTGAAGAACTGGATTGGTATTTTGCTGGGGATTGCATTGAATCTGTAGATCCCTTTTGGTAAAATCGCCATTTTTACTATATTAATCCTGCTATCCATGAGCACTGGAGATCTTTCCATATTCTGAGTTTTTCTTCAATTTCTTTCTTCAGAAGCTTGAAATTCTTACATACAGATCTTTCACTTGCTTGGTTAAAGTCACACTGAGGTATTTTATATTATTTGGGACTATTATGAAGGATGTTGTTTCCCTAATTTCTTTCTCAGCTTGTTTCTCTTTTGGGTAGAGGAAGGCTACTGATTTATTTGAGTTAATTTTATACCCAGCCACTTTGCTGAAGGTGTTTATCAGGTTTAGTAGTTCTCTGGTGGAAATTTTGGGATCACTTAAATGTACTATCATATCATCTGCAAATAGTGATATTTTGACTTCTTCCTTTCCAATCTATATCCCTTTGATCTCCTTTTGTTGTCTGATTACTCTGTCAGGGATTTCAAAAACTATATTGAATAAGTAGGGAGAGAGTAGGCAGCCTCGTCTAGTCCCTTATGTTAGTGGGATTGTTTCAAGTTTCTCTCCATTTAGTTTAATATTAGCTACTGGTTTACAGTATATGGCTTGTACCATGTTTAGGTATGGGCCTTGAATTCTTGTTCTTTCCAGGATTTTATCATGAAGGGTTGTTGAATTTTGTCAAATGCTTTCTCAGCAGCTAATGAAATGATCAAGTGGTTTTTATCTTTCAGTTTGTTTATATAGTGGATTACGTTGATGGTTTTCCATATATTAAACCATCCCTGCATCCCTGGGATGAAGCCCACTTGATCATGATTAATGATTGTTTTGATGTGCTCTTGGATTCGGTTTGCAAGAATTTTATTGAGTATTTTGCGTCGATATTCTATAAGGAAATTGGTCTGAACTTCTCTTTCATTGTCCGGTCTTTGTGTGGCTTAGGAATAAGAATAATTGTGACTTCATAGAAAGAATTTGGTAGCACTCCATCGGTTTCAATTTTGTGGAATAGTTTGGATAGAATTGATATGAGGTCTTCTATGAAGGTCTCATAGAATTCTGCATTGAACCCATCTCGACCTGGGCTCCTTTTGATTGGGAGACTTTTAATGACTGCTTCTACTTCTTTAGGAGTTATGGGGTTGTTTAAATGGTTTATTTGTTCCTGATTTAACTTTGGTACCTGGTATCTGTATAGGAAATTGTCCATTTCCTGCTGATTTTCAGGTTTTGTTGCACATGGGCTTTTGTAGTAGGATCTGATGATTTTTTGAACTTCCTCTGCCTCTGTAGTTATGTCTCCCTTTTCTTTTTTGATTTTGTTAATTTGGACAGACTCTCTGTGTCCTCTGTTTAGTCTGGCTAAAACCAGCTTTTGGTTCTGTTGATTCTTTGTATAGTCCTTTTTCTTTCTACTTTGTTGATTTCAGCTCTGAGTTTGATTATTTCCTGCCTTCTACTGGGAGGGTTTACTTCTTTTTGTTCTAGAGCTTTTAGGGGTACTGTAAAGATGCCAATATATGCTCTCTCCTGTTTCTTTCTGCAGGCACTCAGAGCTATGAGTTTTCTTCTTAGCACAGCTTTCATTGTGTCCCATAATTTAGGGTATGTTGTACCTTCATTTTCATTAAATTCTAAGAAGTCTTTAATTTCTGTCTTTATTTCTTCTTCACCAGGTTATCATTGAGTAGAGCATCGTTCAACTTCCATGCATATGTGGGCATTCTTCCCTTATTGTTATTGAAGACCACCTTTAGCCTGTGGTGGTCTGATAGCATGCATGGAATTATTTCTATCTTTCTGTATCTGTTGAGGCCCGTTTTATGACCGATTACATGGTTAATTTTGGAGAAAGTACCATGAGGTGGTGAGAAGAAGGTATATCCTTTGGTTTTAGGATAGAATGTTCTATAAATATGTTAAATCTGTTTGGTTCATGACTTCTCTTAGTCTGTCTATGTCTCTGTTTAATTTCTGTTTCCATGATCTGTCCATTGATGAGAGTTGAAATCTCCTACTATTATTGTGTGAGGTGCAATGTGTGCTTTGAGCTTTAGTTAGGTTTCTTTTATGTATGTAGGTGACCTTGTATTTGGAGCATAGCTATTTACGATTGAGAGTTCATCTTGGTGGATTTTTCCTTTGATGAATATGAAGTGTCCTTCCTTATCTTTCTTAATGACTTTTGGTTGAAAATTGATTTTATTTCATAGTAGAATGGCTACTCCAGCTTGCTTCTTCAGACCATTTGCTTGGAAATTTGTTTTCCTGCCTTTTACTCTGATGTAATGTTGTTTTTCTCTGAGGTGTGTTTCCTGTAAAATTTTGGGTCCTCATTGTGTATCCAGTTCGTTAATCTATGTCTTTTTATTGGGGAATTGAGTCCATTGATGTTGAGAGATATTAAGGAGTAGTGAATGTTGCTTCCTGTTATATTCGTGTTTGGATGTGAGATTATGTTTGTGTGCTTGTCTTGTCTTTGTTTTGTTGCAAAACAATTAGTTTCTTTCTTTTTCTAGGGTGTACCTTGCCTCCTTGTCTTGGGCTTTACCATTTATTATCCTTTAAAGGGCTGGATTTGTAGAAAGATATTGTGTAAATTTGGTTTTGTTATGGAATATCTTGCTTTCTCCATCCATGTTAACTGAGAGTTTTGCTAGATACAGTAATCTGTGCTAGTATTTGTGTTCTCTTAGGGTCTGTATGACATCGATCCAGGATCTTCTGGCTTTCATAGTCTCTGGTGAGAAGTCTGGTGTGATTCTGATAGATCTGCCTTTTTATGTTACTTGACCTTTTTCCCTTACTGCTTTTAATATTCTTTCTTTGTTTTGTGCATTTGGTGTTTTGATTATTATGTGACTGGAGGACTTTCTTTTCTGGTCCAATCTATTTGGAGTTCTATAGGCTTCTTGTATGTTTATGGGCATCTCTTTCTTTAGGTTAGGGAAGTTTTCTTCTATGATTTTGTTGAAGATATTTACTGGTCCTTTGAGTTGGGAGTCTTCACTCTCTTCTATACTTATTATCCTTAGGTTTGATCTTCTCATTGATTCCTGGATTTCCTGTATGTTTTGGGCCAGTATCTTTTTCCATTTTTCATTATCTTTAACAGTTGTGGTGATAATTTCTATGGCATCTTCTGCCTCTGAGATTCTCTCTTCTATCTCTTTTATTCTGTTGGTGATGCTTGTATCTACAGCTCCTTGTCTCTTCCTTTGGTTTTCTATATCCAGGGTTGTCTCCCTTTGTGCTTTCTTTATTGCTTCTATTTCCATTTTTATTCCTTCACCCGTTTGATTATATTTTCTTGTAATTCTTTTAGGGATTTTTGTGATTCCTCTCTATAGGCTTCTACTTGTTTATTTATGTTTTCCTGCATTTCTCTAAGGGAGTTCTTTATATCTTTCTTGAAGTCCTCCATCACCATAATCAAATGTGATTTTAAATCTAGATCTTGCGTTTCTGGTGTGTTTGTATATTCAGTGTTTGCTTTGGTGGGAGAATTGGGCTCCGATGATGCCATGTATTCTTGGTTTCTGTTGCTTGGGTTCCTGCACTTGCCTCTTGCCATCAGGTTGTCTCTGGTGTTACCTTGTTCTGCTTTTTCTGACCGTTGTTAGACTGTCCTATAGGCCTATGTGTCAGGAGTGCTGTAGACCTGTTTTCCTGTTTTCTTTCAGCCAGTTATGGGAACAGAGTAATATGCTTTCAGGCATGTAGTCTTTCCTGTCTACTGGTCTTCAGCTGTTCCTGTGGGTGTGTATCCTGAGTCCTCCAGGCAGGTCACTTCGAGCAGAAAAGTTGGTCTTACCTCTGGTCTGAGGCCCGAAGTCACTCCTCGGGGGCTGCATTTCAGCTCTCCATGAGGACAGCAACCAGAAAGGCCTGCCCTGCCTTTTCTTGGTTTCCTGTGCACAGGTGGCCAAGATGGCTCTAGACGTTTTCCACTAGAGTCAGAAATGTGGGCAGAGTGTAGTCTCCTCTGGCTTCCCTGGCGTGTCTGCCCCTCTGAAGGTTTAGCTCTCCCTCCCACGGGATTTGGGTGCAGGGAGCTGTTTGACCAGGTCCCTTCAGATCAGGGCGGTGTCTGGAACCCCGGGGACCTGCTGCTCGATTGCCCTTATCTTCCTGTTCCCAGAGTTCCTATACAGTTTCCTCTTGGGCCAAGAATGTTGGCAAGGCTGGGTCGTACTGGAGGTCTCTCCTGCCCTGCAGTCTCAGGAGTGCCTACCTGTCGTGGTGATGAGCTCTTTCTTCCATGGGGTTTGGGAGCAAGGAGCTGTGGGCCAGGATCAGAGAGGTTTGGGCTCCAGCTAGAAACCAGAAATGTCCAGTCCCAGAGGGATTTTGCCTTTATGTGTCCTAAGTCCACCAGGCAGGTCACTTGGAGCAGAAAAGTTGGTCTTACCTCTGGTCTCAGGCCTGAAGTTGTTCCTTGGGGGCTGAGTTTCACCTCTCTTCAAGGGCAGCAACCAGAAGGGCCTGCCCAGCCTTTTCTTGGGTCCCTGTGCACAGGGGGCTCAGAATGCACTAGGCGTTTTCCTCTAGAGTCAGAAATGTGGGCAGAGTGTAGTCTCTTCTGGCTTCCCAGGCATGTCTCCATAAGAACCATTCTTACTGGGGCTGCATGATATCTTAAAATAATTTTACTTTTAATCTGAAATCTAGGTGTTGGAAACTTTTAACATAGTTATTGACCATTGGTGGATTTTTCTTCTTTCTTTCTTTTTTAAAATTGTCTATTCATTTCATTTGCCCATTTGCTGATTTCCAGTTTTAGTTCCTGTTTCACATATTTAGAAAAAGAATTCATATGGGACCACAAAATATAAAGAATAACCAAAGCATAGGAGTAGGAACATGGCTGGAGTTTACAAGACACAACCCCCAATGATATTGCAGATCGATAGTTATAAGGAGTTCCAGGTACTGTCATACAAACAGAAAAAGGCCAGCAGAATACAATTTATTCCTGGAAATTAATCTACAGGCTATGCCCACTTAATTTTTTGACAAAAGAGAAACATACATTGAAAAAATATAAGCTGTTCAGTAAAAGGTGCTAGCAAAACTGGATATCCACCTGCAGAAGAACAGAAATAGATTCATTAATTCTTTGAATAAGCACAAAAATCAGCTCAAAATTGGTCAAAGACTTTAATTTAAAACTTGGAACAACAACAAAGACAAAAAATCTTTTAGAGGGAAACATGGGAAATGTTCTTGAAGACACTGGGGCAGGAAGGAACTTCCTGAACAGAATGTCAACAGCTTCAAGTATCATCAGATGGGACTTCAGGAAAATAAAGTTCCTGCACAACAAGGAAGCCATCAACAGAGCTATCAGACACAGCCCACAGAACAATAGAGAAAATCTTAACCAGTTACACTTCAGTCAAGAGGCTGATATCCAGAATTTACAGACAATTGCCTAAGTTGTTTACTCACTTGAATAGTGAGTCTGAAGTACAATTCAAGGTCTGTCATTTTCCATTAACACAAAGGCTAGGAAATTATTTAAACAAACAAAGATAGATCATCAGAAGCAGAGGAGAAGTTGGTCAAACACAGTCTGTCTACTAAACAGCCAACCATTTATTTGAGATTTAAGTAATGAACATTACTACCCACATTCAAAGTCATGTTTAAAACAGATGTCTCATAGAAGTAGATTTAAAACACTATAGGGCATGTTAGTCATGCATGAGGGCTCTGAAAAAAGGGCACAGTCTATATCCTAACTTCTACTTATCTGCATATAACATTAGCTGCTATCAGAGATATGAACACGTGGGAGAGAAGTATGTTTTCCCACCTAAAAGAGCCAGAAGGTTGGAGTCAAGGCTAAAGGATATTATCCAAGGAAGAAACACTTGAAGACAGTCTAGATTGCTATTTCCACAAACGATATTGCTTGGATTATATTTTTGAAATTATAAGCTTATCTTATTCAGGTAAAATTTTTAAAAAGATGGCTTAATTGATTATGTAGAGGACAATAGGGAATTTTTTCACCTCAAAAAAGAAATGTTCAAACTTTTCCTCGATCCTAAATCATGGGACATGAGAAAAGCCCGAGAATTCTTCGTACTACAGAGTTGATGATGATCAGATTTGTAATAATCATGCTCATGCTACTGCTTTTACAAAAGTAAGTTCACCACAGACTTTCTTATCGTGATACATCTAGGGTCGCCTGAGAGTTATTGTTGAGTTTTTCACTGGATAATGGAGCTATTGATAAAATTAAATGTGATAACTCACTCAGTGGTTTGTCTGACACATAAAAGTCAATAAACATCAGCTTTCTTACTTTCTTCTCTCTCTCCCTTTGTGAATTTTTTTATAGCCCTAAGTAGTCCAGGCAAGTTGTAAGGGTAATGTATCAAGATACCAATAAGAATCAAGACAGGAGGCAGAGTCGAAGGTGGAGAGGACAGAATTTTCATTCACTGCTTTTCACTGATAGTCCCTAACTGCGTTCTCCTCTCTCTCTCTCTCTCTCTCTCTCTCTCTCTCTCTCTCTCTCTCTCTCTCTCTGTGTGTGTGTGTGTGTGTGTCTGTGTCTGTCTGTCTGTCTGTCTCTCTGTGTGTCTCTCTGTCTCTCTCTCTCTGTCTCTGTGTCTCTCTCTGTCTCTCTCTGTCTGTCTCTCTCTGTCTCTCTCTCTCTCTCTCTCTCTCTCTCTCTCTCTCTCTCTCTCTCTCTCTCTCTCTCTCTCTCTCTCTCTCTCTCTCTCTCTCTCTCTCTCCTCCCCAGCCTTCTCTCTTTCCCTCCTATTATTTTTCCTCCACATCTCTTTCTGGCACTCCAGGGATATAGCTGTCCTCTATAGGATATTTTCTCTACCATATATTTAAAATACTTACTTTACCCTATCTTAATAATCATTTCTGAATGAAAATAATATTTTTGTCCAGGTAATAGCAAACACAACAATATGATTAATAAAAATTGTCTGTATATCAGGAGGCCCCAATAATTCATTTTCTGATCAGGGCACAACATCCTCCCACCAGTCAGGGGATTTAAGCAGGACTCTGGAAACCTCCCCAAGAAGATGCGATCAGTTAGACAGTGTGCAGGGCTGGGGATTTAGAGGTCAGAACACTCACATTCTGTTTAAATCAAAATACTGCTTCCAAAATAACAAGTTTAGCTGGTGAAATATCACCGCCATGCTTGCTCAGTCGGTTTTCTTCCTGACATTAAAAGAATAAATTGAATGAAAATGCATGAGATTGCTGTGGTAGTTTTTCCTCTGGAAAACAGACATTTCAGCTTGGACCATCACAAAATTGTCTGGGAAAATTGGCATGCACCCAACTTTGTAGATGCTTTTGGATTAAAGAAAGGAGGAAATGATAAATAAATGGAAATTAAAATTGAGTTAACATCCACCTTCCAGACATTTCTCTGGATGGCATTTATCATCAAATACACAGTTACTTTTTTCCCTAAGAAATGAAAGATTGCAAAATAAATTATCTATGTAAATATACATGGCAACATGCACATAAAATGAAATGAATTATTTAGCGATATGTGAATAGTTTGGATGCAGTTAAAGAGCCAATGGTCTTGATTTTTTCATAACTTAGGGGTCTAGGATCTGTGGCTCTTTGCTAACAGTGCTATACTACAGATCCGTGCAGAACCATCAATGTAAAATTAATGGCTTTGTGATAAAAAGACGAAATGTGATAGAGTATAAAATAAACATTCAGTCAATCAGGAAAACATTTCAGCTTGGCAGGAATGCATATGAAGAAAGGTAATTATTTTCACACCAAAGGGAGCCCTGACTTATCACGACACCATCTGCACCAAGAAATAGCTTTGTGTGTAGATGAAGAACACTGAAGGCCTCTGAGTCTTTTGGAAGAATTTTCTTGCATTTCTGCCCCAAATTCCAAACAACATTTCCCTCAATAAATTATCTCCCTGATGAACTCCTTATGGAATAAATCCCCTTTGAGCTAAGGCCTGGTAGCTAAGATAAAGACAACCTGACATCCTAATATCCATTAATAGAGATAGTTTTCCCTCTAAATAGTATGCACAGTAACCTGCTGTGACCATGTACCTGTGACTCTACTGAGGAGAGAAAGTTGGATCTTAGAAAAAATGAAAGAAGAATGGAAAAACAGTGACCCCAGTCTGCTGGTCTCTGGCCTGACCAAGGTGGAGCGTAAGTCGTAGTGACATGATTTAGCACACAGACCCAGCTAAAGACAAGACAAACACAGATCCAGGTATTTAGTTAGCAGTGTTATTTTTCATAGCTCTATGCACTATTATAACTTCATAAGCAATTTCACTGTATTTAATTTTTAGTCAGCCAAAGCATAATTGAGAATGCTTGCATTTTCAGTAATATCCATCTCAATACAACAATAACTACCTAGGAGCAAACCCTGCCCTGCCCTGCCCTGGTTCTGAACCTCCATTCCAGTGATCTATTCTCCTAGTTTCTCACCTTCTCCTTGCTCTAAACATCTTAGACCATCACCAAAGAACCTTACCTATGTTGTGCTCTACGGTTTTCTTTATGGATTGGTAGAAAGTTCAGAAAGGAGCACAGAGTTACAATCAGTAAATGTGTAGTGAAGGAACCATGCCAGTCAGAGCTACAAGGACGCTGAAACTAAGGGGATCTAAGCAGGACTGGCGATGTGAGTATGAATGTCTCCCCAGATCAAAAACCCCAGAAGCACTGATGAAAGCACGAAGACTGAGAGCCAACAAGACAAAGTCTTAGTGTTCACCAGGGAGCAGGTAATAAGAGAACTTTTTTCACTAGTGTGTCTGATTCCTGCTCCTTACAACACTATCTAAAAGGCTTTTGCGAGGTAAGCTTCTTTAAATATCCTAGTAAATTTATTACTGAATTTAGTACTATTCAGCTCAAAAAACTTTATGATTTCTCATTATTAAATAAGCCTAGGCTTCCATGTAAGAACCTACCCTATCCAGTTGCAAACACCACTAGAACATTGCTTTTCAAGAGGTTTTTTTTTTTTTTCTCCATTTCTGTGAGGTTTCCTGTGTTTACTCCCAGTGTTGCCCTATCTGAAACTGACGGAAGAAATGGGTCTTTATATTAAAAACATTTATGAAGCACTCAGACAGACAAAAGATCCATGACTCCTTGCTAGATTTAAAATATTCACAGAAATAAAACACTCCAACAACTACTAACTCTCCCAACTCTCAAATGTCTGTTAATAGATTACTCTTCAGATCTTCAAATCCTCTTCCTTTTCCTTATTTTTAAGTGTCAATCTTGTTTCATTTCACTGATAAAATTAAGGGAGGCAGAAGACAAAAATTGTACTCCACCAATGTTATTAACTTACAATCATCAGCCATGCATGCCCCAAACCTCTGCTTTGAGCTGAGCACCAGAAGGATTAATCTGCATTACTCCTTAAGCCAAATCCTCTGTATCTGAATATTCTCTGTACTTTTTTATTGATGAGATAAAACACCATAACCAATACAATTTATAAAAAGAAGGGTTTAGTTGGGGATTGTATTATATATCCATACATATGACAAAATAAAGGATGGAAAATACTTCTACACCAATAGTTTATATTTTTTTTCTTTTTTTTTCATCTTTATTAATATGGGTATTTTTTTTTTTTTTTTTTTTTTATTAACTTGAGTATTTCTTATATACATTTCGAGTGTTATTCCCTTTCCGGTTTCGGGGCAAACATCCCTCCCCCCCCCCTTCCTTATGGGTGTTCCTCCCAACCCCTCCCCCCATTGCCGCCCTCCCCCAACAGTCTAGTTCACTGGGGTTCAGTCTTAGCAGGACCCAGGGCTTCCCCTTCCAATGGTGCTCTTAGTAGGATATTCATTGCTACCTATGAGGTCAGAGTCCAGGGTCAGTCCATGTATAGTCTTTAGGTAGTGGCTTAGTCCCTGGAAGCTCTGGTTGCTTGGCATTGTTGTACATATGGGGTCTCAAGCCCCTTCAAGCTCTTCCAGTTCTTTCTCTGATTCCTTCAACGGGGGTCCTATTCTCAGTTCAGTGGTTTGCTGCTGGCATTCGCCTCTGTATTTGCTGTATTCTGGCTGTGTCTCTCAGGAGCGATCTACATCCTGCTCCTGTCGGTCTGCACTTCTTTGCTTCATCCATCTTGTCTAATTGGGTGGCTGTATATGTATGGGCCACATGTGGGGCAGGTTATATTTTTATGAAATGATATAAATTAACACAAAATAAATTGAAAACCTAATTATAGATACACCCATAATAGTCACTAGAACAACTCTGAAAACAAAATGATAGAGACAAAGCCAGGAGATTGTTTTAAATTGAATACAAAAAAATAAATAAGAAATCCAAATGAAGATAGAAAACAAAATGTGACAGTAAGAGTTAGGGATGTGGCTCTACACGGATGTAACTCTCGGTTGATAGACAGTTTGCCTGCACCATGGTAACCAGGTGTGATGGCGCATGTCAGTAATCTCAGCACTTGGGAATTTGGGACAAGAGGAACAAAGGAGGAAGACTGGGTAGAAAGGTTGGTGAGTGATTAAGAGAACTTGCTGCCCTTCCAGAGGATGAATGTTCAGTTCCCAGTGTGCATGTCAGGTGACTCATAACAGCCTCTAACTCCAGGTTCACAAAATTCAATCCTTTCTGCAGGTTTTCATGACTCTGTGTGTGTGTGTGTGTGTGTGTGTGTGTGTGTGTGTGTGTGTGTGTGTGTGTGTGTGTATATATATATATATATATATAGAGAGAGAGAGAGAGAGAGAGATTTATAGAAAGTAATTAAGGACACTGGGTACACACAACAAGTTCCAGTCCAGATTGGGATATATGAGAGTCTAGCAACATGATTACCTTGAAAATATACTCAGTGGGATATATAGAATCAATCGTGAGATGAAGATAGATAAAAATATAATCATAATAATAATCATAGCAAATATTAGAGTATGTTAACAAAAAATAAACGAAGAAAATCAGAATGTTAGACACATTTGTTGTGTGACAAAATTTTTCCCTAGGAGACACACATGTCTACTCATCCCAGATACAAAGCCCACAACAGACCATTAGTCTCTCAAAACACACTCTTTAAATGCAGAGTCACATTTTTGAAACTTAAATGGACAATAAAAGATACACATCAAAAACAGGAAGCATAAGAGCTCTAGGATGATTAATATAATGCTAAAAAGTGAAGAGTTCAAGAAAAACTGTATCAATGGGGATGGAGAGAGCACATCATAATGACAACATAAAGGATTCAGCAAGAAGATGGCAGAAGTTAAAATATGCTGGGAGTTAATAATAGTAAATTAACTAAACTGACAGATTTTAAAAGGAAATAAGCAATTATAGAGCTATTCAAATTAGAAACTGATAGAGTCAGTCAGTAGGCATTGATAAACACATACATGGACACAAAACACACACAAATCAATAAAGACTTGAAAGAAACTGGACATTGTGACACATACCTGCAATCCCAGCACTTAGACACAAGAATCATTCCAAGTTCAAGGCTAGTGTCAGCCATATATTTGGGACTCTGTGACAGTAAGACACAAAACAAATAAGAGAAGTGAATAGTCTTCCAACGCAATCAACAGCCTCTAATTGATATTTAAAGAGCATAATATGAAACAACTGTAGAATAAATGTCCTCAAGTGCATATTTATAGGGTGAAAATTAATGTTACTTGTACATCCGGAAAGAATACATAGTGCTTAGCCAGACTCATAAACTCAAATATCACATTTGTTTGTATGGATGGAACTCAGACTTAAAGTCATATATATATTTGTATATATGTATATTTGTACGTGAATGCATATGTATTTAAACAAGACTAGAAAAAGAACTATTAGAGAAGACCAAGAGATCTTAAAGAGGAAGAAAATAGCATAGTGACATTAGAAAGCATAAGGTGAAACTAGAAAGGGAATAAAATCATGGGATGGTAGCACAGAAGGAGGATTCATGAGAACAAAATATAATGACACATACATGAAGATGTCATAATGAAGCCCAATACTCTCCATCCTACTCCAAAATATTAATTAAAAATATTTTAAAGAAAAAGTATATAACAACATGCAAAACAGCATGCAACATATTTTGTGACCATAATATGTTCTCTGGCTGCAACAAAAATAAAATTTAAATAACGAATAAGATATCCAGAAATCCCCAAATAACTACAATTTAAACAACAGCTTTCTGTGATAATTCTTAGATGAAGACAAAAATAGCTAGACAAATTTGAAACAGTTTGGACGAAGTAATAATGAGTAATAAAATGTATGTCAATATCATATGAAACAAAGACAACCAGAACATTAATAAGCTCAAATATGAATCAATAGGTAGCTAAACATACAAATTATAGAATATACATACAATAGAAATTTTAAAGTTTTCCTTGTGAGTGTGTGATTATGTATATGCATGTGAGTATGAAGTACATGTATGTAGTAAATGTCCATGTGTGTGTGCACCTACACCCCATTCAAGCACACTGCCGGAGGCCAGAGCAAAAACACAGGGGCAGCCATGTCTTCAAATACTCAGGGACCAGGGCAACGTCACCTGGAAAAGTCAAGGAATTGTAATCCCACTAAGATGAAAACAGTGAAGCTCTGGAGATGGACAGAGAATCCACAGAGATGCATGAAATAAGTGATGAAATACTCATAGAAAATTACATGTAACCTGAAAACAATTCATGATAAATGAAACAGGTCAAGGGGAAAAAGTAACTTAAAACTAGAGAAAACACAAAAACCTAAAAAGTTAACACAAAAACCTGAAAAGCTGCAGCAGGATACTTAACCAAATGGAAGAAAGAGTGAATGAACTTAAAGGGTACCATCCCTCTCTGCTTCCTATTATTGATGTGATGTAAGCTGCTCCCTCAAGCTCTTGCTGACAGGACATCCCTGATGATACAATGTAACTTAAAACTGCCGGAACACAGTTGTATTAGTCAAGATTTCTTAGCGAAACAATATATAGTAAAATAAATATATATAGGAATTTATTAGAAAGGCTTAAAGTCCAGCTAATCCAACAATGGCTGGCTACCAATGTAAAGTTGAAGAACCCAGTCCAAGAGTTTGAATATCTCAGCTGGTCCACAGTTATGCCAGAATCCTGAAAAAGTAGTCTAATGTCTATGAAGGAATACACTTGCTAGTGAGGGTGAGAGCAAGCAAAAGAAGAGAGAGAAAGCTTCCTTCTTCCCTGTCCTTTATTTAGGTTGCTAAGCAGAAGGTGTGACCTAGAATAATGGTAGGTCTTCCCACATCAAAAGGTGTGGACTAAAGGTGTGTCTTCCCATTTCAAACGATCAAGACTAGAAATGGGTCTTTCGACTTCAAATTAATGAATTAAAAAAAAATCCTCACAAGTAGGTCCAGCATTTGGGTTTTAGCCAATTCTAGATATAGTTAAGGTGTCAACCCCCCCCCAAAAAAAAACTATCATAGGAGTGTAACCTAGAACTGACATAATGGGCTATAATCTAGAACCACAATAGTGGACTATAACCTAGATTTGCCAGAATGGAGTGTAATCTAGAATTGCCATGATGGACTATAACCTAGAACTGCCATAATAGAGTATAACCGAGGACTGATATAATGAACTATAACCTAGAATTACTACAATGGAGCATAACCTAGCACTGTCATAATTAATTATAACCCAGAACTGTAAAGTAAAATCGGCCCTTTGTCCTCAGTGGTATTATAGGTGGTCAACCAGCAAATTAACCTTTTAATAGCAAGAGTTTTAGAAACAGAGAAATAAAAATGTTGGAAATGTATATACACAGAAAGAAATCCTGAATTTCCCAAAATCTAAGCCAAGATACAGCATCCAGACACAGAAGGGTTTCCAAAATTTTCTACTCTAAGAAAATAGCATCAAGGACATATGAGAATGGAACTGAAAAAAAATCAAAGACAGAGGGGGAGTATAGAATGAAGCAAGAGACAAGAACTATTTCATTCTCAGGAACATCCTGACACCTGTCAATAGTTATTCCTCAAATCAACTTGACCCATAAAAGATCCAAGTAGACTATGCAGTTAAGAGATAGATTATACAAATGCAAGTTGGCCTGGAACTTTCTTTAAAAATAGAGGTGGCCCTTGACCTCCCAATCCTCCTGCTTTAGCCTGCTGAGTGGTTGGATTACAGGCAGATCTGCTCTCTGAACAATCTTGTACCAAATACAAAAAAGAAATGCATTCTGAATTTCAAAATAAATAATTATTGATTATTACCAAAACCAGCAAAAACATATTAACTAATAAAGCTAGAATAAAATCTGGAAGTAGACCCCATCAATGATTAATTGATTTCAGACAAAGGAGCTTGGGATACACAATAAAGAATGCACAGTCTTCCCAATATGTTGGGAAAAATGCTTATCCACATGCACAAAATTGACTTCGTGCCTCACGTGGACAGATATTGACACCAACTCAAAAATAGATTGAAGACATACACCTAAGAGCTGAAGTGTGAAGTGGTGACAACATAGTAGTAGCTTTGTGGCTCCCAGATCAGACCAGATTCCCAATCTGAAGAACTGTGTCCAGCAAATGTGTCACACTTTCACACTACTGAAAAGTCAGTGGAGTCTAAGCTGAGCCGTGCAAATTAAAATCTACCTAGCATTGATTTGCTTGTTCCCTCAGCCTCAAAATCCTAAAATACAGCAACAGGTGTTTACACAAGAAAATGTACACGTATGGAATACTACAACCATTCAAGTCACAAAGTTGTTCTATATGCAAACATTCATTTAGGAGAAAAGATCTTGTCTATCTTGTCTTTGGCTTAGGTATTCTAAAAATGATCCATTGTCAACCCAATTACAAACAGCTACTGAGCTGGTCTTGCTGTTACAGGGCTTCTTCAGACATAACTGAAGCTGCTTCATAACATAAAATAAGAGCTCTGTGAGACTTACTGAACATAGATGTAATGCTCATAAAGAAAACAGGGTGGTCTTCTTCATTCTCAGAGGCTTTTTACTTTCTGAAAATTAAGCAGTTATATACTGATAACAGAAAAATAATAGACTCAAATGTTGAAGTTACACGAAGTCAAATTTAGTAACAGAATTGGAGAAAGAAGTAAAAAGGGTACAGAGCTAAACAACGAATTCTCAACTGAGGAATACTGAATGATTGAGAAGCACCCAAAGAAATGTTCAACATCCTTAGTCATCAGGGAAATGCAAATCAAAACAACCCTGAGATTTCACCTCATACCAGTCAGGATGGCTAAGATCAAAACTCAAGTGACAGCAGATGCTGGCGAGGATGTGGAGAAAGAGAAATGCTCCTCCATTATTGGTGGGATTGCAGACTGGTACAACCACTCTGGAAATCAGTCTGGAGGTTCCTCAGAAAATTGGACATTGCACTACCTGAGGACCCAGCTATACCTCTCTTGGACATATATCCAAAAGATGCTCCAACATATAACAAAGACACATGCTCCACTATGCTCATAGCAGCCTTACTTATAATAGCCAGAAGCTGGAAAGAACCCAGATGCCCTTCAACAGAGGAATGGATACAGAAAATGTGGTACATCTACACAATGGAGTACTACTCAGCTATTAAAAACAATGACTTCATGAAATTCATAGGCAAATGTATGAAACTAGAAAATATCATCCTGAGTGAGGTAACCCAAACTCCCCCCCCCCCAAAAAAAAAACCACACATACCATGCATACACTGATAAGTGGATATTAGCACAAAAGCTCAGATTACCCAAGATAGAATTCACAGACCACATGAAGTTCAAGAAGAAGGACAGCCAAAGTGTGGATGCTTCAGTCCTTCTTAGGAAGGGGAACAAAAATATTCATAGGAGGAGATACAGAGGCAAAGTTTGGAGCAGAGACTGAAGGAATGGCCATTCAAAGCCTGTTCCACCTGGCAATCCAGCCCATATACATACAGCCACCAAACCCAGACAATATTGCTTATGCCAAGAAGTACATGCTGACAGGAGACTGATATAGCTGTCTCCTAAGAGGTTGGAGGTTGGGGCCACCCACTCAACTCCAAATTTTTAACCCAGAATTGTCCTTGTCTAAAGAAATATGGAGCAAAGTGTGGAGCAGAGACTGAAGGAAAGGCCATCCAGAGAATGCCCCATCTGGGGATCCATCCCAAATACAGACACTAAACCCAGACACTATTGCTGATACCAAGAAATACCTGCTTACAGGAGTCTGATATAGCTGTTTCCTGAGAGGCTTTGCCAGAGCCTGACAAATACAGAGGCAGACACTCTCAGCCAACCATTGGACTCAGAACCTGATCCCCAATGGAGGAATTATTGAAAGGACTGAAGGAGCTGAAGGGGTTTGCATCCCCACAAGAACAACAACAATAGCAGTCAACCAGATCCCTCAGAGCTCCCAGGGACTAAACCACCAACCAAAGAGTACACATGAACAGACCCAGGGCTCCAGCTACATAAGTAGCAGAGGATGGCATTATCAGGCATCAATGAGATGGGAGGCCCTTGGTCCTTTGGAGGCTTGATATCCCAGCTGTAGGGGAATGCCAGGGCAATGAGGTAGGAATGGATGGCTTGGTGGGGGGGCACCCTCATAGAAGCAGGGGGATGGGGATGTGGATGGTTTAAGGGGTTTGGAGAAAGGAAATAACATTTAAAATGTAAATAAATAAAATATCCAATAAAAAAAAAAAAGATGTGCCTAACCCTCAAGAGACTTGAGGCCCTAGGGAGTGGGGAGCTCTGCCGGGCATCCTCTTGGAGATGGGGGTAAGGGAGGAAATGGGATGAGGAACTGTGGAAGAGCGGATCTGGAGGTGGGCAATGACTGGACTGTAAAAAAAATAAAAGTAATAAAAAATCAAATAAAAGTTAATTTAAACGAAAATACGCCAAAAAAGCAATGTGTAAACCCATTATCTAAATGTGAGTCTATGAACATTTAGTTTATATTTATTGTCTGTGTGTGAGTGTTTGCATGGGTTTAGAGGTCTTAGGACAACACTTGGGAGCCAATTTTCTATACCCACCTTTACAAAGGTCCTGGGTATCAAACAAAAGTTAGTAGGCCTGTACCATATGCAGACTTTCCTTACTAAGATAGCTTTAAACCTAGTTTAAATATGTAGATTTATACCAGAAATGGTTTCCCAGAGACATTTAGGAAGTAATCCCAGGTACTCAAGTTTATAAAATATAGCTCACTCCTTGTACAATTTTAAATCCCCACCTCTCCCCCCTTCTTGGTATAATCTCACTCTATTTTCAACCATCCCCCAAAACAATTTTTCCAACTAATTTATTTTGAACAATTAAATATGTCCTAAATAGTTTGGGGCATTTTAATTTAGTTGTTAACAGTTGACTCATGAGAAAATGTAATTGGCTTAGGGAGAATGCACTAGCAGATATAAAACTTGATTAAAAACTAAAAACAAATATTTTGAATCTAGAATTTCCCTTGAATCCTAGATATTGCCTGGAAAATTCAAAGCACTTGGTGGAAGCCAAGTCATTGCCTAACCACCAGGTACATGCTTGGGTAGAGAAAACCAACTACCGCCGGCTTCCCTACCTCCCTATCTACTGCTGAGTCAATGACCTCAATGGCCCTTCCACACACCCAGCAAAACTCACCTCCCACTACTTCTCTGACCTCTTCACACACCACAACCTTGGGTCACTCATGTCTAGACATGGTGACTTTTCCATGGTCCCTGGAATATATCAAAGATTCTTCCAGCCTAGGCCCTATCACTGCCCCATTCCAAGACTCAACTCCCTAGGACACCCCCCCCCATCCCAGCCCACTCCTTCACACCATTCAGTTTGTTTCTACATTCAGCCTTCTCTGGCCAACATATTTTTCACAGCACATACATCTATACCCTTTACCCTGCCCTAGTTTTTTTATTTTTTTCATGTCTTTATAACAGTTGATTGTCTTTAAATAGTCTATTATTTATTTTGCTAGAATGTAAATTGTATGACAACTTACCATCATTTTTGCAAACTAATTGACCCCAAAGGGCCCAGAAAAGAAAGGAGAATATGCTAATTTCTCAAGAAGCATTTGTTGGCTGTTTTTCACAGAAATCCTTTCTACATTCTCTCTTAATATTCCTACAACTATGTGTCCATATTGACCCCCATATGTTCTTCATTGTGTTAACATAAAATTTGTCATGAGAATATGAACAAATAAATAAAGCAGATAAAAAAAAGTTCCACTGGGAAAGGATTTGGGAGCTAACTAAATATAGCAAAATGTATGACAGAAACAAAACAAACATTACATAAGCCACCAAAAGTCAGGACAATGGCTAGTCCCCTTACATCAGTCTTGATTGTATTTTGACAATTTAATACATAATAGAGGTGTCTGAGAAAAGGAGTCTCAATTGAGAAAATGCCTTCATAAGATTGCCTCTAGGCCAGTCAAAGGTCATTTTCTTGACTAATGATTGATGTGGGTAGACCCAGTTCACTGAGGGTTGTGCCACCCCTAAGCATTTGGTCCTGGATAGTATAGGAAGAAGGCTAAGCAAGCTATAGGACGAAGGCTAAGCAAGCTATAGGACGAAGGCTAAGCAAGCTATAGGAAGAAGGCTAAGCAAGCTATAGGACGAAGGCTAAGCAAGCTATGGGAAACAAGCCAGACTGCTTCCCGGTATCTGCCTTGGGTTCCTACCTTGGTTTTCCCCGATGATAAATGTGACCTGAGAGTTATAGGACGAAATAAACTTTTTCTTCCCCAAACTGCTTTGGTCATGGTATTTTGTCACAGCATAGAAACCCTGACTAAGATGACATCAGAAAGTTAGGGGAGTAAGTTATCCAGATGCGTGGGGAAGGCGATACTAGGAATTAGAAATGCTGTGGGTGGAAACCTCTATAACTACAGAAGAGCCAGGAGTTCACTGTTGCTGGATGCTATGGTGATTAGAATGGTCAGGCACCAAAGGAAGGAGAAGCCCTTGGTCCTGCCAACGTTGGACCCCTAGTGTAAGGGAATGTCGGGGTGGAGGTGGAGGGGTGGAGATGGATGGGGAGGGGAATACCCTTCTAGAAGAAGGGGAGGAAAAGGGGATGGGGAGGCCTATGGACAGGAAATAGGGAAAAGGAATAACATTTGAAATGTAAATGAAGAAATATCCAATAAAAAAAAAGAATGGTCATGTGCCTAAGGGTACTTTTGTGGTGCACAGGTTTCAGAGGTCCTGATAGGTAATTTGGTTAAATTTTGGTAGAAAAACGATTGAAGGATTTCAAATTGTTATCAGAGGACAAACTTGGTGTTATTTATCTATTACATTTTTTAAAAATTTTTTAAAAGAATAACATTGCTGGGCATAGTGGTGCAGCCTTTAATCCCAGCACTGCAGAGGCAGAGGCAGAGGCAGAGGCAGAGAGGCGGAGGCGGAGGCGGAGGCGGAGGCGGAGGCGGAGGCGGAGGCGGAGGCGGAGGCGGAGGCGGAGGCGGAGGCGGAGGCCAGCAAGAGCTACATAATGAGACTCTGAGAAAACAAGAACAAAAGTATGTTTATGCTTATTTCTTCGTTTGTTTAACAATGAGACTTTCTACATATCCCTGGCTTTCCTGGAACTCACTTGTGTAGACTAGCCTGGCCTTGAACTCATGGAGATTCACATGCCTCTACCTCCCAAGTGCTCGGATTAAAGATTGATGTGAGAGAGCCCAGCCCCCTCGGTGGTACTCCACTAGGCAGGTGGTCCTGGGTGGTTATGAAAGTGAGGCTGAGCAGGTCATGGCAAGCTATTCAGTAAGTATTTATCCCTCTTCCTTACTGTCAGCTTCAGTTCCTACTCCAGGTTCCTGCCTTGAGTTCTTCCCTGACATCCTTCAATGATGGGCTGTGGTGTGGAATTGTAAGCTGAAAAAAACTCTTTCCTCCCTATGTTGTGTGTGATCATAGTGTTTTATCACAGCAATAGAAACACTAAGACAAGTTAAACACACAAATACATACATATAGTTATAATCTGATCATCCCTTTAAAAAACACGTCTTCTTGCAATCTCTAGGAAACCTTTTGGGGAGCCTATTATTCTGAGAGAAAACTATAAATCTCTGAGTTATTTAAGAGCTATTATTTATTGCACCAGTGCAATATGGTATCCAGTAGCCATTTAAATATAATTAATATGTGTAAAAGCATAAGCACATTTGCTTAGATTAGTCACAGTTTAAGTTCTCAGTGGATCCGTGTAGCTAGAGGCTTTAATCCAGGGCAATTCAATCATCACCAACAGTTTTAACCTCCATTTTAATTCTCTCAATTCGAAAGCATAGTTATTAGTACTATCCTTAATTAATGCATGAAGCTAATGAGGCAGGAAATCATATAACTTTCCCAATATATATTAATATTATATACCCAGTGGAATTTATGCAATAAAAATTACCTATCTTTTTAAAAAACAAAATGTCAACACCCAAGTTACTGAACCTTCCTGAATGTCAGGCAGACACAGAAACTTTACCACAATGAAGCAGCAGTTAGAGCCTCTAGGGCATGATACAAGATCACCTTCTAATTTTACTTTGTTTTGTTTCAACTCTAGCATAACGTCTATCTTGAGGAATGCAAATTTGCGGTGGATGCTGCAGTAATAAATGAAAGTAGAATCTTCTGTTAAAGTGTGGCACTAGCTAGAGGTGACATTGTAGAGTCCTGTAGGATTCTCCCCTCTACAGAAAAATATAGGTTCTAAAGTTATGTCAGTAATATCTTCTTTGCTCTTTTTGGTAACATGAGAAGTTTATAGTTGGCAGGAGATTGTAGATGTGTACTGCTTTAAACATGTGTTCTGGAGATGTGAACTAACTCAATTCTTCATGTTTGCACACCATTGATTTACCTATTAAGTCATTTCCAGGAATGTCTGGTAATTACTTTTTTCTTCTTTCTTGTTTGCTTTTTGTAAAGTGGGTTTTCTTTTTTTTTTTTTTCTTTTCTTTCTTTCTTTTTTTTTCTTTTTCTTTTTTTTCTTTTTTTTTTTTTTTTTTGCTACTCTGTTCCATCTCGTTTTTAAACTTGTATGTAATCTGTTCACTCTACAATGTTGATATACAGTCTGGTAAATTCTAGACCCATAAAGCTAGAAAAAAAACCAGAAATGTCCTACTTCCAAGAAACTGCCCAAGGAGAAAACTTAGTTTTATATGACTAATTTTTAAATAATTTATCTTCTTATAAAATATTGATCATTAAATATAAAGACTGTTGATTTTTTCTAGTATCAGGATGGGGTAACCTAAAAATATTTCAGACTTGGACTACAAGATGATTACATGAAATAGTTGATTAATAATATAATTTTATTGTTAATGTAGTGGAGAGATCATTTTCCATTTAGTGGTTGGACTCAGATCCATGAGGAATACTTTGGAAGCTGGCATTGGAGAATAATGAGCTTCAGACTCATCTGGGTTTCATCGTAAAACCTTCCCTCTCAAAATCTAAATGAAGAAATCCACAGCTACACTGAAGAATGGGTTTGGAGGGCAGGTGTGACTATCACAGACTACAGTGAGAGAAGAGTATTGTACAGGGTGAATAGGTTGCCAAGATGAAGCAAAGACACACAACTGAGAAGTGAGCATCATTTTCTTAGATCTCAGGTTACTGTTCTACAAGCTGATTAGATTCAGCAGATCCTGAGTGCCCAAAACCAATCAATGTCTTTCCCTATCCTCTCCTCTCTGCTATTGTATGAGCCAGCAATATTTAATTCGACCCTCTTTATTCTATGTCAATCATGGTAGCCTTATTTATCTTGTTTATTGGGAGTTGGTATAGGAGAAGCACATGACTGTCGGTCTCAAAGGGTTCTCTGTTGGCTTTTAGCAAACACTTTTTACTTAACTATTAGAATAAATAGATGGTGTTCTAGTGTTGGATCCATGCACTTTAAACATTTCCTTCACTCTTACAACTTCACTCTTTATTAACTTTAAGGTATATCCAACAAGACAAAGAACATATACACTCAGAACAACTATATAGAAGAAACCATGGAGACTAAGCAAAAATGGATTCATGCTTGACATACAGTAGTCCCTATTTTGTTTAATCCACTTTGAACTTAATTTTTTACTTATATCTTAGTGCATCATTGGTGGCCCACGCAGACACAAGAATGTCAACTAACTCATGTCAGAGCCTAGATGAAGAATTTCAGACAGTTCTATGAGGAGGATGAATATAAGACTAAAATGATCATGATGTGTGAGGTGGACTCAGTCATCAGTATGCTATACTTGTCCAGGTAAAGGGTAATGTAACTGCAAACAAGGGTCTCCTATTGTAAGGAAAGCTTTGAATAACTGAGACATTGCTGAAACTGTAGTAAATAAACAAGAATGTATAAATGTAGCTAAGCAAAATAGAGAAGACAGAAAAGGAAAATTATTAAACTATAAAATAAACATATTCTTGCTTATTCCTCACTCAAAATGAGTTTACATATATTGAGAGTCTAGCATATAGGATCCAATAGTAGCAATTGGCTTGCCAAAGGTCCCCTGTCTCTATGCCCCTTACTATGGAGTTCTGCATCACTAAAGTCCCTATTATAGCAATAATACAAAAACTTATGCTTTGGAGTCTGTTTTTGAAGTAACCCAAAGCAAAGACACTCTCTTAAGAGGAACAGACAAAAAGATACTGAATTACGTTCACATTTAAAATTCTATGGTTCTAATTTTTTCAAATGTACTTTCAGAAGAAGCAGCTGATTTCCCCCCTATGAGTACAAAATACCTAGGATACAATCCACAGAGCTCAAGAAGGCTAACAAGGCGGATGATCAAAATGTGAAGGCTTCACTCCTTCTTTAAAAAGGAACAAGAATACCCTTGGCAGGGGAAGAGAGAGGCAAAGATTAAAACAGAGACTGAAGGAACACCCATTCAGAGCCTGCCCCACATGTGGCCCATACATATAGAGCCACCCAATTAGACAAGATGGATGAAGCAAAGAAGTGCAGACCGACAGGAGCCGGATGTAGATCGATCCTGAGAGACACAGCCAGAATACAGCAAATACAGAGGCGAATGCCAGCAGCAAACCACTGAACTGAGAACGGGACCACCGGTGAAGGAATCAGAGAATGAACTGGAAGAGCTTGAAGGGGCTTGAGACCCCATATGTACAACAATGCCAAGCAACCAGAGCTTCCAGGGACTAAGCCACTACCTAAAGACTATACATGGACTGACCCTGGACTCTGACCTCATAGGTAGCAATGAATATCCTAGTAAGAGCACCAGTGGAAGGGGAAGCCCTGGGTCCTGCTAAGACTGAACCCCCAGTGAACTAGATTGTTGGGGGGGGGGCGGCAATGGGGGGAGGATGGGGAGGGGAACACCCATAAGGAAGGGGGGGAGGGAAGGGGATGTTTGCCCGGAAACCGGGAAAGGGAATAACACTCGAAATGTACATAAGAAATACTCAAGTTAATAAAAAAAATAAATAAATAAAAAAAAAAAAAAAAAATAAAAAAAAAAAAAAAAAAAAAAAAAAAAAAAAAAAAAAAAAACAAAAAAAAAAAAAAAAAAAAAAAAAAAAAAAAAAAAAAAAAAGAAAAAGAAACAAAAAAAAAAAAAAAAAAAAAAAAAAAAAAAGAAGGCTAACAAGCCAAAGGGTGCTTTCACCCTTTGGTGAAAGTGGGATTAAGGATGCCTCAATCCCACTTCGGAGAGAGAAGAAAGCAATCACAGTAGGAAGGAGGCAAAGAGAGTAAAGGACCTGTGTGGTAAAGCAGACAGGGAGGAGAAAAGGAAAACATGATCAGATATTGGGGGAAAAGAACTGAAGCCTCAAGGGCCAGCAGAAAGAATGGAAACAGGCAACCTTGGGAGGTAAGAGGTTGGGGGACCCTCTAGAATGTACCAGAGACCTGGGAGGTAAGAGACTGTCAGGACTCAAAGGAAGGGACCTTAGATGAAATGCTCTACAGTGGGGAGAGGGAAATTGTAGAGTCCACCTCCAGTAGAAAGACAGGGCATCAAATGGAGAGATGTGGTTGCCATCCCACAGTCAAAAACTTTGACCCAGAATTATTCCTGTCTGAAAGAACTACAGGAACAAAAATGGAGAAGAGCCTGAGGAAAAGCAGGTATAGTGGCAGGCCCACATCAGAATCCAGCTCTAGGTGAGGCCGCAAGTCCTGACACTATTATTGATGCTGTGGTGTACTTACAGACAGGAACCTAGCATGGCTGCCCTCCAAGATCCCAACAAGCAGCTGAAAGAATCAGATGCAGATACACCAAATCAATGGACAGAAGCTGGAGACTACTGTGGTAGAATTAGGAAGAAGCTGAGGAGGCCAACTCCATAGGAAGACCAGCAGTCTCTGAGTGACCAACCTGGCAGCATACACTAGCTGATATGAGGCCCCCAACACCTTTACAGCAGAGGACTGCCTGGTCTGGCCTCTGTGAGAGAAAATGCACCTAACCCTTGAGAGAATGGCGGCTCCAGGGAGTGGGGAGGTCTGATGTGTGTGTGTGGGAGGAATGGAATAAGGAACAGTCAGAGAGTGGACCAGGAGGTGGATAAAGACTGGATTGTAAAATAAGATTAAAGAATATTTTAAAAAATGAGGTAAATATTTTTTTAAAAAAAGATAAATTTAGCCCTACATTTAAAAAAAAAATAGTAGGGGTGGAGAGGCTTTCCAACATTCCAAAGTCTATTTCTTCCACTGCTATTTTGTTGAGTTCAATGCCTTTTATTTTCTTGCACTCTTGGTCTTCAAAAGTCATTTTATTTTCTAATCTAGGGTATTTTGTTTTGATGGTTTCACTGGACTGGAATACATCTTGTAATAAGGATTCTGGCATATTCTCAGGAGATGTCTTATATAACATATTCTTTTTTAAATTTTTTATTATATATTTCTTTACTTACATTTCAAAGGTTATTCGCCTTCCCAGTTTCCTGTCCATAAGTCCCCATTCTCTCCCCACCCCCTCCCCTCCCACATATGGATATTCCCCCTATATGCCCCCCTTATTGCCCTTCCCCATATTCCCCTGCACTGGGGGTCCAATCTTGGCAAGACCAAGGGCTTTCCCTTCCACTGTTGTCCCAACAAGGCTATTCTCTGCTACATATGCAGCTAGAGCCCTGGGCCAGTCCATGTATAGTCTTTCGGTAGTGGTTTAGTCCCTGGAAGTTCTGGTTGGTTGGCATTGTTGTTTTTATGGGGTTGCAACTCATTCAATCCTTCCTCTAATTCCCCCCAAGAGGGTCCTATTCTCAGTTCAGTGGTTTGCTGCTAGCATTGAGCTCTGTATTGGACATGCTCTGGATGTGTCTCTCAGGAGAGATCTATATCCGGTCCCTTTCCACATGCATTTTTTAGCTTCATCAATCTTAGCCAGTTTTGGTGGCTGTATATATATATATGGGCCACATGTGTATCAAGCTCTGAATGACCATTCCTTGAGTTGCTGCTCTAAACTTTGCTTCCATATCCCCTCCTATGTATATTTCCCCCTTTTAAGAAGGAGTGGGAGCATCTGCATTTTAGTCATCCTTGGAGTTGCCATTCTATATAACATATTCTTATCACTAACTGAATTACCTAATAAAAATAATGTGAATGAAGTTGAAAGACAACAACAACAAACAATAGCGTATCCAGTTGTCTAAGCATATAGCTGAAAAGGGAAAGGGATGCAATCTCCTTCACTCTTACAAGTAACATCAGTTCCACATGGTTCACAAGGGTTCACATGGAACACCTCAACCAAGAACTCTGCATTTGCTCAACAAAAGCAGGAAGTTGCAGCCACTACCAGAAGATGGGATGGCATGTAGGCTCTCTCATATATGAGGTCACTGATGAGGAAGAAAAATAACTCCAGGATGAAAAGCACTCAGGAAAAAAAATATATAAATGGACAGTATAGATAGATATAGATACACACACACACACACACACACACACACACACACACTAAAACCATTGGGGAAAAATCAGAATGGGGTACAACCACTCTGGAAATCAGCCTTGTGGTTCCTCAGAAAATTGGACATAATATTACCTGAGGACCCAGCTACTGGGCATATACCCAAAAGATGCTCCAACATATAACAAGGACACATGCTCCACTATGTTTATAGAAGCCTTATTTATAATATCCAAAAGCTGGAAAGAACCCAGATGTCCTTCAATAGAGGAATGGATACAGAAAATGTGGTACGTTTACACAATTGAGTACCACTCAGCTTTCAAAAACAATGACTTCATGAAATTCTTAGGCAAATGGATGGAACTAGAAAATATCATCCTGAGTGAGGTAACCCAATCACAACAAAACACACATGTTATGCACTCACTGACAAATGGATATTAGCCCAAAAGCTCAGAATACCCAAGAAACAATTCACAGATCACATGAAGCCCAAGAAGAAGAAATACCAAAATATGGATGCTTCAGTCCTTCTTAGAAGGGAGAACAAAATACTCACAGGAGGAAATGCAGGGACAAAGCATGGAACGGAAACTGAAGCAAAGGTCATCCAGAAACTGCCCTACCTGGGGATCTATCCCTTATGCAGCCACCAAATCCAGTCACTATTGTTGATGCCAAGAAGTGCTTGTTAACAAGAGACTGATATGGATGTCTCCTGAGAGGCTCTGCCAGAGCCTTACTGATACAGATACAGACGCTTGCAGCTGACCATCAGACTGAGCACAGGGACCCCAATGTAGGATTTAGAGGAAGGACTGAAGGAGCTGAAGGGGTTTGCAACCCCATAGGAAGAACAATAATATCAACCACCCAGATCCCCCAGAGCTCCCAGGGACTAAACCACCAACCAATGAGTACACATGGAGGGACCCATGACTCCAGCCACATATATAGCAGAGGATGGCCTTGTTGGACATCAATAGCAGAAGAAGCCCTTGGTCCTGTGGAGGCTCATTTCCCCAGTGTAAGGGAACATCAGGGTGTTGAAGTGGGAGAGTGGTTTGGAGGGGGAGCTTCCTCATAGAAGCAGGGGAATGGGGAAATGGGAGAAGGGGGGTTACCAGGAAAGGGGATAACATTAACATTTGAAATGTAAATACATAAACTATCCAATAAATAAATAGATATCAGAATGGATGGGGAAAAAGGTTGAGTAATAAGCATATCCTTCACTCGTCAAAGGTGACAAGCAGGCAGAGAATTCTCTCTGATTTCAGAGATAGCTCATGAGATCCTACAATGAACCAGTTAACTGCAACTTGTTTAGAGAGATATTCTGCCACTTCTATACCCTGGGAATTTTCCAGACTATAGAAGAAAACAAAGTATGCAGAAGGTTCAGTCACTTAGCACATTCAGTGAATAGCTCTCCAGCCAGGATAGATGAACCTTTACATACCTGAGGGCCCTACACACTCAACCAGTTGCTTTGCCATGGGGAACACTTGCCTTAGCTGTCAAGGGACATTACTAGGCGATACAGGTATTCACTTAGCTAAACAGCATGGCCGTTAAATGCTTTCATCATCCTTTGTCGAAGAATGTCTCTTCCTCTGAATAAAACCTGGTCTTCAGACTCTTTGATCAAGATATTGGTAAAAGGACCCATAATGAGAACAATGTATGGGCAGATATTCTCCCCTTCCCCCTGGTGTAGATGTGTTGTATAATGGGTAACCTATTATCTCTCCTAAGAATATTTGCATGTTTCTTCCATAGAATCAGGTAAACATGGCAGCTGCTATAGGCCTTTAATAGTGGAAAGGAGGACATGGTGCATGAGAAAGTTCCAGCTGTCGCATTTGTCCCTAAGAAAGCAGAGACATTCCTCTGTCCTGATTTTACACTCAATACAACTCATTTCATGCCTTTTCTGCATAACAAAGACCTGACTTCCTGATTTGACAAAGCAACCACAAACAATTTCTACAAAGAGTGTGCACATTTTCTTTGTCCCGAGGAGCCTTCAGAGAAGAAGGGAAATGAGGAAGAAGCTTAATCTACCATCACACGATTTTCTGTTCTGTTAAAAGGACCTCCCCAGAGGCATATCACCTACTTTCTGTGGGGCCTTACAAGGGATAAGAAACCATAATACAGAAAGTCTAGCTAATGGGAAGTCAGAATGTGAGCCTAGAGTGAGCAGGGTGCACCACCAGACTACAACCAGAGAGCTGGGCTTAACTAATCAAGGAGTATGGTAAGCTGGAGGCTCCCTGAGTACGTACAGCCACGGAACATTCAACCCTTATGAAAACCTCCAAAACTGGCTATCAGCATACAAATGTGAAAGCTGAAGTCTTCTTGGTTGCCTAGAGGCTAGTTGAATAGCTTACCAACCCTCGGTCACTACTGAAGTGGAGAACGTCCATATTGGAGCTGGGTGGGCTGGAAGTGCTAGCAGGTAGTGAGAGAGCCAGGAAGAAATGACCTGTGAAAGCATTTGCTTTTGACTGGGCCTTACTTCTGACTGAAAATGATCTTGATGTTCCTAATGCTTTTGTTGTCCAATTTCACTTTCAAATTCAATGGTGTGTTACAGAAATTCTTGTGGGCATTCGAAGCTGAGCACAATACTCTTTCTAGTGTTCTTTGAAATTGCCACCTCTCCTATTACCTTCTCCTTTTATTTCAAATGTTTTACTTTTTAAGGAAATTGCAGTTCCCTCTTTTTACCCTGCAGCCTCCATCTCACTTGAGGAAATGCTAACATCCCTTCATTACATTGCACAAGAAATGTCATCAGCATTGCAAAGTTATTCAGCGTCTTGTGACTTTGTCAGTATTTACCCAGGTTTCCTTGCAGATCTATTCATGAATAAATTTTACATGCTCTATAAAACTAACTGCATTCTCAGATATTGCCATTCATACTTTTATGGGATACTAATTGTAAGACTTCATGTTTCCTCTGTCACATATATGTCCTTGTTGATTCTAGAGGTTTTTTTTTTGTTTGTTTGTTTTTTACATCAGCAAACAGCTAAGCAGAAATAAAAAACAGCATGTGAGCCAAGCGGTTGCCAGCAGTGAATGGCATGATTAATTAATGCTGGCTGTGGTCCTCTATACTGAAGAGATAACCTTTGATAATTTAAAACATACACACGCGCGCACACACACACACACACACACACACACACACACATATTCACCCATTAGTTCTTTGCAACACAGACCACTTCTATAGTACAAGGAAGTCAACAATCTTTCCAAGAGTTATCATGCCTATGATCCCTTTATGTCGGGTTAATTCTAGTAGACAGCTCAGGTTTAATGTGAAAGCTCGCTCTTAATACCTCTCTCATCCTCACTCTTGACTCATGGAAATGACCAGGAGCCGTTGCTAAGTAAGAACAGGGCCTGTCAGTGCTCCTAGCTGGCTTGCTGCCCAGACGTTCCTGCCATCTGTTGGAAATGCAACCCAGCAGAAACAGAAGGTAGACTGAAGAACACACTTTTCCTCCTGCCTTTTAAAAGTGTGTTTTTCCTGCTTGAATAATTAGCCACGTGAACAGGCTTTAAATCATGGTTTCAGATACTAAAATAAACAGTGCACTGTTTTGTTTTGTTTTTCTGGTGTAGAAAAGTTTAACAAAGTGATACATTTAAACAAAGCTTTTACCCTCTTTTGCCCCTCAGTTCCATAAAAGAATTTTGAAAGTAAAAGAAGAAAAGGATTTTTTCTTCCAGAGGAAGAAATCAATCAAAGGAGAAGAAAGGAGAGGAAGGGCAGATTGGAAGCAAAGTCAGATTTATTTTATCAATGTGGCATGCAGCTATTGGGAGAAGTCATTGTCAAAATCCAGAAAAGTATCACAAAATAGTGTCTTACAGATAGACAATGAGTATGGGGTTTTTTTTACCTTATTTATTATACTTCCTGAACCAAAGGAGTATTACTCTCACCCAAAATCATCTATAAGCCATACAAATAACCAGAGACCTGTATGAGCAATTCTAGAACATTCCTTTTCCTAAATAATTTATTTAGCTGTTTTATTTATGAATATACTATAGCTGTCTTCAGACACACCAGAAGAGGGCATCAGATCCTGTTACAGATGGTTATGAGCCATCATGTGGTTGCTGGGATTTGAACTCTGGACCTCTGCAAGAGCAGTCAGTGCTCTTAACAGCTAAGCCATTTCTGCAGCCCATTCTTCCACATCAGAATCAGCACAGATTTCTTACTCCAGAGATTTTGGAGTGGAGCCAAATATATGTATAACAAATGTATATGTATAAAGGTTATTTATTAAATATTAAAATAAAGTTAAAATTCTAATAAGAGGGATAGTGAGGCAGACCAGGTAGAAAGACTTCTGAAGACTAGAAAGTTTTAGAGCAGAATAGGGGCATTGATGTAAGTAGTCTGCCTATGACTCTTTCAGTTAGCAAGCTCAGCAATATGGCTACCTAACTAAGACCTAAAACACAACATCAACTGACATGCCAAAACAAGTGGGGAGCTCTCAAGGCTCTACCCAGAGATGAGGAGATACAGGCAACTAATTACAGCTCATTGGTGGTGAATATGTCTTCTTCAGGGACACACTCAAGAAATCAGCCCTAAACACTTGTGAGCAACACTAAACCAACTCAGCATGCTGTGTTTTTAAGTGTTCACTCATGTGTGCATGTGTGCACGTATACGATTAATAATCAAAGAACAAGAGGCTATGAATTTGAGGAATGGGGGACAGAAGAATGATGCAAACTGAAGCACTTAGGAATTACTTTGCATGCTAGAAGTTACTTGAAGGCCTAGTGAAAACATGAACAAATAAAGATCTCAACTCATTTTTCCAAGATTTCTTGGAACCAAAAAGAAAATTGGGAAACAGGACCATTAGTGTGCTAACTATATACTCCATGTACCTTCTCCTTGTAAATGGTACATGAAAGTGGTCAAGAAAAGAGCCCAACCTCTGAACAGATAACTGTTTGGCCAGATAAAGATTAAATGTGCTACTCTCCTCCCTCCATCTGATGGAAGGACCTCTTCAGAGAGGGGAGTTCTGTAGGTGGGAGAACACCTTGGTTTACAGAAGGAGAAGGCAAGCTCTACAGATGTAAGAGATTTGTTCCTGAGACAAAGCATGCCCTTTTCTTGTGATTACTCAGTGCTTCATTCAAGTCTGGAAGTCTCAAAGAAGAAGTGGCATCCACAGAAATGCTTCCCCCGTCATTAAGTCTCAGAGGCAGAAAGAACACAAGACACTGCAGGTTAGAGGAGCATCAGAAAGTCCTGACTTCAGGAGAGAGTAAAAATGGATAGATTAGATAAAGTGCTGAGAATTTGGCAAGACATGCCAATAATCTTTAGCATTGTTGTTTGCATGTTTCCACTAATTCACCATCTCATGGTGATATGTGTGCTAAGTGTTCTGCAGAACACAATACAGAAAGAATATAAAACTGATGGGTTCTGTGCAATATAGTTCCCAAAGAAAGTGGAAAACCCATGAAGAGTGCGCTTTGTTCATTATTAAATCTCTAGCACATAGAACACAGAGTAGATGGCTCATGTTGGCTCATGTTCCTGATTAAACTAAATCTATTTTAGAAAACTTCTACTTTATTCTAAAAGAGGAAAACAAGAAAAGAGCTAGGCTTTTCCATGTAAGAATCTTAAAATGGGTGAATTAACCCCATAAGGGCCAGGTGCCATTTTCTTAACAGTCAGCAAAAGGAGAACTTTAAACAGGAAGACAAAACACAGGGTTAAAATCAAGCATCTCTTCTGGAGTCATTTAGTCTACCTGTCATCCCCACCTAGCATTTTCTCATCAAGTCTCCAAAGGTTTGCTTTGTAAGTATTTAAACCAGTATTCCTAAACTAGGTTAAGCTGCGCTTTGCAAAAGTAGCCATTAGATTTAAAATGGGAACCCAGGAGCTGAGAAGGTAGATGTTAATAAACTGGTTTCATCTACCAGTTTTTTTAAAGTATCTTTAAATTTTATTTGCTTTCCCACAGGACATCTACAGAAAGAAAAACTATCCTAGACTTGTAATTGAATGAGGGCTAGTTTACTGAGAAAATAAACTGCTCCGACAGAAATCAGTTTGGATGTGAGCAGTGGTTGTAGATGTTGAGGAAGGTGGCCAGGGAACAGCACTGTTACCTAACCAGTATGTTTGTGGCATCTTTGCAAAAGCTATTCTCCTAACACGCGTAACACTAATGTGTTGCCAAGTTTAATAGGAAAACACTGGCTGCCTATAAACCCTGAAGGTGTGTTTGGTGGATTAGTCAAACCTTGTAAAATGCCTCTAGCCTTGCAAAATAAGAAACTCCTTCATGTTCCAAACACAGGATTCATTTACATAGGAGGAATTCTTTACCAGTCAGGGCTCATTTTTCCACTAACCAACCATTACTTCAGTGTTGGTTCTGCACGAACCGCATGCCCCTCATGTCACTTTGTACAGCAAAGGTTGAGTAAATGCAACCATAAAATTCTCTCTAGCTGTGTAGCTCTTGAGCAGATGAAGCAAAGCCAATGATGAGAAATGGGCAGAAGACTGCAGCAGAGGCTCCCATAGTTCAGCCATTTTCTAAGTTGTTTCCATTTGAAAGCACTTACATTTGGGGGACATAATTAGCCCTTGTTGCTGGCTACTATTTCTCTGTAATTCTGAAAGGTCCAGGCTCTGCAGGGGCACATCTGGTCACACTAATGGCTCTCACAAGCAGAGTACTGCCCTGACTGCCAGCACCTGCGGAGACAGGGGCATGACAATTCTTGTTCCCCAAAGACACCAGGCTCATCAAAACAACCTTCTGTGGTCCTGGCCACTTGCCCACATAGAGAAGGGCACTGGAGCAAGGATAGTGGACTGTGGGTCAGCCCAAGGCATGGGTTTAATGAAAGGTGTGCTGGAAGCCACATCAAACAGCAGCATGAGTCCACAAAGCCACTCAGTGAAGAAACATGAGAGGCATTATATAAGCCCACGAATCCAATCAGCAAGGCAATGTGGGTGGCATCTGTCACACTGCCTTCTCCTGGTGGCTAGCCCTTGATATGCCTGGTGAGAATGCTACAGTGTTTAAAATATTCTCTGTACAACTTTCCTACTGTGTGCAAACAACTCTGAAGTCATAAAATAAGACCAGTCTCCTCTTTAGTGTGTCCACAGGACATAAAGTAGCCTGCCCTTCCTAAGCCTTTTGCAATCATAGCTAGACAAAGACAAAAGTACTCACATGCAATACCCAGACCTGAAGTCCATCTCTAAAGTTAACTGGCTAACTTTCCTCCAGCTGTCGACCGGCTCAGGAGATAGAGAATACTAATCACATTCTCAATGATTCTAAAATTTCCAAATATATGGATTTATAAAAGAAGCTATTGGCAAACTCAGCATTACTAAGTACTTTTAAAGATACATTAAATACAGGTAGAGATGGATCAAAAGTTAAGTGCACTTGTTTATCTGGCAGAGGACATGGGTTCGATTCTGAGCACCTACATAGTTGTTCACAACTATCTGTAACTCTAGTTCTAAGAGATACGACAGTCTTTTCTGGTCTCTACAGGTACCAGGCACACATGAGGTGAACATACATACAGATAGGCAAAACATTCATACATGAAAATGAAAAGAAATCAATCTTTTGTTTTGTTTTTCAAGACAGGGTTTCTCTGTGTAACTTGGCCATTCTAGAACTCTCTCTGTAGACCAGGCTGGCCTCAAACTCAGAGATCCGCCCACCTCTGCCTCTTGAGTGCTAGGATTAAAGGCTACCTCTGCCTGGCAAAAATAAATTAATCTTAAAATAATATATGTGCATGTTTAGTGATTCCGCTATGTGCCCAATTCCACAATTGATTTTTAAGTCTCTTTTAATAGGAATCATATTTTTAAATACTTTACTTTTATATGTACTAGAATTTTTAGCACAGGGTCTCATGTTGACCAGGGTTGCCTCCAACTTACTGTACAACTGAAGCCTTAAGTGTCTGCCTTTTCTGCCTCTATGACCTACATAGTGGATCACAGGCATTTATCACCACGGTTGGATTCTGTGGTGCTCCTTGGACAACAGACTCAGCCTCCTGCTAAGCCCACTGAAGAAGTGCCATTCAGTACACCAGAGGCTCCTCCTTCTGGATTAGCATGAACTTATTTTTAGTTTGTCTGATTGAATTTACATTCTTATTGATGTTATTTTTAGTGTATATCTGCATTATTCATGTATTCCTGAAGTGAATATTAACAAAGCACAGTATGAAAGATTCTGGACTAGAGACAGACTAGATTCAAAGACTAATCACTTGCATCCAAAGTAGGAATGGTTTTATCACTCAACTAGATAACCACATATCTATATGCCTGTACCAGTGTTAAGGTGAAAAGTTAGTCAATGACATTTATTCAATCATGGCAATGTTGTCTTCATTAAGAACTTCTGCAGTGGGTAAAAGTCTAAAGAAAGTCTAGGGAAGATGAGAGGAGTTGTCCTCAACTCGGAATACAATGTAGCCAAATGTAAGTATGTAACGGAAGAGCAAGGAAGAGAGGTTAAATGATGGAGAAACACTAAGGAGGGACACCCAGGTAATAAGAATTCTGTCCAAAATGGCTGAACAAAATGCTTACTTAAGAAAGGCAAGTTGGCCCAACATTACCTAGAAGGCAGTGGAAGATATGGAACTCCACTGGGTACTGGGGGATGATCAGCTATGGAGGGCATTGGTGCTGAAACTATTTTACAATGAAATGTTCAGAAGAATCTAGGGGACAGGTCAGGATGCTGAGTCAAGTGTGGTCAAGGAAAGGTCTGTCCTCTGCCTGCTGTCCTCTTGTAGTCACCCTACCTAGACCACTTCTCTGCCTACAGTAGTCCTGGGATGTCCTCCCTCCTCCTCTACTTCTTCCGAACACTCACTTCACTGGGTATTTTGTGTTCTCTCTGCAAATTCCTTAACCACAGTTGTTTTGGAGAATTAGATAGCATAGAGTAGATAGGGAAACAGCTACGCTTAGGATTCATAGGCCAGCTTAATCAGTGTTTCAAGAATGGATGACAGCAAGAGACCACATGCTGAATGATTCTCTGATCTATGCGGGAGAAGTAATGTGAATGCATACATTTAATGAGACTAAAATGATATGCCATAGTAATTAGTATAAAGACTTCTATATGGTAACCTTATGTGTAAGGTCAATTATAATACTTATTCTGTAGTTACTGCAGGTAGCATGGCTTAGAAGACCGAAAGTGCCCTGGTACCAAGAGCAGCTGAAATCATTACGATCTCGGAGTTTCAAAGACAACATCACAGAAGCTAAACACAAAAATGGACAGAATTCTTGATTCATCCATACTGACTTTATAGCTGTAAGCTCCGAGGACCTGAGCAAAGCATTAATTGCAATTTCCTGTTCCTTGGCTTCTATAATTGTAAATAATGATGTTGACTGAGCAAGGACATGGCGAAACCGAAACGGAGTGGTCTAGGCAAATGCTTCCTCAAGGCCTCCTCAAGAAACATTGACCATTAGTATCTCGGCAGGTGACAGAGGTGACAGCTCTCACTCAGGCACACTAAGAGGCTTTCTCGGGCCTTCCTAAGGAATTTATCTAACCTCCTTTAATTCCCTGCTGTCCCAAGCCATTCTTATAAGGCAACTGTCTGCGTTGCGAACATTTGGTTCCACACAGCTGCATAGTAAATCTGATCAGGTATGATGAGCCAGCCACACGTGAGGTCTTGAAAAGGTATTATTTTTAACACAAAGCAAGGATTCTTGGGAAACATCACACAGTAAAACAGAAAGAAAAATGCAATAAAACCCTAGAGATGTTGGGTAAATGGAAAACAATTGTGTGAGTATATATTGAATTTGCTTTCATTAAACCAAGTAAAATGACATGCCAGTGGAAAAGTTAAGATGGAATATGCATGTTTGCATTAAGTCCATGCCAAGGTATCACGCTCTAGAGCAGTGGTTCTCAACCTGTGGGTCCCTTTCACATGAGTTACATAGCAGATACCCTGCATATCAGATATCAACATTGCAATTCATAACAGTATCAAAACTACAGTTATGAAGTAGCAATGAAATAATTTTATATTCAGGTCACCATAACATGAGGAACTATATTAAAGGGTCAGAGCATTTGGTTTCTTCTGTTTTTGAAGGAGAAAACTAATATAAGTTTACTCAAAGCCTTAACAATATCAGTGAGAATCATGCTTCACAACCTAAAGCATGATGTTTCTGAGTTCTGGGAACAAGGGAATCTGCAGAGGGCTGTCATTCTTGGTTTAGTGGCTCTTGCTGAAGCTAGAAACCTCACATTAAACAAAGCCAAAGGCAAAGTCAGAAAACAATTTTAAAGAATTCATTTCAAAATGGATAAAGTAACATTTGACAAAGTAATAATAATTGTATAAGTCTAACCAGAAAGAACATCTATTCCCTCTTTTTTTTAATGGAAATGATAGGAAACTCTAGTGTTGGTATACATCAATCATTTGTGTTTCTAAAAATTAAAGATGGGTAAAGCAACTTTTTTTCATAAAAGCAGCACTGGGGCAGTGAACCATTTTTAGACTGAGATCAAAGCTTCCAACCTTGACTCTATGAGGAATTTTAATCCTAAGCAATAAAGGATGATTTAAAAATATTTTAATCCTGGCTACTTTTAACAATAGAAACATGTGTGAATGTCAAAAGGAGGGGAAGAGTGTGTGTGTGTGTGTGTGTGTGTGTGTGTGTGTGTGTGTTGTGTGACAGAGAAGAGAGAGAGAGAGAGAGAGAGAGAGAGAGAGAGAGAGAGAGAGAGAGGCACAAGCATAATCATGCCCGTCTCCAAAGTGGCGATTTCTCAAGAATGCCAGACAAGTTAAATGTACACTATTCCAGGTTTCACAGATGATGATCAACAGTATAAATGCTGAAAGGATTCTCATAATTGCCAGAGGAAAGTTCCAGCTGTGGGCAATTAAAGATCAGAATATTAACAAGGAGAATCTTCTCCATGTGGGAGAAAAGAAGCAAGTCAGGGAACTACCAGTCTTAATGAGAACAGTGGTATAATCAAACTTCTGACCCAGAGGAGACAGGAAAAAGGTGTGTTTGAACTGTCAGATGCACCTGACTCTGGATTAAATGCCACATAAACTCCAACATATTGAGTACCAGAATGGAGTACTGTAAGTTTTCACAAGTACAAAATATTTAAGAAATGTTCGCAGGCATAGAGGGACAGAAGTGTTTGTGGAAGAATGTGATTTCCTCACAACTCTTGTGAAGAGATGGGGTTTCCTAATGTTTCCAAGCCTGAAAGACCTTGGGACAACATTCCATGTCTCTTTTCTGTGATGCCATCCATTATTAAAGGACACACATTTTTGTGAACCCATTTGTGCCTTTTCTTTCCAACTACTTATGAATGCAGTAAAAATCAAAACAGATCATAACTCTAAGCATTTCCATCCTTTAGCTGGTAGACCAAATGAAAGTCTTAAGTGTGTGATTTTGGAAAGGTTATCTGAATAAATACCCATGCATAGTTAGTAGTTTTCCATGTATAATTTCTCTGTCCAAAATTTACTCATGCCACAGTTCATTATAATCGGCAGATCTCATAATTTGTCCATGAATAATGTAGCTGTCTTATAGGGCCCCTTCCAGCTAAAGAGAAAATTTAGTTCAGAGACCTGTTCGATTTTCAGTACAGTTTGGTACAGTTGACTTTAAAATAACATTTTCCAATCCAGATTGAAATGTCCTTTGTTTCCTGCCCTGGTCTGAGACATGGTGGATGTGTAAAAGCTGTGGTCACCAGAATTATTTAGCGAAGCAAAGACTTCCTTGTGAAGCATCACCCATCACAACCCTCTCCAGAGCTGTGGTATTTGATAGTCTTCTCCCAGTTGTTAGGATTTGCTAGCTATCTCAGGTCTATTACTGGGCTCCAGCTTGTCACTTACTCAAAAAGACCTCAAGGTGCAGCATTTGCAGCACAGTGGTGCTGCCTTGCAGTAGGTCTTTTACTGTCTTCACTTAGTGTCTCAATGGAGTATTCTGTCCTCTCTTCTGAATGCCAGATCACATCATTCCAAATACAAAGGTCTCCATAGCAACCCATTGCTTTCATACACACACTCCCAGGAAAGTAAAAATTCACAGGGTAGTGGCACACAGGAACTTCAAAAGACCAGAGAGACAGCCTACTCATTTTTATATTATTTTATTTGGACATGGTCTCACTATGTAGCCCTGGCTGGCTTGGAACTCATTATGTAGAACAGGTTACCCTTGAACTCGCATAGATCAGTCTGTTTCTACCTCCCACAAAGCACTGTGACTATCGTCATGTGCTCTCCCATCTACTCCCATTCTACTCCTTGTGAACTCCAATTTGATTGTTAATCTCACACTGTAAGGAGCTAACAGGTAGGGCCATTATCTATGCAGAGAGCACTATAACAAAAAATTGCAGGGTGCACGTGGCATACCGTGCCTAAATATGGCATTTGAAAATGTAGAAGATCAGAAAGACCTCTCCTGTGTTGTCCTCTAAAACAGTAGTTCTCAACCTGTGGGTCATACATGACCCCTTTGAGGATTGAATGATTGTTTCACAGAGGTTGCCTAAGACTATCAGAAAACTCAGATATTAACATGATTCATAACAGTAGAAAATTTACAGTTATGAAGTAGTAACAAAATAATGTTATGGTTTGGGAGAGGGGAGTTACCATAACATGAGGATCTGTATTAAAGGGTAACAACATTGAGAAGGTTGAGAACTATGGCTCTAAAGCAAGCCATAGACCTTCTCTCTAGAGTAGCTGTTATTATAGCCAGAGGAAAGGATTAACCATAGAAAGAGAAGGAACCACACCATTTGTTGAAAGACCCATCCCCAGAAAATTAGCATTACTATTACCTCCTTTTATCAAACCATGTCTGCATGATAGTCCATGTCTAGCACAATAACAGTTTTCCTGCTTCTTTGAGTCTTTACTTCTGAAGGTTCCCATGTCATCTAAAATTTACACTAAATAAATGTGTTTGCTTTTCTCTCATTAATCAGCCTCCTATAAGGTCAGCCATGAACCTAACAGTCATTAAGGGAAGAAATATCTTCTCCCAACAGAAGTTTTACACAGTAGCCTTTAATGTAGTACATGAAACTCAAATAATGTATCAAGTTTTCTTCTGCCTCTGTCCCACCTCAGCCTCCATCATACTCCCCGTGAGTTTGCAAGCACATGGCCTTTCTCGGGCAGTTATTAGGCCTCTGTCCTAGGATAACGGTGGTGATGGAGATGATGATGTGTGTGTGTGTGTGTGTGTGTGTGTGTGTGTGTGTGTGTGTGTGTAATATCTTCTAATGTCATTCCTTCCTCCAGAAAGATATTTAGGCTTTTTCTGACCCCTTCATGTTCTACCTGCCTCTTAGTGACCAGGCAAGAACAATAGAAGTTCCCAGGGCAGGATACATTTGTGGAAAACAAATAAAAGAAATATATTTCTTCCTTCTCAAACTACAAAATTAGAGTATTTTGCATTGGACACTCTAAGCCAACTTTGACACCCAGGCATTTAATGCCTTGCTCTCTCTTTAGCTATACATCCTGCACTTTTGTCTCTGCTTTAAAATCCCTTGCTTGTATGATCCAAGGTCAACTGCTCCTTTCTTGTCCTAGAATCCATCAGAGCATTTTCCCTGTACTTGTTTGTCACATATATGTGTAGGCACATGGACTCATACCATAGCATGCATGAAGAGGGTTAAGGACAACTTCTGGGGAAGTCCATTCTCACCTTTATCTTAGTTTAAGGCAACGTCTCTTTTGTTGTTTCTTAACACACTCTATATTCTCCTATGAGCTTCTTGCTGGTCCTCTTGTCTCTACTTCCTTTCTTTTTTTTTTTTTTTACTTATTCACTTTACATCCTGCTCATTGCACTCTTCCCAGTCATGCCCTCCCACAATCCTTCCCCTGTACCCTCTCCCCTTCTCTGAGTAGGGGGTGGGGGCTGGGTATTCTCACACACTAGCACTTCAAGTCTCTGTGATCTACCTCCTTTCTAGATGTAGCAGTGATGTGCCCCTGTTGCATGCAGCTTTGTTCATGGGCTGTGATGGTTAAGCTTATGTCATAACATTTGAACAGTGTCTTAGGGTTTGTTTTTTTTTTTTTTTTAACTGTGAAAGAGACACCATGACCACAGCAACTCTTCTTATGAAGAAAAATATTTAATGGGGGCTGGCTTACAGTTGAAAGGTTTAGTCAATTATCATCACGGCAGGAAGCATGGTGTTATGCAGACAGACATGATGCTGCAGAGTTGGCTGAAAGTTCTACATTTGGATCAACAGGCAGCAGAAAGAGAAAGTGAGCCACTATTCCTGGCTTGAGCTTCGGAAACCTCAAAGACCACCCCTCAGTGACACACGTCCTGCAACCAGACCACACCTCTAACAATACCACTCCCTATGAATCTATGGAGGACACTTTCGTTCAGACCACCACAAGCAGCAAGATCTTTACGTGCTGAGCTTCTCCATTGCCCTTTCTAAGTTTTAAGCCACATAAAGAGAAATTTGGCATCTCCGTGTCATTCATGTGTGCAGCTGTTCCAGCTTCTGAAGTTCTGTCTCTGACTCTGTGAAGTCATCAAGTCATGTGGAGTGTGAAGAAAGGAAGCTCTTACTAGCTGCTCTGATTAGCTAAAGCAAGATAACATTGGGAGTTGCTTATGCAGCCTAAGGTGGAGGACACAGTCATACTCGCATTTCCCAAATCTCCACTTCTTCCCTTGACTCCATTCTAAACTGCTGTATGAAAAAAGAAAATGTTAGTCAGTTATGTATTTTCCTTATATTGCTTCTACTCACTGAGTACTACTGGAAGACATTTTTCCATTTTTAATGAAAAATGTCCATGGTTCTTTATGCTTTCCTATGTAGAAATGATTATATGACAAGGAACTATAATATATAATTTACTAGAAAAATTATTACCTGCTACTTGTTTTAAAAAAGTATCAAGATATATACACCTACCACATATTGGCTTGTCATAGACACAAAATATAAAAGAAAATCATTGCTTATTTCATTATTTAAACCAATTATATTCTTCTAATAGCTGGAAACAGAACCTGAAGCCTCATTAATACTAAGCAAGCATTTTATTATTGAGCTAAACTCTCAGCCCCTAAATACTTTTCTACCAAAAGGAAAAGGAGTTCTTCAATTTATTTCAGTTTGTTTTTGAAATAGGGTCTTACTGTATAAATCAGGCTCACTTTCCACTCCAATCCTCCTGCCTGGTTCCCAAGTGTTGCAATTCCAGACATGTGACACATGAAGCCAAATAGAAAAAAATTGTTTTAGGGGATAATTACCTTTTTTGAGGTTCAAACCCATCCTGTTATATCCACAGCATCATTTTATCATCATCATCATCATCATCATCATCACCACCACCACCACCACCACCTACTGCAGGATCATGCTCATGCTCTGGCATTCCTATAGAGGTCAGAGCACAACTTTCAGGAGTTGATTCTCTCCTTCTACTGTGGATTCCAAAGACCAAACTTAGGTCACAGGCTTGCTTGGCAAGCAATTCTAACCACTGAGCCATTTTTGTAACCCCCACAGCTTAATTTCTTCCTATAAAAGAATCTAGTGGGCATTTTAGTCAAAGGACTTGAAAACAAAGCATAGTTATATTTTTAAAGACTCACAAAAGAGGTAACTACTCAGCCCCATCTTTAAAATGTCTTGAATAATTCACCTCAGTCACTAGAAGGGAAAATTATTTGTAGCTCACATTTGAGAATGGAAGTTGGCCTACTCGTTTTCTTCCCATCGTGGTGACATCTTTCTAAGTTCTTTTTGTAGATGTGATTATTGCTTTAAAACGTTTTCACAATTGGAAATAATTATCAGAATGAGAATACTGTATTACATTTTTTCTGAGTGATAAAATTAACCAGAGGATCACCCCTAATCCTCCCAATTGGTTCTGATAATTGGGCAGATTCAGGAACCCCTTGTGAAGAAGATGCTGGCTTCCTTACAATTAGAGAAGTCATTGTCAGCACATCTATCATAAGAGACAGATTATCGAGATGAAAGAATAACAAGTTAATCTAATAAAAATTACATGTATCATGGAGGCCTTCAGAAGTAAAGCCTCATATGTAGTAAAGCCTCATATGTAGCAGAGAATAGACTTGTTGGGGCACCGTGGAAGGGGAAGCACTTAGTCCTGCCAAGGTTGACCCCCCCAGTGCAGGAGAATATGGGGCAGGGCAAGAAGGGAGATGTATGGGGAGAACACCCGTATGGGGGAAGGGGGTTGGGAATGGGGGCTTATGAACAGGAAACCGGGAAAGGGAATAACATTTGAAATGTAAGTAAGGAAATATGTCTAATAAAAATTTTTTAAAAAAAGAAATAAAGCCTCAAAGACCCAGGCACACTATTGTGTGTATATCTTTTCATAGTATTATTAATATGTATGTGGGTGCTAAGTTTGCCCTATCATGCTTGTAAAGCGAAGAAGACAATTTCTTGGGAGTCAGTTCTCTCTTGCAAACCAGAGGTTCCAGGGTTTAACATGCAAATTGATTTGTACTACAGCTTTACCGGCTGAGCCATTTCATTGGTCCCAAGAAAACTATTGTTAATTCTCAAATCAGGTGAAAATGGATGGCTACCCTGAAAAAAAAAAAAAAGGATGTAGAGTCCAAGGAAGTCCTATGTCTGGAATCTTCCTGGTCTTTCTGTGTATAGAGAATGTGCCTTCTGGAATAAGGGTCATCTCATCGAATTTTTGCAAGCTTCTAGAGAGTCTATTCATGACTTAATCACACAAAAGAAAAGAAAGCCAAATTAGAGTCTTTCTTGTTTTTAAGCTGTTCTCACTCTCACTTCAAAGCACTTTGAGGCAGTGTTTTCTGAGCTCTGATATCCTCTTATCTAACTATTTCTGGTTATATCCAGATTTATATTTCTTTTCCAAAGCCATGTCTCCTCTCTACAGCATCTCTCTCCCCTATATCCCACCTCCATGTTCATGCTCTTTCATATACTCTACCACTCCACCATACTTGTCTTCTACCTCTAGCTCCTATAACCTGCCTCTGCTTCTGTCAGAATGTGCCTCTCCATTCTATCTCCTTTCTTTCTGTCCTCAATGCTCATTGTGATGTTTTAGAATCTACTTCTCCTGATGATGTACTCTGAATCTCACCTGCACTTCTTTCCAGCCTCCTCTGAGGTCTATTGTCACTTCTCTTCTCCATTACCCATTCTATTTAGATCTTAATCCCAATAAAATGTAGATGTCATCTATTTCTTGCTCCCTATTGTAATTCTACATAATTTTACTTCTCTTTGAGTATGTGTGATTTTATAGAAGACTCTATAACAGTAGTTCTCAATCTGTGGGTCACAATCCTTTGACAAATCTTTTTCTCCAAAAAAATTTACATTATAATTCATAACAATTGCAAAATTACAGTTATGAAGTAGTATGGAAAAAATGTGGTTGGGAAGTCACCACAACATGAGGGAATGTATTAAAGAGTCAACATATTAAGGTTGAGAACCACTGTTACAGAAGAATAGAAATGCTTGTAGAAACATGGCCATGAATCTATGGTTGAAATTAAGAAACATAAATGAGTTAACTTTAGTATTTTCCTTATGACCATGTAATAGTCTATTTATTAAGCTCTATGGTTTTATTATTTCAGTATATACATTCTTGATGTTAGTGAAATGAAAAAACACCAAAGAAGGAGTGATTCTTCATGAATTAATATCATTTCTCAGTTAACAGTCTCACTCAGGAGACAGACATCTGGAATAACAGAATTTGGAGTAGAGTTTACAATGGTATTCAAACTATTTTTTAATTCTTTTTTTTTATTGAGAGGGCCAGATGCAATGCATTACAAATTCTTCACCTAATTCAAACCATAAAGAATATTATCTCTTTTCCATATGACAGCAAATCCAGAAGGAGGGTATTGAGAATGGAGTAACAGTAACAAGCCTGTTTGTGAGATTGTGGATGGGCACAGCAGCTCTTCAGGGGCATGCAGGAGTTCTTTATGAGAATTTTGTGTATTACTTTTCTAATGAGTTATTACATACATCGCAGATTCCACTCACTAAAAGACCATGTGTGGGCCCTCCACAGTGAGAGATTGCTTTCACATATTTGATCAGTGGAACTTTTTGAAGAGGTGAGAACGCTTCTGTGATTCTTACAGGACAATTGGTTCCCAGACTAGATGACTCAAGAATGAGGCAGAAACTCCACAAGGAAGTATGTCACTCCGGTAGTGCTTTTTCTAAAACACCTTTTATGTTAGAGTGATTTCAATTCATGAGACAGAACTGAGAAACTTTTCTCACTATGAGTAGGCTTCCCTTGCTACCACACTCATTACTGACCAGATTCTGTCTCTGAACAATTTGACCATCTAGAAAAGGAAAATCTTAAGTCATAGGAAGTTTCAAGTTTAAGTGAACAGAATCTCATAAACTCAAAAACCAAGTCTATACTTTGGTTCAGGTTTTTTTTCTTCAAATCTTATGAAATAAAAAAAGAAGGTTATAGCCTCCCCTTGGCCAGATCCATGACATGGTGTCTTTGTCTGGTTAGCCAGGAAATTTATTCTTCATATTTCTTGCTCATATTTTACCTTAACAAATCTTGCTATATCTAAAACTGCAAATAGTATGTGACTATTGGAAACAATGTAAAACCCAAACTTCAGGCCAATTCTGTACTAAAGGTAATTGAAAACAAAAAGCAAACAAAACAAAAAGATGAAAAGAAACAAAGGCAAGTATAACATGAAGCTAATGTCTTTGACACATTATTGAAATTAGTCATTTTGTTTTGTTTTTTTCAAGACAGGGTTTCTCTGTGTAGCTCAGGGTGGCCTGGAACTCCCTCACAGACTGTTCTTGATCTCAGAGATCCACCTGCCTCTGCCTGACTGTTGGAATGAAGTCAAGAGGTGGCAGAAAGTATTTTATAACAAACATGGACCATGTGTCTGATTTATTAAGTAACCAACTAGTAGAACATTTTGGGGTCAGATCTTTCATAGCCTACTTATTCCAGGCCTGTGATCTTAGTTTGGGCCTTAACTGGAAGCTGAAAAAGGACTAACGGAAAGAAAATATTCAAGGGGACAAGATACTCAGAAACCTATACCTAATTAAATTATGAATATGGTTAAAAATTAATAGTTTTTGATCTTGAACAAAATGAATTTTTAAGTATTTAACCAATGAATATAATGTAGTGGTTCTCAGCCTGTGGGTCCTAGTCCCTTTGACAAACCTCTATCTCCAAAACAATTTGCATGATGATTCATAACAGTTGCGAAATTACAGTTATGAAGTAGCAACAAAAATAATTTT